>NW_005841872.1:203900-204251 GCF_000455745.1 Alligator sinensis
GATCCGCCAGTCTGGGGCATGACCAAAGGGGCAGCAGACTCTCCCGCCACCCCCGAGGCCAGGCCACCAGAAGAGAGGCATTCGCCACCACCCCCGCTGCCGCCCGACTCCGGAGGCTGGGGGACAGGCGAGGGGAGAGGGACCCCCGAAGCCCCAGACCACTACAAGTCCGCCCCCCGATGGCCACATCCAACAGGGTGGGTGGTCTGGCAGCCGGAGTGGGGTCAGGCTCTCTAGTGGGGGGGCCCTCGGCACTGGCCGAGGCGGGGCCTGACAGAGATGGGGCGTCCTGAAACGTCCCCTTCATCTTCCTCTCTTTGTCCTCCCTCTTCTTCTTGGTGGTAGGGGGAC
>NW_005841872.1:204923-205235 GCF_000455745.1 Alligator sinensis
AAGCGGCAAATGATAAGAGACCTCCCCGCAAAGGGGGAGGAGGGTGAAGGGGAAAAAAAGCGGCAGGGGAAGGAGGGGGGAGGGTTAAAACAGCAAATAGAAAAAAGAAAAGGAAAACTAAAGGGTGAGGGGGGATGGAAGGGTAATTAAGAGCACCTCTGGAAGGCAGGCTAATGGAAAAGGTAACTCCCCGTAACAAGCAGACAGAAAAGAGAGAAAGAAAGGGAAAGATACAGTAAAAGAGAAGGCTGCGAGAAGCGTCTCACAGACAAAGAAACCGGAAGCAGAGGGGGAGGGAAGAGAGAGGAGACA
>NW_005841872.1:205843-222210 GCF_000455745.1 Alligator sinensis
GGAAAGAGACAGTAAAAGAGAAGGCTGCAAGAAGCGTCTCACAGACAAAGAAACCGGAAGCAGAGGGGGGAGGGAAGAGAGAGGAGAGAAAAGTAGGGGGAAAAGCTGCAAAAAAAGCAAGAAAAGAGTCAGAAAGTGAAAAAAACAGAGGCTAGAGACCTTTAGACAGGTGGGAGTGAAGAAAGAAAAGAGATAGGAAGCCGGGCAGTCTTACGCTCGGGATCGTCCCACGCAGCTCCAAGCGAGCCTGGTCCGAAGCGTCCAAAGCGGAAGGCAGGAAGAAAGGACTTCAACTTTTAACTACCTTATTGAGCAGTTTGGGGTACAAAACTGGGGTCCAGGTCCAATATACAAAGCAAAGACAAACAAATTACCATCAAACCAAGAGCACCGTGTCATTACATTCATAACATCACGCCGTGACAGACACCTTCGGTGTATTACACGTTGTGCCTAACATGCCGTTATGCAGTCGGAACACCAGCCACACCATCGTATAGACCAAAGCCCTCTATAAATAAACTATTCCTACCCTGGTCTACCCAATCATACACATGACAGCACTTTCAAATTCCCACACAAAGAAAAAAGAAAACAGCCTGGTGAGGGCCCAGGGCGCAGCACGAGCTTGGACTCGCAGTCTGACACTGAGCCTGCCCAGTCACCCAGACCAGTCATGACATCAGAGCGCGTATTGAAGATGTCCATCCTCCATGTGGCACAGCACTTCCTCAAGGGCCCAGCATGTCTCAAAGGTGGGCACTGGCCACCAGAGCACAGCATGCTCAAACTCCAGCAAGAGGTACGCCCACACCAGGAGGCCAAAAAGCCACAGGGCATCGCCTGAGCCAGTCCCGCGAAGCCAATTGCGGTGGTTCTTCAGGACGGCCATCTTGGCCTGACCCAGTAGAAAGTTAGCCTGGCAGAAAGCACCCCACCACTGGAGGTCACCAGTCTTCTTGGTGGTTGATGGCTTATACAATGTGCACCAAGTCAGGTGGGCTGGTGGGGAATCTGGTGGCCCCAGGTGCTGTTGCCACAGGGTAGCAGGACAGCCTGCCAGCACTTGGGCATGGTGGACATGAACCACCCAGGCATATAGGCTCCTACGTGACAGAAAAGCAAAGGGGCAACCCGTGTCACTGTCAGGAGGCACAGGGAGCGTCAGCAGGGTGCCAAGGCCATCGGCCAGCTCACCGCCCATGGCCAGGGTGACTGGTAATGCAGGAAAATCCTCACTTGGGACATCTGCAGTGCAGGGGACCTGGCCCACCCAGAGATGGTTGTCCAGGGTGGCTGCTGCCTCCAATGGGAGGGAAGCCTGGATGTCACACAGGAGACGACCCACACTGCGGACAGAGCGCATGCCCAGCTGGGTAGTCAAGGCCTCAGGCAAGAGCCAGACCGACCGAGCGGGGTCAAGGAGATGGCTCAGGCAGAGGACAAGCACCTGGATGAGAACGGCCATGAGATTGGCAAAGGCCAGGCTCAGCATGGGGAGCCTCAGAGCTGGGTTGTGCACCAGGGGTTCCCTCAGCAACTGCAGGAACTGCAGGTGATGGGCCTGGGGCTGGAGGCAGAAAGTGGTTTGCCAGGCTCATACCATGCCATGGTAGAAAGCCAGAAACACCTCCCAGTTCAAAAGCATGAGGTCCAACAGGAAGAGCTCCCGGTCAAAGCCAAGGGCCCCCACCCTCTGCAGAAACTGGAATACCAGTTGTTGCCAAGGTAGGTGCTCCTCGCTGTACAGGAGTCATTGAAGGGTGTGCAGGTGGAAGGCGACCACCTTGCTCGCAAGGTCAACCAAACTCTGGCCCCCCTCAGCTACCGGTAGGTAAAGGACAGCTTGTGAGATCCAGTGGTGCCCATCCCAGAAAAAATTGACCAGGAGGCACTGGAGTCTCTCGAGTAGGTCCTGTGGTGGATCAAGTATGGTGCACCAGTGCCACAAGTTCACCGCCGCTAGGTTGTTCGTGATGAGGACATGTCCACTGTAGGAGAGGCTGGGTAGGTGCCAGTGCCACCTTTGTAGGCGGGCCTCCACTCCTTCCTCGAGGCTGTCCCAGTTGTGTGCCATGACGGTCAATGGCCCTAGGAACACGCCCAGGACCTTAAGGCCGTCACAACGCCAGGTGAGGCCCCCTGGCAAATCTGGGGGGGTCATGGTGATCCACGCACCAAGCAACAGGTTATCACTCTTGGCCCAGTTGATACGGGCTGAAGAGTTGTGTTCATAGGTTCGCTGGCAGTCTGTCAGGGCCCCCACATCTTCCTGGGTGTAAAGGAAGATGGTCACGTTGTCTGCATATGCTGATAGCTGGAGTGGAGGGGCAATGGACAGGCCCATGGCTGATGGCAAGGGCACATCACTCAGGCAGTGCTGCAGTGCATGCAGCAGTGGCTCAATGGCCAGGGCATAGAACATGCCCGACAGGGGGAATCCCTGATGGATGCCTCTGCATGCGGGGAACGGGGCACAGAACACCCTGGTCACCCTGAGCAGACTGGAAGTGTCTTGACACAAGACCCGGAAGGCCCCAGTGAAAAGGGGCCCAAAGCCAAAGGCCTCCAGGGTCTGAAAGAGGTAGGCGTGGGCCACCCGGTCAAAGGCTTTCTCCTGATCCAGAGAGATGAGGCCAATGTCTAGGCCAAAGAGTTAACTGGTTGTAAGTAGGTCGCGCAGCAGAAACAGGTTGTCTTGGATGGTTCTGCCCGGCATGCAGTAGCTCTGCTCAGGCCCAGTGATGGGGGCCATGACAGTGCAGAGGCAGGTGGCCAGCACTTTGACCAGAATCTTGTAGTCTTCACAGAGCAGGGAGACTGGCCACCAGTTCTTAATGTAGCCAAAGTCTCCTTTCTTGGGCAGCAGTGTGAGCACTGCACGGCGGCAACCGATCAGCAAGACCTTGTCAGCAAGACTCCCCTGGAAAACATGCAGGAGACAGGGGCTGAGAAGAGGCCAGAAAGTTTTGTAGAACTCAGCAGGTAACCCATCAAGGCCAGGGGCTTTGCCGAAGATGAGGCCAGCTGCAGCAGCTGCCAGCTCTGCCAGAGACAATTCCTGCTCAAGCTCGCTGGCCTCCAGGGCACAAAGGCATGGCAGGCCCGCATGGAGTTCCCAAGTGGCCTCAGGGCAGGATGGCTCAGCCGTAAACAGCTCGAAGGAGAAGTGGGTTGAGGCATCTGTTTTGGTCGGCTCTGCTGAGAGTGTAAATCCTGCCAAGTTTCAAGAAGATAGGTGCAGGGGTTTCTGGAAAACTGTACCTCAAACTGCTGACAAGCAATGTTCATGACATAGGTGACACTGTATGTGTTAAGGTGCAGCAGGGTGAAAACTGCAGGGATGGTAGCCCCTGCTTCGGCCGTGAAGCCTTCAAGATTTCAAGGAGAGAGGTGCATGGGTTTCTGTGGAACTGCACCTCTGCACTTTTACCTGCACTGCTACATCCCCCTTCTCCCCACCCCGCCCCCAGCCTCTCCCTCACCCCGTGACACCTCCATTTCCATTTTCACTGATTAGCTTTCTTGCCTGCATTGCATTCTAGACCAGCCTCTGGCTTCTTTACTACTCCTTTCATCCAAGACCAGGAGGCACACCAACTGCACGTACTGACAAAGGATTTTGCAACCCGAAAGCTTCCTAAGATATATTTTTCTAACTCTTTTGGTTTTTTTCATAATAAACATATAAACATAAAAACACAAGATAAGCCATCACACCCCATGAGTAACATACATCCAACACAACATCTTTACTTCTTGCTGTCAATTCCTTTATAAAAAGAAAGGCTCTGTGACAGTTCTGTCTGGGTACCTTTGATGCTGCTGGTGCTATTGGTGTTGAGCCACCTAAGTTATTTTGACCTGCCATCATTTACAGTGGTAGACCAGGCTAAGGCTGTAGGAGAGGTGGAGACCTCATAGGGGAACACTGCCATGCTGTGCAGAGGCCCTGCATCTGAACACACACACAGTCCCACAAGCACCCATGTCATGAGTTTTGCCTGCTTGCAGCCAGAGGTGCAGGGCCCCAGAACCCAGACTCTCCCTATACCTATCTCTTTGACAGCTGGCAGGCTTTGTGGCTGCAGCAAGCCCTAGAAGGCCTGCAGTTTTCACACACACCCCACCCCCCCGTGCTTTAACATACACACAGTTACCTACGTCATGAGTTTTGTTTGTCATCAGTTTGAGGTGCAGTCTCCCAGAAACTCCTACATCTATCTTCTTGAAACTTGGCAGACTTCATGCCCTCAGCAGAGGCTACCATCCATGCAAGTTTTATCCAAATCAGCTAAAAAACAACAAAGTTACAGATATATTTTCCAAATCGATTCGGAAGCTCCAAATTGATTCAGAAAGCCTAAAGCTTCTAGCGATTCAATTCAGATTAATAGACTCGGCCTCTGAATCATCCAAATCATTTCCAAATCCGAATCACGATCCAAAGCTTTGCACAGCCTTATTAATCATTAAGCTTTTTACTATCAAGAATACTTTTCTATATTATTTGTTTCTTATCCTACTTCTACCCACTTGCTGTCATTACATCCTCTATAACATTGCATATTTCATATAAAAATGCACAAAAATTAAGCACAAATAAAAACCAGCAATTTTTTGAGAATTCAAAGTATTTTTACTTTGCATTTGACTGGCATAACCGTCTTTAGCCTGGCCACAAATTTACTGCCCACTTTCCTTTTAAAGTGACCACTTTCATAATGGGTAAACAAAAGTAATTTTTCTACCAGATATTGTGCTTAGGTTGCATCTGTTTCTTTCTCAGATCTGAGGAAGGGCATTTTGTGCCTGAAAGCTTGTTTAATATTTCTCCCAACTCCAATAAAAATATTATTAAACACATCCTGCTTCCTTTGACTTGTGGACATGCTACTACATTGTCGTAGTGTTTCCCAAGAACAGAAAAAAGATTATCCTAATTAAAGTAACATGAATATAAGTCTTATGACACAAAGGGAAGAAAAACCAAGATGCATATCTGTGAGCTGCAGAATCGTACTATTTTTTATTTCCACATGTGTGTTTTTAATAGAATGATTGTTATAAGTTTTTATTGGAACTTAGACAGCACTGGCTGTAGTCAAGTGTGGTGTAGGAAAATTTTGTTCATAGTTCCACAAACTTCTATAAAAGAATTTTCAGGACTCTGACTTACTACTTTGCTAATTGTAATAGACTTTAGAGTGATTTTATGATGGAGACTAATGTCCATATGGGACTCAACTGAGACCAGCAAAATCATCTGACAAGTATCTGACATTAAATTTGAATCTCGACTTTCTGATGTAAAACTCTAGAGTGTTAAACTATTGCACCAGATTCCTTCCCACAAGCCTTATTTTCATAGGCCAGCTAAGTGATCAACATTCAATTAGCCTGTTTAATAAGCCTTGAATGTTCCATTGTGCTTGCTAACTGAAGAAATGATCTCTCAGAAATGATCCACTCCTGTAATATGGCTTATGAACACAGTATTACTGTAGTTTGGATAACTGTTCTCACTAGACTTTGCTTAATAGACCTTATATTTTATGTTTTCAATGAACAACTCATACAGGGTTGAGCCAAGGGCTTAATCACTCTTAATACAATAAAGCAGCACTTTAAAATATTATTAACCTCATCTGTCTAGATTTGGAACTAATAGACCATTGTGTGTGTATTGTCTTTATCCCTGCCAGTTATGTACATATTTATTAATCCACTCTTTCAGAGGAAACATTTCTAAAGGAAAACCAACAGTAACCTTCAAGTGAGCGGGCACAGGTTAGAAGGGCACTAATTAAATGTCAGACTTGACAGATTAAAATTATGAAATTTAAAATCACCGTGGAGCTCTTTGTCATTGTCAAATTAGGAGTCAGTGTGATGAGGAGCAGGGAAGTGAATGGTTTAATGGATTGAATGGGAATGTGGCTTAGCAGCAGGCTTTTCTTGAATTCAGATCAGCCTGTAGTTCAGATCAAAGGCTGCTAGTTCAATTTCACATTCAAAAAGAGTTGTAGCTTACCCGCATCAGTAATAGATGTGTGTATATGCACTTAGGTTAAAAAAAAGTGGAGACAAATATTTTTTCATGAGATTTTTATTTTTATTTTTTTGCTCAGGTGATTTATGGATTTACATTAGAGTGCTGGCATCATTTCTCCTATTATTTGGGTAAGGGGTAGGTAATGAGATGTTAAAATCAAAATTCTCCTGCAATACTTATCATCTGTTTTTGAAAGCAACTTTTCCATTTAGCAAAGTGAAGGACAGAGAATGTTAACTGTTAGATGGCTTACAGAAAAAGAGATGAGATTAAATTCAAGTGACTGGGCCACATTCTAAACTCAGTTGTGCTGGTATAAATGTGGAAGAAGCTTTTGGTTTCAACTGAGTTTATACCAGAATAACTGAATGACATTAAATGAAATAGAAAGGTATGACATTCAGAATCAAAGCACACTTTATATTTAAGTTTGTCTTATAAGGGAAAAGACACAAATGAATGGGCTTGTTAAAAAGTCAAAGATTATATCTGAGCTTGTGAAATTCCCTTCAGAGACTGGATGTAGTTAAAAAACATTGAAACCAAAAAAAATCTCATTCTTATAGGAAGGTTTTTACCACGAAACTTTAAAATAGAATTAAAAACAAATAGCACCTCCCTCTCTGGTCTGATTGCCCCTTAACACGTGTGCATAGTTGTTCTAGAAAAAAAAATAAAAACCCTGTCTCCTATCTTCGGTAAACCAGAAAATCCCTTCCATAACCTCCCATTCTGAAAAACTTCTAACAAAGGATTTAGAGCAGGGTGCCATTAGCATACTGAAAATGCTATAACCTGTGCCTACCCGCTAGCCCTCACAATGGTATCCCATGAGATTCTCCCACCTAAGAGCAATTTTGGGGAAAATGAATAATTGCCCATAATCATCCCATGGGGACGCTCAGCAAATGTGAGCAGTCCATTCAAATTCTATTACAAATAAGTCACTAACATGCTAATCAGCAGAGGAGAAAGCAACCAACATGTCTAACCACATCAGTGAAGAAACATACTAGGTCTTTACCAGGGTGGATCCAGAGAGGTTCAGTGGTCTGATTGCACCCTGCCTTTTTGGACCACATCAGGGGAGCAGCAGCTGGGGACCTTTTTAAAATCCTGAAAGCAGGTAAAAGCACGTCAGCACCTTTTCCCTTTCCCTCTGTGCTCCACCGCTTGTCTTCTTCCTCCTGTTCCACCCCTCTCCTCAATATCTCCCCTACCTGCTACTGCCACTGCTGCTGTGCCTGGCTGACTGGGCTCAGTTTCAGACAGCAACAGTGGTGGCAATTGGCAGGTTTCCCCTCCCTGCCTAGTCTCTTAGGTCTTGTCAGCCAGCCTGAGGGCATGTGAAGGGATGGAGAACCTATCCACCACTGCCATTGTATCTGACTGAGCCTGGATCCCCAAGCAGCCTGACTGCAGAGGGGCAGAAGCAGCTCTCGAGTCCCCACCTTATGCCAGGTTAGCTAGGGATGACGGCAGTGGTGGAAGGTGGGAGAAGGAAATGGGAGGGGATATACACTGAGCAGAAATGTTCTCACAATAGAAGGAGCTCAAATCAGCCATCAGATGAATGTAGCTCAGACCACTAAATTATATACTCCCCAAAATAATCACCAAGATCTTTTGGACACTATAACAAACGCAAGGAAATGGAGTCACAGCATAGAAATTTTTAAAAAATCATTATAAAACTACTGGTGACTATCATCCCATGGCTTCTGCCACTGCCACTTTAGCCATACTCTCTTTCATTTAGTTTATCACAAGCCAGCTACAAATCAAGGTATTCTGTAAGGGAGAACAGGGCACCTATCTGACACTCTGTGGAAAGTTGACAGTTTTAAATTGTTTTAAAATCAAAGCAGAGTTATCTATTAGAGGAACCAAGGGTCTTGTAGGACTCTAGAGACAGCATTCTATTTCCCTGTAGTTGTCTGAATGAGCATGTCTGTGCGGGTAGCCAGATGAGTATTCACAGATGTGCAACCTTGACCCCATAGACAACTATCTACACATGTATCTTGGTGCCGGTCCTGGAAACAAAAAGATTTTAGCCCCAAGAGTTGAAAGATTTGACCTCTCACAGTTAGCCAGAGACCCAAATTCTAGGGCCCCCACTCAAAGTAGGTTTGAACCATTAACCACCATGCCACAGGTTAGGCACTGTCCAGGCCCTTCTCTCATATGCCCTTTGATACTGAATCACTGCCTTTTGCAATAGCCCAGTAGTGACTGGAAAGAATGGAAGTAGGGCTGTGTATGGGGGAAGTTTTTAACCTCACTGGGTGCATCCCGATGAACACAGTCATGCGGTATGTGGCACCACAAACACATCTGCAGTGCCACATACCTCACAGCATGGGGTTCTCTGCGCTGCAAGGCACACAGTCCATGCATGCACTGCTTCATTTTTTTGACCCCTAGATAACCCAGGGCTGCAGCTTGGGATATCCAGGGATCAAAAAAAGCCACAGGAAAAAAAAAAACTGGAACAGTGCATGCTTGGGCAGCACACACTGCTGAAAAGCAAAGCTGGGCCACCCAGAGCCATGCTGCAGCAGCTGGCCAGGCTCTGCCCAGCAGGATTGCCATGCCTGCAGCTCTGGGAGTCCCCCAGGACCCCAGGTAAGGCTTCTGGGGTTAGCCCAGTGCTGGCCCCAGCCTCCCCTACTACCCGCAGGGTAACTTGCTGCATGCCAAAGTGCATGTGGTATGGGCGTTCCCCAGGAACAAGCAGCTGTGGTGCAAGATGTGCCACTGCTAGTTGTCCCCAGGGACCCAAATATCCATGCACGTCTGGATGCACCCATTGAGAGCAAATCTACAGGCTAGAACCTAGGCCTCCTTCCAGTTCATCAGCCATATCATGAAGCCATAAACCTTTGCCTTGTTCTTTTTCTCTTGGACCAGAGGACCTACATGTAAAGGAGCACAAGTATGCCTCTGAATTTCATCATCTATGCAACCTACCACTCCCTTAATTCCACTGCAATCCTGATTAGTATATTGGAGGTACCAAAACTCCACCTAAGTCCTTCAAGGCGTGTGATCTGTTAAGTTTGCTCTCTCTCATACCAACAGTGTTGAGTTTAGCTCAAAAACAAGCTATTAGGCCAGTTCATGCATTTTATATGAGACAGTCATTTGATTAATAAAAATAACATAGGAAACAGGTAGCAGAATCCAACTTTTCTTTTGGCTAGTCCTAAGTGTCTTCAGGCTCTCTGAATAGCCAGTCCTCCACATGGACAGCCCCCCACCCTGAACCATGTCTATTTGGTTCATTTTCCTGTGAAGGGGAATGGGGGTCACATTCGAAAATGTCTTATATGGTTTATCAGAGGAGACAGATGGGACGTTGGGGGTGAGGGTGTTGATCACATGTATGAAAGTAGCACTATGGAAGGTATGCTGCCTGTTAATGCTAAAGGGGTTGTGTTTTTCCATGCTGGAGCGCTTACAGTTAGGGAACCATGAGTTGGAGTTTTGTAGAGGTAGGGATGGGGACAAGAGGGAAGAAGGGGATGTGAGGTTGTGGCAAGGGTTGGACTGCAGGGGGATGTTCCAGCCCTGGATAGGTATTGGTTAAGCTTGAGGTAAGGCACACTGTGCTGGAGTGGGTAGGTGAGGGCTTTCTATGTGGGATATGGAGGGGAGGGGTTATCACGCCTCACATTGTGTTTTTGGCATATATACCATATAACTAAAGATGTATATAAAGAAACATGTTGCTTTTTGTTATTGGGATATTACCACTGTGTCTCATTGGCCGACTCTGGCTATTGTATATGCTTAAGTGGTACGTGAATTCAGTGATCATGGTTGTACTATGTAATCTCTGACAGTTGTCTGTTGTAACTTCCTCTGTGAGGTCTCTGTTAGGGTTGTTTTTAGAATGTCTGGCTTTGTTTGTTTTCTAATAAAATAAGATTTAAAAAAAACCCTAATTTTCAGAATGCTGCAATGCTTACTGAAGGTGCAGACAGGGGCAGTCTGGATCTGGCTTCTAAATGTTAGGATTTTTTTTTCCTCTTGTAACAAATTATCTCAAGTGTTCTGAGGAAAACAAGTGTTTCTGAATGTAACTAGTCTTATATTCACATAAAGTTAATCAAAAATACCATTCATTCTAAAGAGGTTATGATGCCAAATAAGTGACATTTATTAAAGACCCTTTCCCCATTTTTCTCTTTTACGAACACTACCTAAATTATTTAAAAAATACCAGTGATTCCTCTTGAGTTCAAAACTTTCATTTGCCGGAGTCATGCATTATTTATCTTGTCTGAAATATCACAGTGACTTACATTTGCAGTGCAGTATCTTATCAATGAGTGCAGGTGACTTTAAGGGCAAAACCTTTTAACCTACTGTATGTAGGAGTCAATTTTGAAACCCTCTGCAAAAGGGGTTTAGCAAGTCTATCCCTCAGAAAAGCGAATCCAATTTCCAAAACATAAGCGAATTTCCACATTCTGAGCAACCTAAGGATGGAACATAAAAGGAGAAGACCCAGATCATGTTCCACCTACAAGACGTCTAAGTCAATAAAGCTCCCTGGTCAAACAACACATATCTTGCCTTAGGAGCATCATCCTGCCCAGGGAGACACATAGCTTTTCCATTTCTGGCAATGGGTTGCCTAGTGCACCTCCAGAGGTCAACTCTGTGTTGCCCTGTGGAGGCCCCTAGCTCTCCCATTCGGACAACTGGCATGATTACATGCCTCATCTAAAGCATGTAAGCAACGAGCATAGGGTTGCCTACAGGCACTCCTTAGGACATCCTAGGTATGCGACTAGAAGGAGATGTAACGGGACGAGGCAAGAAGAAGAAAGGAGGGAGTGTGACTTGAGGGTGACTGATGGAAGAAAATTCTAATGCCCTTTATGCATAGCAATTAATGAATATTTGATTACAAATACATAAGCAATCGTGGGAGCAGAACTCCCTCTCTTCCAGGGGAGTGCCTCTTCCCTGGGGCTACAAAGTTAGGCTCCCTCTTGCTTGCTGTCCTGGGCCTGTGACTCTAGCACACCAGTGGTCTAGATTCAACAGGAAGGATGGAAGATGTCAGGTGAGAAGATATAGGAGATGTCATATGAGGAGACTGATAGGCCCCTAACAGTCTAGTTGGAGCCTAGAATCAGTTTTCTTGGCAAGAATGCTAAGCAGTTGCCTAATTAAAAGGTGGCTGGGTCCTCAATTTTCACCCATGCAGGGGTTAAAGACACTTGTAATCTCTGAATCTGAGCAGCACACAGACTGCTCCTTCAAAATGCCCCAGTGGGCAGCCTTGTCAGAACTTCGCAAGGAGCAAATTGGATGTATGCTCTCCTTTACTCAGGCCAGTAGCGAAACACCACAGTAGCACCCTTTGAGTTTGGAATTCAATGGTATGCATTTCTATAAAATAGTAAATGCTCATGCTTTCTTCTCTCTTTTTCTCTAGTTATACTTCAGGGCTAATCATTACACATCTTAACTTAATTTGACCGGTCACTCAGAAGCCAAATAATCATATTCTCCCATGGACTACAGATATGACATGAGTAACACTTCTTACCAGTACTGGCCTGGGAAATCAGAAGCTGGAAAATTAACCTAAATTACTCACCAGGAGCCTATGAAGCCAAACAGCCTTCTATGTCAGTGATTCTCATCTATGATGCCACAGTGGACAGGTGAAACTTCCCTGTGCAACTCTGTTTCCAGGAGGTGCATGAACAGTTGGATTAGAATGTAGCTGCGGCAGGTGCACATAAATCTGGCCCTGGTGGAAGTTTTCCTGGTCCAGCCTATACTTGCAGTCTGTAAACAGAGGCACCTGGGACAGATCCACCTGGCAGCAGCTGCAGCAGCCTCCTGGAGAGACAGCTGGTTGGAAACCACTATGCTATGGATTAATCTTGAGGCTACTGCTTTGCTGCTGGCACAGCCAAGTCAAACTGTCCTGGGACCTGTTTCCAAGAAGTAAGAGAAGGACCAGACTGGAAAAAACATCCACCCAAGCCATATTCAGCTGCAATGCTGCAAGCAGATAATTAAAGATAGGATCTCATGGAGAGTGGCACTTTTACCACCATCTCACCTCATCTTGCTCTTAGTCCTTACACTACTGCTGTGTTCTCAGTTCTGAGAAAGGGAAGGCAATGTAATGATAGAACTACTGATGGCCAGCCAGTTTTTGCTTGTCTTTCACCTTGTAAGAAACTATTTCTCTTTTGTTATAGGCAACCAAACTGAGTGGTTCTCCAAGAAATCCTTATATCAGAATTCCACTGTAACTACTAGATTGATTTTGCTTGTTGATGTAGATATGCAAAGTACACAAAAGAAATAGACTAGGGAATGGAACAAACCAGGGATACATTTAATTCCCTTTTTGCTACTTCAGCAGAACCAAATTTCTTTGCACACTGACTGGGAGCTCCATATAAGTACCTCCAACTCTACTTTTAAAGCACCTCTGAGGAAGCAAATGAGAACTATTGCAAATAGCACAAGGATTTAATACAAGGAGAACCTCCCTACAGTTGTTGTGATAACCTGTGTGCTTTAGCCCAAAGAAATGTTTTCCTAAATCAGCATTTCTCATAAAAATATGTAATTTACAATGATAAACATAGGAATGACAGTGGTCTTATATATAGTAGACATTTTTAAGAGAAAGGGTACTATATGGGAAGAGATGATGCTAAAAGACTAATCCTATTTTAAACCACCCTTCATTTTATCCTCTGTCTCACCCTGTGAGACAAAAAGGAAAACAAAAGTGACAAAGCACACCAAGTATGCTCCAAGTCAATGGTTCTCAGCTGGGGTGCTGCAAAATTCAGTCTAAAAAAGGTTGAGAACTACTATTCTATCTGGTGCTAAGCCAGCCAAACTTACTTCAGTCTTATGTTCTTGGAAGTGGGATAGCAGATAGATAGCCTGTACAGCGCGCACACATCTACCACTTTCCTGTAAAGAATCTATAAAGAAAAATGTTTCTTTACTGCTGGTGTGTGCCCCACAAGTATTTTATTTTTCCTGGAGACAGAAGCTATTGGAAAAAAATAGCAGAGAGATAGTTATGGCCCTATATAGACAGGTTGTTTTCTGGATAGATAAGTGATTGTGTTCAAGGTGTACGTTTGTCTTACAGAATTATCCTTTTTATTCATACTCATCCACATTACTGTACCAGCTGTTCAGATGTCATTCCATTGCTTCCCCATTGAAAATGATATCATGTTTCAGAATACTTAGTCCATTTGGCAACACAGCAGGTGTATTCTGCCAGATGCACCAGTTACATTTGGCAGCTGGCACCAGATTAAAACTATTTAAAAAGTAACAGATGATGTTGTATGGGGGATTACTAATGGGGTGAAGTACGTTTTACCTGTAGGTGACCAGGTCAAATCTGGTTTAGATTGACCATCCTGGTGGTTCCTATTTAATGGCTTATATGAAATTAGTCAGCAGTCTCTGCTTCACTCCTAAAAAACTATCCAGTTTCTAAAATATTTTTTTTGAAAAAAATTAAAAGAATTTGCCATACTTAGCACGACTGTAAGTATACTGAGCAGAACGACCTTGGGTATTCTATCATTCTTGGACTTCTTCCACTAAGACCAAGGACAGATTTTGGATGCATTGAGGGGATAATCGAAAATCCTGCACTGCACCTCTCGCTGCTGATGGCTTCTATGTTTGGAAAATAAATAGAGGACTTTGGTTTCCAGAACTTCCAGTTGAGCATACTTTACAAAAACTGTATTCACGTGTAATTTTTTTAAAGGAAAAATCCAAAGGAAATAGATTTTAGAAGATATTTGATGGAGTGAACTGGATTTTCTGAGTTTTATGAGCTCTGTCAGCTTTTGCAGCAGAGAAAGAGAAAGTGGACTGCAAGGACTATAGTGGTGGTTCTCAACATTTTTTAGACTTGAGGCACAACACCATAAGTTTTTTGAAGTCAGCAGCACCCCATTTCAAAGGTGATTTCACTTGCCTTTTGACTATAATAAAATAGTAGAGTAATTCTTTTGCTGCAAAGAAAGCCCACCTGTCAGAATGTTTTGATACTATGGGTTCCTGTTTGAAATATTTGTATTCATATCATGAATCTTCTTGTGAATAGTGTGCAGAATGCTGTAGTACCTTTAAAAGGATCTTTAAAAGTGTCCCAGGTGAGAATCACTGGGGCATAGGCTCTGCAGAAGACAAACTGTCTACTATGAAGCTTCCAATATATGTGCAGGGAAACACAGGTTTTCATCTTGTATTGAAATCTGCCTGTAGCAAATTTTGCACTTTCTCACAAAAGTGTTAGATATAGCATTTATAGCCTGAACCAAATCCCATTGATTTAAAAAGAAAATTCTCCTGTCTTTGCATATATGCATTTATTTAATTGTTCAAATTTCACAAAAGAAGAGATCAGCAACCTCTAAGTCAGTGAACATTAAACTAAAATGTTGAGAAAACAACTACAAATTGGCCCAGTAGGTAATCAAAGCTCTCTTAAGTGTTACCTTTATTTGCCTTGTTCCTCCACCCAGGAAAAATCTGAGGAAACAGATAACAGGCCAATATGCCTTTAAAGTAACCACATCTGAAATAATTTAGCAGAGTATCCAATATCTCAAATGGGCCCAGGGTGCCAGCCTAAGCTAGGACAAGGATAGCAGATGTGTTCCCTCTTCCTGCCTCCTCCTGGCTGGCAGAGGACAGAGAGGGGTGTCAATTAGTATGGAAAAGGGCCAGGAAGAGGAAACCTACAGCCTGTCTGTACTGTTCCCTGACAAGGCTGGCACCCCCCCAACGGCTGGATCGAATGGGAGGGCACTGGGGTTTTTGCACCCCCTTTAATTTCCACCCCACCCAAAGTTGTGTTCTTGTACCCCCTTTAATTTCCACCCCACCCAAAGTTTAAAAACCAGCTGCCTGGCAGTGGCAGCAGCACTTTTAATCAAGCAGTGCTGAGGGAATCAATTGACTTCATGGATTATTATCATCTACCTGATCCCTTCCAAACTCTTCATTCCACAGGTGTTAATGATCCTCTCTTCTTTTAAATGGTCTTGGTGTTCCACCAATCAAGCTAGCATTTGTTCTGCAATTCTGCTATCCCTTAGCTGCTCCTGGTAATGAAACTCTTATTTCACAGCCCTGCAAATTGTTTTTAATACATTCCAATGACATTAAATTTGTTTTTCCATTAATCTTAAAATGAATAATACAGCCCTAGGTCCCTAGGCATATTAGTTAAACTTCTAGTTTCTTTTTAACTAAAGAAAAATACGTGATGATGCACCTCATAATCTAAATTTTCATCTCACATGGTTGAGTGGTGCAGCTCACATGGTAGATGGTGTCTGAGTCTCACATGGATTGTGCTTCAACCAGCATGTCTCCATCCACCCTACAATCCCTGCTAGAAACCAAGGGAGGTCACATTAAGGCAGTCTCCATGTATCTTAAATGCATCTTGAACAAAGATCACTGTCCAAACATTACCCACTGTTTGTAAGAAGCCACAGGGCAGACAAGAAACTCCACCAAATCTTCTTTGGGATCTCTTACAAAGAAGGGAGAGAAACCATGCTGCTAGCATGAATCAGAACCTGAAGATAAATAGTACCAGACAAATCCAATAGCTGGGAAAGAATTAGTATGAATATCTGCTGTTCATCCACTAACAGAAGTTTCAATCATGGATCCCAATATGAACACTCATATAAGTAGCAGTAGTGGTAGCAGTTCCAGTGAAGTGAATGGCATTAATCATATAAATAAGTGCTCACTAGTGTGTATATATGTTAAACAATCAGGCCCTAAAAGTCATCATTTAAGGTACTGTATTGTAAGTGATGAAGAAGTCAAATAAGATTTGCTACATTATTTTTTAATTTGTCATTACAATTATTTAGTATTAGAACATATATGATTAAAATTGAAATCCTCCATAAATGAAAAGTTATGCTTTTAAAAAGTTATGCTGTTAAAAAAGTGAAGATTAATATTGTTCAAACACCAAAGAAATAAAAGAAATAGCAAAGAAAACACGCTGTAAATTTCAAACAGGATAACTTTACAGAGAACAATGAATTGCTTGGTAGATGAAGAAATTTTTATTGTATTATATAGTCATAAGTCAAAAGTTAAATACTGAAGATGGATATCATTCTTATCATCTAACAGCTGTATGTATATAAAACAGCTATTTGGAGGCTTATATATTAATTTGTGGTTTCAGTCCAGTTCCTCTCCAATAATACCACCACACTAAGCTATGATTTCCACCAGGGGTTCAGCA
>NW_005841872.1:222277-235439 GCF_000455745.1 Alligator sinensis
TCAGCAGAGAGAATAACAGCTAAAAGAGCATGAAGCATGAAGCATGAGCATGAGCATCCCCTTTTCAGGTGGCTTCTCTGGGGTCAGGGTGAAGCACCTTTGTAGAATAGTGTGAAAAATTATATATTACTTTTACCTAAGTAGGTATCTGCTCTGTTTCTATATATAGCACTCGGTAGTCTATTACTCCTCACAGCCACTACAAATCCATCCAAAAACGATGAAAGGAACAATGTTCATTCATGTGGATATATAAACAAACACCCTGGAGGGACTTATTAGTAATAAGTTATTACTAATGCAGTGAAATCAATTGTCACTGGTTTCAAAGAGAACAGATTATAGACCTAAATCTCTTAGCAGTCACAATGTTACTACCTCTGTTTGTTTACAGGTATGTCTACTGTGCTTCTCACTGAATGCACCCACATAAGACACTACATCACCAGACGGCAACATAGCATCAACTGTCATGAACTTTGATGCCACAGCTACATCACCATAGCGATGCACTCCCCTGTTATACCGTATCACTACAACAACATAGTGGGGAAAAAGAAAAACTGTGCACAGCTGGCACAGCACAGCATGGGCTACTATTGTTCAGTAGTAACAATGGTGCCGTACAGCCACATGTAGATGCGCCCACTGTAGTAGCTAGTGTAGATAAAAGTATAATAGTCTAAACAGTATACTATTTAATGTAATCCTTTGGGGAGAGCATCACTTAAAACCATTTCATTTATATTTCAATCATTCCCTTTCTCCTTTGCTACTCTTCTTTCCTTCCTTCCCCACATCTTCACTTGGAATCCAACACTTTGATAGCTTTGGTCTTCTCTTTCTATTCAGTATTTTCCCGTCCTCTCAGAGTTTGATCCTTCCCTACTGCCATAGTAGCTATCTGGAGCAAACCACCTGCCTCATTGACTTTCTATCCCTTTTTTTAAAAACAGCTCCATTTTTTTCTATGCTGCCTACAATGAGTTGCCACTCCACTTCCCACACTGATGTTTACTGTTAACAATCCATCATTTCTCTTAGTGAACTGTCCCCATGACATTACTACTCTTCTTCCTCTGGTAACTTTCTCCATTGCTCTCAGCACTTGTCTCCTCCTGTTCTCTTCTCTAATAAACTCCCAACTATCAACCTCATCTGCTTTATCCCACTTTGAGCACATCTACATGTGCGCTTTAATGCACATTAGCCTAATTTAATGTGCATTAAAGTTTCACTGAAAAAAACTGTATTATATAGTTAACATGCATTAAATAGGCTAATGCTCATTAAGCGTCACTTAAAAACTGTGGGCATTTATACACATTCTCCAGGAGCTGGAGGGATACTTTAATTAGAGCAGCTCAAATAGCTGCTTTAACTAAAGTGCCCAGAGCATCACATGTATCAGCATCCCCATACTGAAAAATGGCAGCAGGGGTGCTTTAACTAAGTCTTATTGAATGAGCTTTAGTTAAAGTACCCCCACCACCATTTTTCAGTGAAAGGATGTTGATACACATGAAGCTAGAGTCTGCAGGAGCATGATAACTAATTACCACATTCCAGCAGACTCGATTAATCAAGTCTGCTCCAACATGCTGTAATTACAGCTCATTGGAACAGCCTTTCTACATGTGTATAGGTGCCGTATGCTCTTTAGTCAATGCATATTAATACAGGCTAATGTGCATGTTCTTAGTACCTCACAATAGAGGTAATGGATTTAATGCACATCAACCAAAGCACATTAATGCACATGTAGACATGTCTCAAAGATTTGTCTCCTCCTCCTGCTCTAAGCCCAGTGCCTTTTTTACATGTTCTTCCTCAACTATATGAAGTATGATAAAACTTCTCCTTCAACTTTATCTCAAAAGCTTTACTTTGCTTAGAGAAGCCTTTCATCACTAAACATATCCTCTTCTTCTCATGCTATGTTACTTATTCCTAACTGCTAACACATATATAAAAACATGCCATTAATAAAAATGTTCTAAAAGGAACTGGACCTAGCAAGGAGCATGGCAAAGCACAAATAAACCAAAACTACAGTCATTTTTTCCTGTATTTTCCCTGTGTATCCTGGTCCTTGTCCTTCATTGTGTCTTCAATATGTCTGATGTAGAGCTTGGTTTATAACTAGTTCTAGTATAGTGCAGGTGAGTAAGAGTGAAAAAATGCTCTTATTCTTCCCTATGTTGGGGTTAGTCAGATTTTGGCATCTGAGTCTAGTTTGGAGAGTGAGGGAGACACTGTGGCTAGGTATAGGCATTCAAAAAGCCTGAGGCAGAATTCTCAAACCTATATGGGTTTCTGTAAGTGGCAGAGGTTAGGTTAGGAACAAACAGAACAAAAGTTTGCCCCTTGCGGAGAGAGAAGGGGCAGACCAAGATCAGCAGGTTGCGGGCACTCAAGCACCCCTCCCAGTGTGACTCACAGCCTCCCCAGGCTGCTAGAGATTGGCAAGTGCTGCCAAGTCAGTGACAGATATCTCCAACCTAGTCTGCTCCTTATCACTGCACCTACTTGTAGGGCTGGGCAGGGGGGCAGTGAAGTGCCATGAAACTGGATGCAGCTGTGCATCCCTCCCCCCATCGCCCATCAGCATCAGCCACTGTGCTGACTTGGCTCTGTAAGAACCCAGGGGGCAGGACTGTTTGGGCAATTGGCTGCAGCAGCCAAGTGCAAGGCAGCTCCCTGCATGGGGAATCTAGTGGGGGCCCACAAAGGCACCTGGGATGCTAATGGACAATGATCTAAATTGATTCATGAGCAGACCTGGTAAGGAAATTCAATTCACCAGTATAACCTAGATCGGTTAAGTTTGATACCACTCGATCCAGGTCTATCTTAGACCAGGATCTGCCAATTTTAAACCACACTATGTGCTCTGAAGTTCTGTTACCAATATAGACTGGTTTCCAACCGCCTAAACTGGAAAAAGAATAATGTCTGTACCAGGACTGTAAGAATAGAAAGAAGGGCCTCACTGTCCACTGGTTAGTGGAGCTGGCTTGGCTATCACAGAAAGAAAATTATTTCCCCCTTGCAGAGCAAGAAAGGAATGTTGCCGATCTCTGTTAAGATTGCTCCTGACTTTCCTACTAGGGGAAAGCAACTTGTGAACTACCCCTGGGGGCTGGGTGCAAAAAGTATCTACTATCTATTGGATGGTAGCTTCTTGAAGCAGGAGCTCTTCAAATACATCTGTAAAGCATGTTGTATACCTATGGAAATGGTGTACCAATAAACATATTGCTCCAGCATGTCTATTGGAGATACCTGCATGACCAATATTTTGTAAAATATCATAGTTTTAATACCCATCTGTTTGTTCCACAGAATAAGGGTATTTCCATTGCAATACTTGAGAAACGAGGTCCCATATCTTTAGATGATTTGTGATTTCAATGCTAAATGTAAGTGACCTGTCTCCTTACTAAGGAGGTAGTGATGTTGCATTTTATATGTAAAATCTATAAATGTATGCATGTATCTATAAATGCATGTATAAATACATATTCAGCTGCTTTTAATTTAAAATATGAACATTTGCACCTGTACATCATGCCACAGACAGTTCTTCTTTATGATCCGTCCGTCAGTAGCATCAATATTTTACCCCTCACCTTCTATGCTTAAATCTTTCTTGCTTTTGGATGCTGTGCATGTTCAGTGTGTAATAAGGAAACTGAATTACCTCTCACCCCTAGAGAAGGTGATCCCTCCAAATCAGCACTGTGGCTATTGGCAGGCAGTACACATAATTTGCATTGTGGCTGCTTGCACCTTGTTTGACCTACGTATGAATACTTCAATTCACCTGATCCCAACCGCTTGCCCAAACGTTTCAGATATAAAAAAAAAAAGATAATTACTGCTGCTGCCTGTCACTGGCATAGCATCATTCTGGGATATTTGTGAGAGCTTGTACAAAACAGCACCATGTCTTAAACTAGGAGAGGTAAAGAGTTAATAAACCCAGACCTATCCTTATTCCCTAACTACATGTGTGGGAAATAAAGAAAAGACTTTCTTCTGGCAATAAATTAGCTTTCCCCCCTTTTGTTTGTTATTGCAGTCATGGTTCAAAGCCCTCTACAAAAACAAGGTCCCACTTTATTATAGGACAGTCAGGTTCAGCGCACAGCTTGCAATAAAGAAATTAGCAAACCAGAAGCTGCAATTCTGTAGAAACACTCGAAAACGAAGAGGATTTAAAGTGACAAGATCCAATTAAATTTAATTACCCAAGCTGTATTTTCATTTTAACTGACACTTTTTATTAAGAAGCCACATGCACTAAAGCTAGAAACCTGGGCCAAATTGCATCCCAGTAATACAGTTATCTTATGCAAAATTCTGAGTATCTAATTTTCTAAAATGAAATTAGAGACATGGGGTTTGTAAAAGGTTCTCTTTGTCTGATACTATAAGACCCTATTTGCAATGTCGCCATAGCACTGTACACCTTTGTTGTACTCACACCTGGTGTACCTAATAAAACTTATTATTTGCCAAGAGTTTCCAAATATAACATAATTATTTTTTAAATATGGGGAGAGTTCAATGCAAACAAAGGAAACTTAGCATGGTAAGTCCTAGCCCTATGGTATAAAACTTATAGTTTTAACAAATTTGATTTCGGGAAGTTTTTCTCTGTATCTTCTAACTTTGTGGAGAAGTGACTAAGTGTATCAAACCATATATATTTTAAATCCTATTTTGTTTTTTTTCATGGCAATATAGTATACAAAAAGGATGTGAACAGCAACTTGCTATAACACCTGCAGAAGGCAGTATTTGGTATTGCCAAGTATAGGTATTGTCAAATATTTTTAAATAAGTATCAGAAACTAAGTTTGAAATGTAGTGGAGTTACAGTTAAACTACCTCATGAACAGAAATAGAACCTGTATATATTAACAAAATATTTTAGGCCTAGCCTACAAAAAAAGACTTAATAGTTAATAAAGAAATTACCAAAACAGACTGTCTCAGATAAAATATGTAATTTCAGTATAACAGGAAATGATAGCATGAGTTACATACACAGAAATAAACCTATACATACAGTTTGCATAAATGAAAAGAAATAATCCTATAAGATGCCACTTTTCTACTTTAACCAAAGTTCATGGTTTTATTACCTACATGTGATATGGCGTCTCAGTCTGTGCATCTATAAATTATGGATAATTGAAGTTGTTCATAAGAGATGATGAGATGGATATAGTAGTTTCTGTAAAGCAAGTAACATCATAGTACAGTCATGGTGATGCCCAGCAACCACACGATTCCCAAACTCAGAGCACCTGGTCTCATTCCATTGTTGGAAATTTGTGTTTCTCTCCTTGTGGAAGAGAAGGAGAAGGGAATAGGGAATAGGTTTGCCGCTTAAAGGGAACCAAACACCAGAGTGTAGGCCCTGTGCTTCAGCACTGCTGTGTGCCCACCTTGGGCTCCCTAACACTGCAGTTCCTAAAGGTGCTGTTTTCTTGTTTATCTATTTAGACTATTTTAGGATGTATACCTATGTTTAGTCCATGGCCTAAAATGACAGTCTCGCTACTGACTATATGAAATTCTCTTGATAGGTCCTGGTTCTGCAAACATATGAAGAACGTGATATCAAAACTACCGGAAGCCTCCTGGCAAGCATTGTATTTTGAATGTCAAAAATTGCTCAATTCCCAGATACCCTGGAATAAATAAGCACAAAGAAGGAATGATGGAAATAATCATGGTAAAAAATGAATAAGTTTAAAGGTACTGCTGTACTGAAGGTCAGCTACACCAGTTCCAATTCCCACTAAAGTCAAAGGAGTGCCACAATTTTCAGAACCTGTTCTGATTTTTCTCCTAGTGCTGTCTATTATTTGCAACGTCTTCCCACCCTACCTTTAAATCTGCCTGAAATATGAACTGTTTGGAAGACATTTAATAACCCAAAGCTTCTTATTTAGCCAGCTAATGGGTTCTTACTGATATGATCAAATAGCTGAGCCATAATAATAAGTATCAAGCAGGATGCAGGAAAGCAAAGACAATTTTATGTATGAATCATATTTGTATTAATGTTGTATTTTCCAGTTATTTGTTTTGGGAGCCACCCTTTTTCAGTCAGTGAAAATATCTTTTCAATTTTCAGGTTTAGGAACAAATGAATAGTCTGAGCATCGGACTACAACCAAACGTTTTTGAAGAATAAATGCAACATTAAGTGAAAAACAAGCTACTTTAGGGTTCTATCTGGAGCATATAGTGAATGGCATTAGAAGCAAAGGTGTTAGAAGCATTCGAAACATGAAAGCAAACAACATGAAATATCAACTGATGTTGATTATAAAACAAACAAATAAAGGACAGTCTGATGCAACCTGAAAGCTTTTTTGTAGCCATGATATCAGTTCTTGGTCTCAGCCTAGTTTGTAATGTCAGGTTGACCAGAATTACTTCCATGTTATTTCTGCATATATTAGTGTCAGCTGAAGGCCCCAGTTAACACTGGGGTCCTGTAGACAGGTTACCTACCCTGTTGGCTTTTGCAGGTGCACTTTGGCCCCTGAAGAGCTCCTCAGCCATTTCTCCTAGATAACACAGTCCTTAAATAACGCTCATAGCCTGAGAATGTATTGGATGACACTTTGAGACTTTATGCCCTGCATTTCTTAGGCATTATGAAGGAGGTCCAATATAGCTTGGTGCTGCCTTCTGTATAAAAGTTCAAAAAGCGTAAACTCTACGGAGGATTGGCAAACCTCTCAGATAGCAAATAGGAAGTACAGAAGTACATCCCATTTCTTGGGTTCTGCTGCCACAGATTTTTCAACATGACCTTCAACATCCAGTTAAAGCTCTCTATCAGACTATCCATCTGAGGGTGGTAGTGTCAGGGATGCTGATCAGGCAGGCCAGCCTGGGGCCAGTGCTGGCAGGGGCTCTGAGCAGGCAGACCAGCCTGAGCCAAGTACTGCAGCAGCCACACCTGCAGCAAACCTCAGCAAGCATCCTAACTGGCTGTTGGGAGCACCACCTATCCATTTAGCACCAGCTGAGGCCCTGGGCCTACATGCCAGTCAACAGTTGGCAAGCCTCCTGGTCCCTGACCCCGGTGTTTGGCTTATCTCTGCAAACTCACTCCCAGGGCCCCACAAGCAATAGTGGCCAAAACTGTTCTAGAGTTATCAATACCACGATCTCAGTGCCTGAGTGGGACCCTGGTTTCAGCCATCAGCTGTACAAGCCTTTAAGGTGATATGCATCTGCTCAGGGCTGGGAGTCTGCATGAAATGGCTCTTCCCAGAACAGTGTTGATATGCATCTTCAGTGAGCTCTATGCAGTCGAATATGGTAGTCTTGAGGGTGTCATAATCTCATGCGGCCTCAGCTCCCAGAGCCTGGTGAGTGACTTGAACTGCGTCTGCTACAGGAGAGGCTTGGTTAATGGCCCACCAATTCCAGAGCCATTGGTACACCTCAACCACCTGCTCAAAAGTCTCCAGAAAAGCCTTGGGCTCATCATCAGGTGTCATCTTTGTGAGGCTTTCAACCCCATCAGCTGGGGCTAGGGCAGTAGCCCCTACCTGTGCATTGGGCTTCCCCTGATCCAGTAGCTGGAGCATGAACCATTGCTGTTCCTTCTCCAACCTGTGTTCAAATTGCCACTGCTGAAGTGGGAGCTGCTGGAATACTGCTATTGATGATGCAGGCCCTCTAGCCATTTTTGCATGACCTCATGCTAAAATTCTAGTTGGTGGATGTCTGAAACTATCTACATTCTCTGCCCCGCCTGCAAGCAGGTTACCTAGCTGGCTGGCTTTTGCAAGTGGGCTTGGATGCAGCAAGGAGTGGAGTTTACCACTTGCTTCCTCCTCTCCCACTTACTCTTCTGGGAGCTTTTAAGCCCCTAATAGGACACTCCCTACCATCCCAAATGCCCTGCAGCTGGGATGACTGTTTCCCTGTAAGAAGGTTGACTGTTCCCTTTTACAGGGAAAGACTTCCCTGTTCCAGGTTCTGTTAGACTTTTTACATACAATAAAAACCAAGTAATTCCTTGGAAAGATGATCTAAACAGACAAGATAAAGGGATTAAAGGAAGCATTATTATTCCCATTTTAGAGAGAGAGAATTGAGGCAACCAGAGATAAAGTGTGTTAAGCAAAGTGATATAACAAGCCTGGTATACAGCCATGAGTATGACCATAAACTGCATCCAACTAGAGGGCCTGGTGGCAACGTGACAGGGCTATTTGTGGTAGCTCCTATAAAATACCGCAATGCTGCAACCTCCAGAGTAAGGTGCCTTGTGAGTACTCCTTGGGTGGAGAAATGCTAAGGGACATGATCCTGAGAAAGACCTCACTGAGGTATTAGGCAGTCAGCAGCAGTTCTTATCTGTTGTTCTCTAGCAGAAGCTATGATCATCAAGGCACTGAACATCTGGACTGGGTTTGGCCTTTTTTGGATTCTGTCTCAATGATCTGAGGAGGGGATGGTAGGGCTTGGGCAGCCTCCACTCCTCCATACTCTTGCCTAGGCACATGCATCAAAGATCTTGGTGACTAGACCTCTAAGGCATACACTATGATCCAGAGGATCAACAGTTGCCTACTAACAGCAAGTCTATATTAAGTGTTGTAACCAAAGTGTGACAGCAAGTCTTTGTGAGAACAAGAAATTGAACACCCATCATGTCTCAGACAAATGACTTAATCAGAAGACTTCCCTTGGTCTGCACTACTCCCACACATCACTCTCTTCTAGGGGATTTCATGAATGAAGCCAAAGATGGAATGACAGTAGAGACCAAATAAGCCATTCATGTCTGGAGGTGATTCTTCCAGATCAGGCACAATGGGGAAACAATTCATTAGCATTTCTTACCTCTTCTATGGTTAGCTAGAGGATTTTAGCTTCCAAGTTTGTTAATTTGGTACTCTACAATCATTTTATATATAATTAATTTGAATTAATTATACACATATGCATGCACAAATAATTAAATATGCTAAAAGAAGCATGTTGGAAGCAGCTCTAAATAACAATAAACCTTTCATCAGCAAAGCAAGTGGGAGGGGGGAAATCCAGAGATCCCATTTGTTTGCCTGGTTAAGCTTTATTGTTATGCTCTGTCCTTCCTTTTGTACTAATCTTCCCTACATCTGCTGCCAGCTAGGCCAAGCTCAAACAGCAGTGTCAATTCAAGGGTCAGCAAGGTCAGCAGTGACACCCGATTTAAGTGTTATTCACTCTGATGCTGTGACAAGACAGATACAGCGTGGCCTGACTAAAGTGATGTATGTTAAATTTGTTGCAAATTACTGGCATGATGGATCTATTGATGACCCATTGCAGCTGTCAGGATGTCTCTATCAGTCTCTCACTTACACTTACTCCTGATGCTTTACCCCATCCCCCTCTACCACCATCAAGCACATGCTTGCTTTATAGTCACTAAGCACCTCAGGGTGGAACATGAAAGAAGGCAAAGCAGCAGCAGGCTGGCACGAAACTGAAGAAGACTGAAGACATCTTAAATATACTTAAAGCTT
Organism: Alligator sinensis; assembly: GCF_000455745.1. NCBI lineage: Eukaryota > Metazoa > Chordata > Crocodylia > Alligatoridae > Alligator > Alligator sinensis. The sequence goes on from NW_005841872.1 coordinate 231,838, forward strand.
TTGTTTTTTCTAAATTCCAGGCCTCTTAAGTGCATAGATCTTAATCAAATCAAACCCAAATTGATATTTGTAATGCATTTTCATAGCATCTGCCTTAATTCAAAATATATAAAGCACCAATATTTTTGCCAACCACAGAAAAAGGTTCGGTGCCCCCAGATTTCACAATGGGGAATGTTAAAGAACAGGGCACAGGGAGAGAAAAGGATATTGCACATTACATTGCCTTGTATCAATGTATAGACACCTCCCTCTCTAAAGCTACTGCCAAGGTATCTGACTCCAGGCAGGAGTCAGAGTAGCAGCCCCTTTATAAACATGTCCCTCATGATCTTCATGAACTCCCTCAGGATTTCCAATTCTCTAAGCACCATAAATTGCCTACTTCTCATAACAGCAGCAACTCCATTTTAATGGCCTTCTTGCTATGAGAAAGGAAGGAACCAGGACTGACTGGAGATATTTCAGGGTAGCATGGCTGGTAGCTGAGAGGGTCATAGAGGCATGGTCTTCTCATTCAGATCAACATCGGAACCAAAGCTTTCCTCACTATTTTTAAGTTTTTCATACTTCCAGGTCTAGCCTACAGAAGCACTTGCTCATCACAGTAAATTAATTCTGTGGAGCTGCAGCCACTCAGGAGATACACATTTAATCTGTCCAACTTGGGGCTGCTTCACATCCTATTGGCATCTCAAGGCACCCAGTGTGTTGGATGGGTTTTTCTTTTTATTATTATTTTTATTTTTATAATTAATTCATTTATTGGTACTCTGAAGATGTTCTTAAAGCTTAGACAAGAAAGCATCCTGATTGTGTACCTCTCAGAGCCTCTGTGATTTGTGTGAAACACCCTGCTGGTAAAACACATGGCTACTTCTGGCAGAAAATGAAGATGTCAGTTAGATGTGTCCTTCATCTCCAAGCTAGTATGTTTTTTTCAACATCTTTATTAGAAAGTCTTCTCTTATTTTAATTTGTTCCTCAGTGTGTTGTCAAGATTTTGGACCCAGAAGATGAACATCCAGCAAACCAGTGTCTACCTAACATTGATCCACTCCTTTTATACATTGAACAATATTGCTGTATCGCTGTTGCATGCAATGGAATCTATATCATCCCTCTTCCTGGCCTCTTGCATAGTACTCTGCTTCCTCCTCCCTGGGGCACTCTAAATTAGACCAGTTTATTCTTAGAGCTAGAACAGTGGTGCTAGAATATCAATACATCTATTATCTTTAAACTTCTGAGAGTACTTATCTGAAGACTTCATCTTGTGTCATAAATGGAGTGTTTATAATCTGGAGGAGACTTCAGAGAAGATGTAGGGCCCTGTGGAGGTTGTCCTATGCAAGTCATTGTGTGTGCACCCACTAGCATCTGAGTTAAAGGATATCCCAAATATCTACAAAAAATGTTCATAAATACACCTCTTTAACAAGCTTCCAACACACTTTACAGTATTACACCTACATATGGCATACTTTATAGAAATACTGGGCACATCTACATGTCCACTTTACTACACACTAACTAAAAATTACTGCGCAGTATGGGAGTACATCTACATGTGCACTTCCATACTGCACAGTAACTATGGTGGCTTACGCTGACTTGATGTAGGTAGCAAATTTACGCCATATTAATTACTGTGCAGTACTGCATGTGTAGATGCCTTACTGTGCAGTAGTATGGGAGCTTCCTGGCTAGACCTCCCTGCACCAGTTGCGTCCTGCTCCTCACCCCCCATCTCTCTCTCTTTGCAGTGCTGTGGTGAAGCACCTTGGCCATGTGGCTGCAACTTCCTGGCCATGCCCCAGTCAGGGGGGCTGCTGCCAGCCCTCCAGGGCTGGCATCACAGGGCAAGTTGTGCAGGGGCCCAGTCAACCAGTGCAGGGAGCCCCAGGAGTTCTAACTGGACCTGCGAGGAGGTGCACACCCTTGTGGCACTATGGGGTGAGGAGAATGTCCTGAGGCATTTTGCCATGGGCAAGTGTTCAAATGTCCACATTTATGAGGCCCTGGTGGCTGGGGTACATGTGTGAGGCCACTCCCAGTCAGTTCAGCAGTGCCGCATTAAAGTCAAGGGCATGTGGGCCCAGTGGGTGGCTGTAACCAGCCACAATTGGTCTGGTGGGGTCCCCAGGACCATGCCCTTCATGTGGGAGCTGACCCACTTTCTGGTACCCTGGGATCCCACACCTATGCCTGCACCCCACCCTGACACCTCCGGTCACACATCACCAGAGAAGGGGACCTGAGACCTTCAGCACTCCACCGTGCACTCCTCCCCACCTGCTGCACCCATTGGCAACCCAGGGAGCCCTGACCAGTGGCTGCCTCAGCCTTGGCTCTGCCCCACAGCCCCCCACAAGGAGAGATCTGCTGTATGCTACCCCAACTCTGGGCATGCAGCTCCCCGGCAAGGGAGAGACTGGGCAGGGATGAGCTTTTAGATGGTTGCCAAGTGCTGGCAGCTGCCTCTGGCCTCAGCATGGCTGCCAAGTGCTGGCAGCCATGTGACCAAAGGCTGGAGCTCCTCCAAGTGGCCACAGGGGCACATGGCAGGCTGCTCTGACTTGGGACTAAGTCTAGTCTCAGGTCAACTGCATGTGTAGATGCCGACCCTATTCCCACTTACTGCGCAGTAAGTTACTGCGCAGTAACTTTAATGAGCAGTAAATGCACATGTAGACACACCTACTGATTCTTTACACCACCACCACTCCCTTCAGGATGGCCCAGAGTGTGGACAAGATTAGTTCATGAATAAAGTGTCAAAACTGAGGCACTTCTCAGCATGTGCATAAGTAAAGCTTTCAGATACAGAGTGTATGTAGCAGCTATGGTGTTTTTTAGTGCCTCCAAGGTTAGGCAGCAGCTGAGCAGTGGTTCTTGAAGACCACAGCTTCAAACTTCCTGTCTAAATTCTGCCTGAGTTCCACTAAAGGTGCTTGTACATGTCATGGTGGTTTGGTCCTCAGAGTTTTATTCTGTGCTCCCTAAATTGAAATGGTGGGTTTTTAATCAGAACCCACCATTTCAATTTTTCTATCACGTTATGGTGAGGGGATGAATCCTATTTTTGGTTTGTTTGTCAGAGCTCGAGCCTACCTGCAGCTAGAGGGTGAGATGCTGGTGGGCTGAATGGCCCCTGAGCTGCAGGGGGCCCCAGTCATTCCCTCAATGGCAGGAGCACCCTCCCCCACCCCCCCAGGTCCACCTGGGTGGGCTACTATAAGGCTGGGTGCTGCCTCAGCTTGGAGGTAGCACCCAGCCTGATTCAATTGTTCCCTGAGTCAACCCAGGGAGCAGCACCCAGCAGATTTCCAGCAGGTGGGCTTGGGGAATAGTAGCATCAGGCTGGGTGCTGACTCTGAGCTGGGGCAGCACCCAGCCTGCTAGCAGCCCACCCAGGTGGCCGTGGAGGTGCTGCTGCAACAGAGGGAATGACCAGGGCTCCCCACACCTCAGAGGTGCCCCCTGGCCATGGGAGAGGCAGGTAGGCTCTGCTGAAAAAAGAAATGGATTGGGCCCCTTGCTGCTTTTGCCTTCAGCAGGCACCTGCTGAAAGCAAAAGCAGTGAGGGCCCAATCCTTTTT
>NW_005841872.1:235495-248165 GCF_000455745.1 Alligator sinensis
CGAGTTGACAGCTGCAACACATCATTGCAAACTAAACTACATCCAAATGTAATTTAGTTTGAAACGATGCAAACTCATCCAAACCCCCCACAAACTGGGGCACGTGTAATGTGTGATGCCATTAACCCACACACATGGCATTTTCATCATGTGTACATCATGACAACTGTCAAGTATACAAGCAACCTAAGTGCTTAAATCCTTTACTGGACCTATCCTTTAGCACCTGAAACCTAATGAGGTCATTTCTGAAGGTCACATGACTGTATTATAAAAGAGCAAGCATATTTTTGTTTTAAATTCTGTTGCAGGATTGCAGGATCTCTTTTTTCTCTTTTCTTTCTGAACTGGGGGGTGAGGGACAGAAACTGAACTGTAGTCTGCCATCTTAGTCAATATAAGAAATCTGTAAATGTCTCTTGCAAATATTAACCTCAAAATTTGCCTTTAACAGAATCATTCCTTATTCTGGGCAGAATAGGCAGAATAGGCCCTGCAAGAATATTATTTTAAAATATACAGATATGCAGAAGATTAAAACACTTTTGATGCAGTGCTTTTCATTCCAAAAGGGACAAAAATATTGTTCTTATTTTGCTGGATGCCAGCACTTGGACTATTAATATAATATGAATATGTTATTATATTAGTAACTTTCTTATTGCATTAATGTGTTTCTCATTGTATTAAAGAGCTCTGTTTCTCTAACACAGTCCAGAAGGCATCCCAATATAATATCAAAGTTGTTAATATGATCCAAATTCTTTTAAGCTTATTGTATTAGTGACATCCCTGTCGTGTTAGCACCCTTTTTGTATTATATTAGTGAAAACAGACCGCATAAATGTGATAAGAGACTTGTGTATGCAATATGCACATTGCTAATAAGATTTATCAAATTATATTACTAGTATGAAAAGCCTCTTTTCTAGCAATAGAATCAATAAATACCAAGATGCCATTCCTACCAGTTTGAGCTTTTATGCAGTTTCTTGTCAGAGACATTGCTACAGAAAAGGCACCATTACAGCAGAGATTTCCACATACATACTAGAACCCACAATGATACACATGTGGCTGTGATGTAATAGTGCTGATAACAATTGTAATTTGCATTTATTAATCACTGTGAATTCACAGGTTGAATGGGGAAAACTGCCAAGTGTCATGGTCACATCATGAGAATTTCATATTAGACCAACTGACAACTGCTGTCTGGATGCTTGTTGGTCATTTAAAGCCTTTTCTTTATGTTTCTGCAATGAGGAATTTTCATGCTTAGTTTTGTGCATGGATTTATGTATATTAAACAGGACTGCGCAATAAAAAAAAAAACTTAAGCCCAGAAAAAGCTTTAAACTAGCTCACACAAAAGCTGTCTTTCAGTCTGATAAAACAATGACAATCAAAATCCAGCAGATTAATATTAATGCATAAGAAAATTAATGGAATATTAAAATGATTATTAAAATCAATCTTAACAAAAAATCATCTGGTCCAAACAGGAACTTCCCTAAATTCTTAGTCACCTATCCTCAACAAGCTAGGGATAAATTCTGGCTTCCTGTCTTACTTTGGATACCAGCCAAGGGGAAGCAAATGACTAAGCAGTCTTTCCAAATGAATGGGGTTAATTACAAAGTAAGTGCAAGGTAAATAAGTATGATACATAAGAAATAAAACAAGCAGAGCATTCCACCTTTATGATGCTGATTTTAAGCAACTAAAATAAAATAACCTTCCAGAACTAGCATTCATGGGAGGGAGGGGGAAGAGAAAAGAAAGGCAAAAAACAACTATGACTGCAAATGAAACAACACAGGCTAGAAGGAAAATAGCCCAACATCCACTCCTTTGAATTACAGAGAATTTTGGAATCTTTTTCTTTCTCATTCCTCAGGGCTCTTCCATGTGCAGTAACTTCTCTATGCATGGCGGGTATAGTTAGTATTTTCATTTGCTGCCTAAGTAGCAAATTATCCTGTAAACAGCCCACAAGAGCTGGTCTGTAATTGAATTGTAACTGTTGACTTTGGACATTTGGTATATTTGCTGCAAGAAGTAAATTTTCAAAACTTCATCTTGATGCAGTCAGACAAAATGAAAGGTAATATTCTTTATCTGCCACAGATTGCTGCAGATGAACTGCTTTCATATGAGCTTAAATAAGATTTAGTGTATTCCATCCTTCAGCTGGCCACAATTGAAAGTGATCAGGATCAATATTGCTGCCCCTGCATGCAGCCCGGTATTGTGCATTACAATAGAGAAGACGGTTGTATTCAAAATTTTCCTGTGTCAAATTAATTTCCATGTTATCCCCAAATTCAATTAGATGGGAACCCCGTGTAACTAAAAAAGTGTCCGACATCCCTTAGTGACAAATTACGGTGCTTAGTGTGCATATCAAGGTGAAGTGTTGAGCCTTGCTAATCTTCTCACTAATTCTCAATTACCGTAAAATGAAGCCATAAATCACACAGACAGGGGATCGATGGAAATGTTGTTTTCAGGGTGATTGGCAGCCTCCCCAAAGGTTTTCTGTAAGTTGGTTTAAGGTTACCATTCTCTAAGGGGGAGGGGAGGGGTAGTCTTGCTCAATCTCTATGATATAGGCCCACAGGCCTTTTGGGGATAGTGTGGAGGGACAGCACCAATTTCAGCCCATCAGACATCCAATTTTTCTCCTTTTCATACCTGCTGTAGTAAATGAGAAACAAATTAAATTTCACTCCACTATCTCCACAGAAACCATTTAAATTTTTCATGGAAACTAAATTGTCCCTAGACAAATAGCCCCCTGATTCTATGAAAATATACTGGAGCGCTGGGGACCGAAATAAATTTGTGTCACTCTGGATATGCCATTCTCTGTAATGTCATTCACTGCCGACCAATAAATGAGTCCCTCCTGGAACACAATGGTAAAGCCTTGCGCTCTGGTGGATTTGCATTGTTCCCCCACTCTTGAGCAGTCTAATATTCTTCCTGTTATTAATTTGCAGCCTGGGTTTTACATTCATGAGGCCAAGATTGAAATGTAAATGAGGCACAAAATAAGTAGTCAGCAGTAGCCCTGGCCGAGCAGCCTGTGTCATAGACTCATGGACTTACATGAAAATAGTTATCACTCAGAGAGATTAGCAGCTCAGAACATCAATCACTGCTGCAAGGAAACAATGAATAAAATCACCCCGACATGAGGAAGGAAATTACAAGAGCTTTAAAGTGGAAAGGGAATATGTAATAGTGCTACCTGTTGTTGAAGTACTAAGATGGCTGTAATAAAAGAAGCTGGATTCCTTCTCTCTCTCTCTCCCGCCTGTTCCTTCTTGATCGCTAATATTTAAATAGTTCCATTTTTTGTCATCTCAATTTATCTACTAAATGATCTCCAGTTCCCTGGCTGGATGTACATGATGATTCTCATTGCACAGAAATGAAACCCACGACTTTGAGTCTAAGCCCTCTCTAAAATGATGGGAATGTATATATCACCCAATCTCAGTGCAAATAAATAACCCTATGAAACCTGATTTCTGAAGGTTTGCCCAACCGTAAATTTTAGAGGACCTCAAAGTGAGAAACAAAGGCTGCTTTACTTCACCTTTGTGGTTTCCTAATTCTTGCGCTAGCTGAGGCTGAAATAGCCCCTAGTGTAAAGTTCAGCACTCCTAGGCCTGCACTAACTATGCTATGCTGTGTATGGCATCAAAGCGCTTTCCCCTCTGTCACTTTGTCTGTGTGAGTAGGGAGTGGGAATAGCATGGAATTACCATACTATACCTCATAGCTCTGAGACATCCACCCTGGCAATCTTCAAAAAACATCTTGATGCTCATCTTGCTGGGGTCATCTGATCCCAGCAGTCTTTCCTGCCCAGGTGCAGGGGAGCTGGAACTGATGATCTGTAAGGTCCCTTCCAGCCCCTAAAAACTATGAAACTATCTAAGGCTACATAGACTTCATAGACATTAGGGGGTGGAAGGGACCTTGCAAGGTCATTGCATACAGGCATTCTGTTTCTGTCAGGAAAATTTCCATTCTCCCAACAGAAACCACGGGTGTACAAGCATTCACAGTGCTTCTCTCTGACCAAAAATGGCAATTCCAGAAGAAAAAAAAAATACTCCAACCTATTAGAAGTCAATCCCAAGAGAATTTTGTGTACACTTTCCTGAGGCTTAACTCCTCTTGGGGACCAGGAGGTATGGAACTGCAAGGAAAGACTACCATGCCTTCCAGAGACTGGGGTCACCCCAGTCTGGAGAAGGTGTGGAGGGCAGCTCCTTTCACCCCTCATGTATACCAGGATGGGAGGAGAGGAGCAGCTACCAGAAGCAGTCATGAGGCTTTTCCCTGATGCTCTGGCTCCTGGGGGAACAGGAGGGATGAAGCAACCTGCACTTTCCCCAGACCAGGATCACCCTGGTCTCAGGAAGACAAAAGGAGGAGGGAAGGAGGGTGGTTGCAAGATGAACACTTGTACTACTCCTTTTCATGGAACCATTCTAATGCTGGAAATTCTAGTAGCTAGAAAGGAACACTTGTATGTAACCTAAAGCTTCTTCTTATTCATCGGAGCTTCCCAGCTGGCTGAATCTAGTGGGCCAAGGGAGTTGTGAAACACAGACCTTGATCCATATCTTACTCTATAATAAATATTTAAAGAATTCACTCACACTTCTAGCCGGTGTCATTTACTCTTAATTTTGTCTTGTGTATTCCATTTATTCAGTACAATGTTCTCCTGTCCTTCTGGAAGAGCACTGTCTTTGGGAGGCACTTTATCTAGTGGCTGTAGACAAGTAGTGAGAGTTCTTAGTTACATAGCTGGCTCTGCCACTAAATGACTTTTAAAAAAATGGGCCATAAAAACATGGCCAAATACTCATCTAAAGAAAAGCAATGCTTGTTTTTGAAAGCCTAACATTTTTGCAAAGGATATGGGAGAATTTTCAATGACTAAAATAAACTCACGGATGACTACAAAAAAACATTAAGCAGCATATTCACAATTTTGTTTTTATGTTCAAATATTGCTTAATTGATTGTCATAGATTGCACGAGCAACACAAAAGTGGTTGTAGTTACCCTGTATAGTCATTCCAATTTGTTTTCCTAAGATAGGTGGGCTTCATTCATTCCTGTGCCTGTTAGTGAAACTATATGCGTTACCTACTTGGTATAGTCTACATAACAGTTCACATATACAACCCTGAAGACTGTCAAGGGATTTTAGTGTGAAAACTACTGAAAATAGACCTACTAGCCTTGCGATCTCCTCCAACTAATAGTAATAATAATACTTTTCATGCAAACAATGCCTTTCATCCAAAGATAACAAAGAACTGGGATTTACGATCTCTATTTTAAAAATAAGGATACAGGTTTGCATAGATTAAAAGAGTTATCCATGGTCACACTCCACCACAGCAACAGCCACGATTAGAAGCCATGTCACCTGAACTGCAATGCTCTGCTCTAGCCACTAGACCAGGTTACCTCACAAGGTCAGCTTTCCATTCCTGGAGGAGTGTTAATTAATGTTGATGTAACCCGGGTGGTACACGGAAGGTACCCCATCTCCAGCTGAAGGGATGTCAGTGGGTGTGTGTATACGCTGTGGGAGCATGGCTGCCTAGCTGCAGGCTGGCTTGCCTCCTTTTCCTACAGAGCAGAGAAGAAACCAAAGGCACCCAGTGATATTTAACTACTTACAGTTTTAATGATAGAACTTAATAAAAAACATATAACCATGAACTTACATACATACATATATACCAGGAGAGAGGGCAGAGGGCCACTTACTGAGTTTTGGCAAGCTGTCAAGGGCCGCATGGGTAACCCCACCCCTTGACAGGTGCCCCACCCCCTGGCCACCATCTTTTGACCAGCAGTCCCTCCACCTAACCCCTAACCTTTGTCACGCAAAGTCCCTCCCCTTCCCCCAAAAGTACTCCTTTCAGCAAGGGGTTTTCCCATCTCAGAACCAGAAAAATACCAAACTATATTCCAAAAAGCAAACATCTACAGCATTCATTAATTTGATTTCAAAGATATTTTTGTCTTGATTTATATGTGTTTGTATAGTGTACACAGAAGTGACTGCACAATAGCTTTAAATGAAGACTTGTATATCTTGGTGCGTGCATATGGGTTTGTGGGGGGCTGTGGGTGTGTGGGTATGTGGGGTGTGGGTGGGTATGAGGTTTGTGAGGGCTGTGGGGGGGGAGGGTGGCTGGGGTCTGTGAGGGGTTGTAGGTGTGGGGGGTCTGCATGTATGTCAGTGTGAGGGGAGTGTGCATGCATGTGTATGGTGTGGGGGTGTGAGACTCACCCTATGAACACACACATACACACACTGCTCCTGCCTACACACACACACACACACACACTGCCCCTGCCTGCATTTGCACACACACTGCCTATGCCTACACACACACATACACACACACACACACACACACACTGCCACTGGCTACACATGCACACACTCTGTCCCTGAATGTGTGCATGCGTGCACATACACACACACGTGTACCAGCATGGCCCCATGCTCCCTGGTTCAGAGATGCAGCCAGGAGCCATGTGGTGCTGGAGCAGGTCGTGTGCAGGAAAAGAGTGAAATGGTTGGGGGTGGGGCAGGGCTGGGCTGTTCAGTTCTGCTGAGGGCTCCCCCTGGGTCCTTCTGCCCTTGGCTTCTATCAGCTTTGACAGGCAGCCAGGAGCAAATAAATATTAATTTACTAATTTTTTTAGGGGCCCCATGGGCCCAACAGAATGGCCTGGTGGACCGGATGGGACCCACGGGCCATATGTTGCCCACCCCTGATATATACATACATACATATACATGTACATGTACATATACATTATAATGGGATTCTATCATTAAATCTGTAAGTATATATATATATATATATATACTTACAGATATATATATACACACACACACACATATATACAGATATATATATATATATACACACACACATACACACATATATGTACATACATACATACATATATATGTGTACAATCGGTCAATACCTTATAACATTTGTGTGTGTATATATATATATAAATGTGTGTATGTATGTATGTATACACAAACACAAATGTTATTTACAGATATAGGTTTACACAAGCAATAACTCTTTTTAACCCTGAACGCAGGCACAGGCCTAATCATCTGTGGCCTTCTGATCAGTCTGCAGCCTTGCCCCCTCAATAGAGCCCTCCAGGCAGCAGGTGAAGGAGCACTTGATGATAAAACATAGGTTATTCTACAAATCAATGACAGGAATATCTGGCAGTGATGGGACAATAATTGAACATACACAATAAAGTTACACCAAATAAGATACACGTATATACAGATAACCCATACATTGAGTTCAGATATAAAACAACTTACAATCCTTTACAATACAACAATAAGGATGCAGGGTTACAACAGAAATTCCAATGGCATAAGGAACCAGACCACAACAATGGCACAGTAGTTGTGCCCAAAGAAGAAATGGCAAACCAGAGAAAGATCTCATTACCTAGTAGAACATCATTAGCCTCTCCCAACTCTTACCCGTCACTCAACTAGGAGGGGCCTGTAACCATGACACCACCCTTTACAAACAGGGGCTTCTGACTTCCCTCTGTGCCTGAGGGTGAATTGTCCCCTCTCTGCAAGGACTTCACATTGACCACAGTGAGGAAGGCCCCTCCTCCCCTGCATGAATCCCCTTTCCCTGAGTAACTCGCAACTCCCAGTGTCCTCCCTCGCAGGGGTGGTCAACCTGTCCGGTCACGACTCATAGCAGGAAAGCCCAAGCTGCTTCATGTTGCCACTGGGGCCTATCAGCCCTCTGTCATACCCCTGTGCATCACCCCATGCACAGAAGGGGGCGCCTGCCTAGGGCAGGAATGGGAACCTGCACTTCCTCATACAGCTTCAGTGTCCCATCATGCACCAATGGCCAGGCTCCTGCACTGATCCATGCTCCAATGGCCAGGCTCCTGCCTTGTGCAGTGTTGGGGACCCACGCTGCCTCATGCAGCCATGGTGACCCATCAGCCCTATGGCCCTGTGCACCAATCCATGAACCAACGGCCAGGCACCTGCCTCGTGCAGGGCTGGGGGCCTGCACTGCCTCATGCAGCCACTGAAGTCCCTTTTACCACTCTGGCTCTGTGCAGCAATCTGTGTACTGTGGGACCTCTGCTGCTTGCAGAGTCAGAGATCCGAGCTGCCTCACGCAGTCCTGGAATCCTATCAGCTCTCCAGACCTGTGCACCAATCCATGCACCAAGGGCTCCTGACTTGTGCAGGGTTGGGGACCTATGCTGTCTTGTGCAGCCGTCGAGGCCCCATTCACTCCCAGGCCCTCTATGCACCAACCTGTGCACCATCGCCGTGGCTTCCTCCATGGCAGGGCAGGTATGCAGCCGCTTGCTGCTCCTCGTTCAATGGAGGTGTCTTCAGGGTGCTTCTGGGGCCACTGCTCTGTCCCACTGGTCAGCTCCACCAGCTCTTCTCAAGCACTGTCTTCTTTGTCCCTCGTCAAAGCTTCCTATGAGCTCGGCACACATGCTTTTATTCCCTCTGGAGCTCTGGCCCAGATTGGGAATGGACCAATCAGGAAGCCCGAGGAATTAGTTCCCCCTCAGGTCCTCTCTTTCACCTCACCCCTGGGTCAGGGTGGGGCTGCTTTCCTTCTGCCTTCCCCTGATTGGTGGGGAAGGGAAAACTGCCTCCAGCAATGGGGGCCTGACCCCTTTGGGCTCAAGCTAACAACCCAGGCTGCCAGCGAGCCCACCGGCTATCCTGCCACGTCGGTAAAGTATTTTAAGGTAGTTGGTAAAAAATTGCTGTGTAAGCACAAAAATGCTAAATACTTTCCATTATGTGGTCATTTCATGGATATTTTGTTCAAGTAATCTCATGAAAGAAAGAACTGAACCAAACAGAAGCAGCAGCATCACATCAGAGCTATTGTATATTATTAGGGCAGCGGTTCTCAACCTTTTTCATACTGGAACCCATTTGCAACGATCCATGGCCTGTCCCAACCTGCACCCTCTAGCCCTGCCAGTACCTGACCCCCAGGCCCCTGCCCAACCAGGCCATGCTGGTGTCCCTTACTCCTGACCCCCAGCTGCCCCTGTCCTGATCAAGCCAGAGCATGGTAGCTGTGGTAGCTCTGGCTCATGTGGGCAGCAGTGGAATTAGTCTGGTCCCAGTATGAGCTGGAGGGAGGTGGAGGTGAGGCCTGTGGCACCCTACCCCTCCCTAGGGCTGCCGCACTGCACAAGGAAGCCTGGTCATGGCCTCTCCCACCCCACAAGCAGCGTCTCCCAGCCACCCCGGCCCTGTGATCATGGGCACCTGCCCCAGCACCACCAGCCCAACCAAACAGCTCTCCCCTGCTCCCTTCCCCTGCTAGAAGGGGCAGGCACCTTCCCACCACCCCTCTTCCCTACTGCAGTTCACAACCCTTTGAAATGTTCACGTGAACCACTTCTGGGCTGTGACCCACAGGTTGAGAAACACTGTATTAGAGAAGCAGCCCATTCCTAAAATCTATGCTTCTTCATAAGAATGATATCACTGGTTTTGTTTCATCTTCATTTTTTAAGCATGATACAATTATATAGAGCCAGCATTTGAAATGTAATGTGTAGAAAGGTGTGCCAAAACCTTTATTTTAATTCTTTTTATAGCAGTTCATTAAGGATAATGTATGCAGATAAGAAAAGGAATTTGAAATTTTAAGAAGAGTAAATAGCTATGATAAAAATCAGAGTTTCAAGTATGTATCTGTGTTCTTTAGAGAGGCCATGGAATTAATCATGGAAAGGTTATCAGAATATGCCATGCCTTAAACTATATTCTGTTTTAGAATTAGCAGGTAAAAATCAGACAGAAGTTGTTCCAGAGATTTAGAAACCATCAGGAAAATGAAACTGTTGACCAAATAGCAGATACAATGCAACTCAGTTATACGGTTTACATAGGGGCCTGCAGACTTCTGTTCTCCTACCCCTCCTCCTTTCCTTTTGTTGCCATTGTCTTCACTCTTAGTGTCTTAGAGTATCTTTTTAATTGCTTATCAAATGGATAGTTATTGTATCATAAAATCTTTAAAGCCATTTCCCAGTCCCGTTCAGTTGTAGAGCTGAACCTTTATATGATGATGTATCACAATGGATTATGCTAATACGCTTGTTAATAGCTCCAGCGGTGTTAACTGAGAGCATTAAAACAAACTGGTCCCTGCAATAGATTGGGAAATGTTTCATAAGGCATGTGATCTAGAAGCAGCCATGACAGGGCCAGTAAATAATAGCAGAAACTGGGATGACTAAAGAAATACTCAGTTAAATTATTTATACATTAATCAGAAATACAGTTGTTAAGCAATATCATTAGTTCATTACTAATTGGTTTATGGATTTGTGATGAATTACTTATATGCATGCAAAATAAACCCTTGTCCATTTGCTCAATATTTTTAACCTTAGATTTTAATAAAACTTTCTGTTATCCAATCCCACTCCTTGCCAGATTAATCACATCAAAATGTCAGAACAGGTAGGTTCTGTAGGTAAATATATGCCTTAGAAACTATCTTTCGTATGAAATGTATGTAAAACACTTGTTCCTTATGTTTTTGGAAAAAATAATTATATGTGGGTATTTTACAATCATGATGTAATAGGAACTGTTCAGCAAATAGTTTTTCTTAAAGTAAAAAGAATATCCAAGGGTCAAAAAAACCTGCACAAAAAAAGGTAGAGTGGCACAGGTAGGGGCAATGTGTGCTGCTCAAAACTAGAGCCTGGCTGGCTGAAGCCACATTCGGGCAGCTGGCCAGGCTCCGAGCAGCAGGATCGCTGCTGCTACAGCCCCAGGAGGTCCCCATGCCCCCAGGTAAGGCTGCTGGGGCCAGCCCAGTCCTGGGGCCAGCCTCCCCTACTCCACCCTGGGTAACCTTCCGCACTCCAAAGGGCACATGGAACAGGCATTCCCCAGGGACAACTAGTAGCAGCAAAAGGTATACTGCTGCTAGTTATCCCCAGGGAACCAAATGTCCACACTTGTGTGGACATGGCCAATGTGTGTACACTCTGACAGTTAAGTTGACCTAAAAAAGGTAAGTCAACTTAACTGTCAGAAAGTTAGTACATGTGCATGCAGCCTAGATGAGCTAGATCACCCTTAGGAGGCAACTATGTCTTTCCATTCACTGTCCAGAAAGTCTAGGTGCCTAATCTATCAGCCTGGATCACTCTTCTATGGCAAGGCATGCAGTTTTTTGTCATTTCAGTACCTAAATGGAGGTACCTTGGAGGTAGATTAGGATCTGTCCCTATGTCTTGTACCGACTAATCACATTTTATTAATTGTTCAATTGGCATATTCAGCATCATTTAACAGAAAATTATCGTGCAGTTGTTTTTAGTTGCCTCTATTTCTCATCTTCATTCCTTTTTTCTTTCCTTCCTTCCCTCCTCCACTCTCTCATCTGTTTTTGTATGTCACCTCTCTTCCCCAATTTTCTTCAGACAAAAGCTCCCAATTCCTTCCCTGTCCCACATCAGGAGTAGTTGTTACAGGCAGCCATACCATTACTACACTAGTTGCACATTTAGAAGGATTCTTTTCACTACCACAACAGCTGGAGACTTCTTCTAAATCAAAGTTCTACAGAATAAGAGCTTTTATCTGTCACATATTCATCTATCCCTAATTCCATTGGTTGGGTATATTTGACAGCATTTCACCATAAGGTTTCCCCCCACTCTTTTATTAGTAATGCACATTATAAGCATAAATTATTGCATCTTTATAAAAGGCAATCTTCAAGAGGTAGATAATGTTATACAATGCATACAGAGACAAAAAATGTGTTTGTGTTAAAAGAATTTCCAGCTATGTGTGCACAAATATGCCAGGCAAGATGCAGGAAGAGTTTAGAATATGAAAGCAAGAATATTGTAACATTTTGTACTTTTAGCTGGCTTTTGTGACATTTAGAAGCGAGTTTAGGGAAGCAGTTCATGCTAGGTTTTATACATAAAAATTATTTGGGATTGAGAAGTCATCTCCTTCAGTTGGTCTCTTTAAATAACAAACTAAACAAGTGCAGCCTTCCAAAAAGACAATGTCCTATGATTACCTTTTCTTACCATCATAAGTTGCATCTCTTCTGCATCTCGAGATGATTTTATTGATTTATTTACCAAAGGATGGCAGCGCATTTCTAAGTAGGGCAGTGTTTGGTTTTTCCTTTTAAATTTAACATTCACATTTGGGGTTTTTTTCAATGCAACATGTATATCACAATATAATCCAAACAACATCCGTAAGTACAATACATTCCCAACAAGAATGAAAAATTAAGGCAAAAGGCAACACACAAAAATACAGCTCATGCTAGTATGCTGGTTTATGACTTTGAAGACTGTAGCATATATTATTGTCCTATAAGAGTGATGGTTCAGAAATTATGTGAGAGGCATTTTTCTCTATATACATATATTATTGTTAGTATTGGTGCTCTGTTGTACTTGGCTGTATACAGACATCTAGTAAAAGAGAGTTCTTGCCCCAAAAGATTTACTATCTAACATGAACAAATTTCATACAAGATGTGGAAAGGGAAAG
>NW_005841872.1:248196-260517 GCF_000455745.1 Alligator sinensis
AGGGACACTGAGGCCAAGAGACGAGGCCAAGGCAACACAGTAAGCTATTGGTAGAACCAGGAATGGAACTCAACTCTTCTGAGACCCAGTTTGGTGCTCTGTTCCCCTGAACCATACTACTATGTTATATTCCTATAATATAACCTCTGTTTTAGAAATCCACAGGGATTCCTGGGGATCTTTTGGGTGGATATAGTAATCTAGTCCAGGTTCTTAGTCTTTTTTTTTTCCAGCTGAATATAAAAGCAATTTTAAGTGACCTTACAATGAAAACTAGAGTTAATTGATTTATCCACAGAACAAGATATGATGGTAGCATAGGCAGTTATAGTACAAACTTCAGCCTACCTTTTGACCACATAAGGAGAAGGAGAAGAAAACGTATGTCTTAATCCCTTTGCTAAAATGTCTAAGGACAGCAGCAGCCAGCACAGATTCTTTGTACAGGAGGAACAGTCTCTATTTGACTGATTTGAGAATACACCAGTTCTTTAAAGCATGGAGCCCACACTGAAATAATAGAAAAGCAAATCAAACCATGAAGCATTCAAGCCACTCTGAATATGGAGAAAGGAGAAAATACAAAATAGGGCAAAACTGGAAGCAGTCAAGTAGAAACTGAGTAACAGGGTATATTAGCCGAGACAGAACATCCCACTAATGCAATTGATAACCTGAGCTAGCTCTGGTATGGGTAAATGCAGTGCATTATTTTGCTTTCAACAACCACAAACCTCTGAGCTCTACTTACTAAAAAGTATTAGCAAGAATCTCTTACATTTTGGAACTAAAGCTGTCTAATCAGCCTCTCAGCCAGGTCCTAAAACTTTTGAATGTGCACCCATTTATCTAACAACCTGATTTAAGGATACAGGTTCCTCAATTTTTGTATGTGAAAACAAAAATCTATGGCGCCTTTTTTACAAGTTCTTTTGGATTATTCAACCCTGTGTATTTGGAGGCCCAGTAATCAGGGTTCGGATTCTGGTCTTACCTATCAAAGTTTTGTACCTCTCTCATCACAATGGAATTTTTCCTGCTTCTTGCCATTATACATGAAATGAACCCCAAGAGTAGGAAGCTCATGAGATCAGCTTAGAATTGGCAGGCCTCAAGCAGGAGACAAAATCTGGACCTATTTTTTGTTTGCTCTCTGGTCTATCTGTATTCTCTCTTGTCTTGCTCTTACTTAGTCTGTAAGATGTTTGTGGCAAGGACCATCTTTTGCTTTGAGAACTACAATAGGATTCCCATCCATGATAGATTATTAATTATAATTGATTTCAGAGGTGTAAGGATTATGCTCCAGCACTTGTGTGTTTGCAAGACTGAAGCCTTAGGTAGATGCTGTCTCCAGACTGATCCTCCAGTATCAACATTTTCTCTTATGAGAATGGGCAAAAGGAACTCTTCTAAACATCGCAGTTGCCTTATTCCTTTCTCTGGCCACGCCTTGCTCTAACTTCCTTGTTTCTTTACTCAGATAGATTTCATTTCCCAAAAAGTTATTGATATAAAACACAGCAGAGCCAAGAGATTTTTAAAATCCCACTTGAAAATGTGCTCCTTATTGTGTTCAAGTGCCCCACTTACAAAAACAAATGGTGCTTCAAACTGAAATCCATTCAACACCCATTCAACATCCTTAAACTGCCACCAGCAAGATACAACAGGCACCAACAGATTTTTGCCTGTGAGTCTAAACACAGCTGGATGAAAAGTGTAACAAAATTCACTTTTCAGTATCATACAATTGTCAAAAAGAGCACACACAAAGAATCAACCAGCTATAAAGAATGAAGTGATCTCTTCCCATTACAGTCAGGAGGCAGAGTCTGTGATATCTCTTGGAGCTCAATCTAAATAAGGCCCTATCCTCTCGTCTCTTTCACATTATGAATAAAAACATGAAATTAGTTTTATGTCAGAAGAACAACCCTTAAGACACTTGTAACTTATAATTATAATTTCTAAGCTGTTTGGCTTGTCAGTATCAAGGAATTCACAAGCTAAGATTTCCAGGACTTTATAGGCTGAGACATGCGGCACTAGCTGTTGAAAATTAACTATGAATCTCTCATCTGCATTCTGATTTATTAACTACAGTGAAAAACAGAAAGTGAAAAAAAATGTACATACACAGTACGCTAGTATAGAAGCAGTTCCGAGCTCTGTCCAGGCTGCTAGTTAAACTACTCATTGGGGGTCTCTTGTTTAAAAAAAAAAAGTTGAGAATTCACAAGGCATTTTTAAACATCATTCAGCCTTTTATTCAGAAGAACTGGTTAAGAAGAATTGTTGCCAGATTTTAAGAGTGAAAAAGAAGGAAAAAAAAACTCCATCTCCTTCTGAAATGCCTGCTGTGTAAAAATTAATTCCATTTCAAGAGCTGGCTGGAAATGTCAAATATATTCTGTGTTTTTTTTCCTGACTTTTTTTAAAATTACCTTCTCCTTGTGGCAAAAGTTCTAGATGAAAAAGAAAATATTATTTCTTAAAGTTCTTTGTTGTTCTTTGTTGTTTTATGTTTGCTTTTATAGAAATAGGAAAATACCTAAATTAACCAGATTTCCTTTCAAATTTGAAGCCTTTAAAATAATTAAAATAAAACCTTCACTCATAGTTTCGAAGCATTTTAATAAAAGAAAAGATAAGGGTTATTATATCCATTTATAGCTAGAAAAATAAACTCTGTCCAACCAAAGCAGCTTTCCTCAAGGTCAATCAGTACATGTGTGCTAGGGCCAGAAGAAGAAGCCATATTGTTTGTTTCAAGTCCGGGTTTTATCCAGTATACCATGAGCCAATGATCTACTTAAGACCACAATAGTAGCTTCAGTATTAGCAAGGTTTCCCAGTTAGAACGAGAGGAGTGTAGTACAATCTGCACATTTAAATCCAAGAAGAATGTGACTGAATGCCAATCCCTTCTCCAAAAAAAGGACTGATGTCCTAAAGATAACATTGTGGCTTGGGGCTTTAAGTGGATACAGTAAAATCAGAGGAACTTCAGAGCATCCTGAGCAACACAGAAGTTTCTTCACTTCTCAAGGGAAAGAAACAAAAATATTTAATGATTAAAAACTACTTGAAGCTGAAATTTTTTTTTGCTTTTTTTTTTTTTCCAGTTTGCTAGGTTCCAGCAATATCAGACCCAGGCCCTCCTGATTCCTATTTTACAATATCACGATCCAATCACAAGAATATTCCTAACTGAATGACTCTTATACCACTGATGTGTACACATTCATAATGAAACCTGAAGTGATAATTCTCCCCCTCCTTTTGGTAAAAAGAGCACCACTAAACATGCAATATATCCCAGGTTTAGCCAAACGCAAAAAAATATTGAATAAAATTTTAAAAGATGGAAGAAATGAAAGCAGTTTACTCCAGTATTAAAAAAAGAAATCATTCCGCAGTTAATAAAGTCTGGATATGACAGAGTTAAAATACTGATCACAAACTTGTGATATATATGGAGTGAGCCAGATTAAAAGTTAAAGTTTATTTGTAACATAAATCTAGTAGATGAATATGTAATTTATATTCATTTTTACCAGAGTCATGGAATGTTCTAAAATTTAACCCTCACAACGCTATCTTCATATTTTCCTTCATATTTTGTATTTGCAAAAAATGCTTAGGTTTGTCCTGGGCTGCCTATAGTCAAATTCTTCTTTAGAAAATAAAAAGGTTGCCTCTTTCTATTGCTTTATAACATCAGAAAGCCAGTAAAATCTTCAGAGATACTGTGCCTTTCTCATGCATATACTCTCTCCCTCTCTCATATTCCCTCTAGAGAAGCAGATGTTTGACTTGTCTCATGTAAAAGACAAAAATTGAGTTACTGCTTCAGAGTGCAAGATTTGCAGTGTTGGCTGCAGTTTATTAATGTTAACCAAATAAAAATGACATTAGTGAAAAAGATCTACATGATACCGCAAAACTCCCAAGATTAGGCCAGATGGTCACTTCTAACTGATATAATCTAGTAAACTCTGTTGAGAGACAGGCTATTGATTGAATTTCTGACTTTAAATGCAGGCCCCATATCTACACATGTCCACACTGATATCAGTTGCTTGAAATCCAATACAGAGGTGTAGACTGGGAGATGATGTTAGTTGCTACCTATTAAAACTGTCAATTCCATCTGTTGTCTAACACTTTAAAATGCTACATGTAGTTTTTAATAGATCAGGATTAGATTAAGAGACCATATATTAAGGATCTTATTGGCTGGGAAGTGTGGGTAAATCTGTAATTAAATGACACCCCAGAAAAGGAACTCTGTTGGCTGGAACGGGACCAAATGCATGTCAAGCAAAGAGCAAACGCTGTCATTTAAGATTGCAGAAATAACCAGACGGCCTTAAAACATTAGTAATGCTCCGTGTTATTGAAATTCACCTCAGAACTAAACATATGAAGATTAAAATGTAGAGCTATGATTATGATCCTACTATCCACCTGGTGCCTCCACAGGTACTCCAGTGACCCTCTGCACATCTGCCAAGCTGCCATGCTCTGACAGCATTCCCAGAAGAGCAGTCTCTGATGGCTGGCAACATCCCCAACAAAGCAGCATCCCTCGAACTCTGAATCTCCACCTTCATGATGGAATAATGTTGAAAAACATGGCTGAACTCTCATGGGGATGGTTTCAAACACCACCCTCACTCCATGTGTGCAACTACTAAAGGCAGAGACCAGACACTAAAGGTTGAGAGAGTAGGGGGAGAGGCTTACTTGCAGGTTTGCCAACATGACATCAGACAGCTGTTGCTGCTTAGATTTAGTCAGACAGGGAAGTTTTCCTCATCAAGCCATATGTACCAGTATGACTGGAAGAAAAGGCTATCTCCTGGGTGGAGGCAGAGAAGGAGTGGTAAAAATAAAGACTTGTACCATGTACATTATGCATTCAGAAGCACAAGTATTCCCAACAGAAATATGATTCTAAGAGTTAGATTTATCCAGCCTGAAAAAAGAAACAACACTATGTAACTTAGGTGTCAAACCAGCACAGGTACAGGTCCATAGATCAAATACTCAAATTGCTGGTCAGCAATCTATGGAGGAAGAATCATTTGCAGAAAATATTCCATCAGCTACTTCGCGCAGGGAACACTTTCAAGGACATCAAAAACTTTTTAGAATACTCACAAGGTGTACTGTAGTGTAAATAGTGTCAATGCAGTCAAAGGGATCGTAAACTCAGTTCTGCTCGCTGCTAACTGTGGAATGAGGCCATCTGAGGAAACAGCTATGGGGGTCCCTTTCTATAAGGCTCACATTTCTTGGCATCACATCATTTTGCTTGTTTATTAACTATTTCAGTTCCAGAGAGATGCAGTTCCCATGGCATCTTTTATCTGATTGTTTCACTGGAGCCTCACTGCTTCAGTAAGGTTGTACCTGATGTGATGGGCAACAATTAAATTATCAAGTGAGTTATTATAATGAATTTCTTCAGAGTTGTGAGCCAGGTTGCAATAACATTTAATCACTAGAGCTTTAAAACATGCAGTTGCATCAAGAGAAAGTACCGTGTTTCAAAGCTTTCAGCATGCTTTAAACTGGTAAAACTTCTAACTTTAATTACCTCAGTGGGCCACTAAATATCCTGCTACATAAACTAGAATTTGTTAAACCAAAGCTTAAAAATCCCACATTTAGTTTCATTTTATTTTTAAAAAGTAAATGTGTAATGCTCAGAACACTACAGAATACAATTATGCTATGGCAATGAGCTGTTCTTTTAAACTGTCAATGGGCTTTATGATTGATGTCATAAAATACGACTTGTGAAACCAAAGTTGTTAAATATAATGATGATGATGATAATGTAACTTCCCTCCCCCTCATCCCTGGTGAAAACTGGGATGCATGTGAGAAGCCAACACTTGAGCTGAACATATTTTTACTATACATACTTGCAGCAGATTGTTCACTAGACCTGACTATCGGTAGATGAGACACTCAATATTTTGAACCATTGGTTAATATCATTATACAATGCACTTGTAAAACCTCTGTGACCAGAACCAACAAAACATTTAACCATGTGCACACTATTGCCTGCTTTAGCAGTCCTCTAGTAGCAGCTCCAAATTTCCTCATGCAGCCAGCTATGGACACTGGCTTAATTTCTATTGGCCAAAATGGCCCTCTTTAAAAGCAGCCCACCATTTTGAAAGTCTTCATTCCTTGCTAGTCCATGTAGATAGTCAGAATGTCTCCAAGGTTTCACTGCTGTCTTCATTATCAGCACAGTCAGCCACAGAAACCTTAAACAGACCCCCACTGGCAGCTGTCCTGATTACAGTGATATGAAGGTGGAAGAGGTAGAAGAGGACATGTTTGCAAAAATGCTGCCCAGGGAGGATGCTCCTAAAAGACAAGATGAGCAGTGGATAGGGTACCTATTGTTCCCTTAAGGGCACTCAGCTAATTTTCTGTTTCTGCTTAGCCAGTAATTTAATCTCTCTTTTTTATGACAAAACAGGCTGTATATAACCTCATGAGATTTCTGAAGGAATGACCCATTCACAGCTTGTTTGAGAAGCCCGTGTCTCAGATATGTGGGCATCAGGCACCTTCCTTGACTAGCTAAAATTAATGGCTAGGTCCTTCAACACCTAAGTTACCTGTACTATGGAGAAGTACCTATTCCTGTTGGTGTATCTAGCAGTAAGGGTTTGGGGGAAGGAGACAAAATAGGTAGAATCTTATCTACGGTCCCACTACATCTTAAGAACCCTATCACCTCAAATCCCAGTGGTTGACATTGCCAAGGGTCACAAATCTACACAGGACAATATGTTTGATGGCTCAGCATCAAATTCAGACGATGCTACTCCCAATCGCTGACCTCCTGATAGGAAACTGGTTCCCAAATGATTGGTAATATAATCCAGGGTGGTCAGCTATGCAATTGCTTCTCAACAGGCTGAGTTGCTCTCATTATTGTGCTAGACTATCACAGCACAGGGGCAAGCTCAGCTCACTGATCAAGAAAAGTGGCTTTGCCCATGCAAAAGTTTTGCAGCCACCAATGATCACTGTATAGATATAAGACAGTATAGGACACTCTGTCCATGACAATCAGTACTCAGTATTCGGACTGTACTCAGGTTGTCCATGAATCCCTCCATAAGTCAGAAGCTCCTAGCCACTTGTTGCTTTTATAAAGAACAGAAGTCATGGTGCTAACAAGAGCGCTGAGGAACATTCACACTTCAAGCCTGCCAGGCAGTGCATACAATGAGAATATGAACTGAAAATAATAAATAAAACACAGTTTGAGGTGGGTTTAATTTATTTATTTTTGAAATGTGACAGCATGAGAACTGACGTTTCCAAGGGCTTCCTTAAGCTCTTCCTTTCCTCTCCCACTTTCATTTCTTTCCTTTCCTCCTTTTTTCTTCCCTTCACCATATCTGGTCATTCACCATAGGCAGCTTTCTGTAACTTTATTAGAGCAGGTCAGAAAGTGGGGACAAATTAAAAAAAAACCAAAAACATAACTTTTCAGTCAGATTTTTTCCAGAATTGATTTGCAAATGCAGCAACAGTGCCTTAAGGGAGCTCTGTTTCAGATGACCACATTCTCCAATAAAGAATCAGGCTTCCTCTTCAGGCCACATTTCCCATGATGACCCACAGTCTCTCCTAAACTACCATATGTCCTCCTGGCAGATGTCGCCCAGCTGCCAGAAAAGAATGGAGACACAAAGGTCAGAATTCTATTTCCCTTTATGCCCTTAAATTGCAGTTTTCTAGTCACGTACCTGAGCATTTTTGGTACTTGAATGGCAGTGTGGTTGCGAGGAAAGAGGGAGAGGGTGCTCCCATGTTTTAGCCTCAGCTTCAAATGAAGTGCTAGAAAGGTAACTAGACAATGCCTAACCTGCAGTATGGTGGCACTGCACTAGAAAGTTGAACAGATGCATATTGACAATCACGCTGGGTGAAGTAGTCTTAGCACCCAGATCTCCTGCTTTAACAAAATTGTTATGAGCTCTGCTAAATAGCCTAGTTCCTACTTTTGCTACCATGTAATGTATTGGGGCCACAATCTACTTTATTCCACTACCTGTAACCACATATAAACATACAAGTCCAGACTTTTCCAGGAAATAACTTTCTCTAGCCAAACAGAGGATATCCATTATCCAACTATTTTTTGGTTACCTTAATGTTTCTTGTCCCTTCCTTCCATTTCTTTTCCACTTAGCTTCTTTTTCTGGCTGATTTCCTAATTTACTGTGCTGTTTTTAAACAATATATTGTTTTTACTCTACTGTCTGAGTGCATGGCAGATGGCAGATGTTTTGAATATAAACTCATCATTAAATTTTAAACAAAAATATGTAATTACATTACCAAATAAAATATCAAAGAAAGGATAAGAATGGAGAATTATGAAATAGGGATATGTAGAGATATAAACTAAAATAAAAATAATTACCTACAGAGTGCACACATCAATAAGAATAGCTAATAGCAAGCAGGACATGGCATGCTGGTTCTGCTCAGAAAGATAATATTGTGGGACAGGACAAGGAACAATGGTTTCAAGTTAAAGAAGGGGAACTTTAGGTTGGGTATTAGAAAGAAGTTTCTCACTACAAAGGCAATGAAGCATTGGAAAAAGCTACTTAAAGAGCTTGTAGACTCTCCGTCCTTGGAAGTTTTTAGGAGCAAGTTAGACAAACCACTAGACTAGGATGGTTTAATCAGGGATGATCCTGCCTTGAGCAGGGGGCTGGAGTAGATGACCTCATGAGGTTCCTTCCAGCCCTACTTTCCTTTAATTCTGTCATTCTGTGTTTACCCCCTACTACCTCTTCCAACACAGCAAGAAAGGAAGACATTGTGCCTCTTTGAAGCATTACTCCCATGGAGGAACAAGTGATATCCCTGGTGGAGTGCCACACTAATCTGTTTGCACTGTTTCAATACTCTAGCTACCTCATATATCAGGGTGGTTAAACTTGTTGGGCCTCTCAGGCCTGATCCAGACCATGGGGATTCTCTCAGGCCACAACTGGGCCTTAAGATTCCTGTGGGCTGGATGACCCACAAGCAGCAGCAGCGACATTAATCACTGTGTGCTGCCAAGAGCTGCTATTTTGGCACAGCTTGAGAACCCAGAGAGTTAATGCTGCTGCTGCTCATCTCCCCCTTTTCCCCAGACACCTTATTCACCATGGGAAACTAAATCCCTCAGTTTTGGTGTTCAGTAAGGTAGAGGGAGGGAGCAAGCAACATTAACTTGCTGAATTCCAGAGCCACACTGAAACAGCAGAGATGAATGCTGCCATGGCAGAAGCTTTGCCAGCTGTGGCAACGAGTCCCACAGGCTAAATGTAGCCCACAGAGGTGTGGGGTCCTGTCTGCAAGAAGCCGCATGGACCAGATGACCCACCTCTATAGGCTAGATCCAGTGTGTGAGCCATATGTTTGACACCCCTGATTTATAGGATATATCACTGTGCCATGTAGATATATTAAAAGTCAGTTGTGTGTTCACAGTGGGAACTTCTGGGTATAGATCACTATTAAAAATCTGTTCACTTCTATCAGTTGCCAACAAGGAAGCTAAGTTCTTTTGAAAACCTGGCCTACATGGCGGGTGATGATCACTGTTGAAAAGTAGGCCTGGTGAGTTTAAAATGATTAATAATCACCAGTCTCTAAACTAAGATACATCCTGGCAGTCTGTTCCCTAGTGACCAGTAGAGCTAATTTTCTGATTTTGCACAGTAAATATCATCAGGCCAATTATCTTCCCATCCTTGCACACTCCTACATGAATACTAACTGCTGACATTAGTAAGGAATCCTCACATGAATACAAGTTACGGAATCAGGCCCATTTTTTTCCAGTATTTTCAACTCCAGACAGAAGACAAGGTCATCTGTCTGGGAAAGACTGTTGTGTTTTTTTTACAAGTTATTGTAACTGCTATTCTTTTTGTAAGTTATTTAGGTTTCCTTATTCATGATATCACTTAGCACAATTTTTCTCTGCTTATATCATTATTATAACAATGAGTGTCACCAAGGCACCAGCAAAAACAACCCAGAGAAAAGATTGTGACTCATTATCATTCATTACCATAGTGGAGAGAGATTAGAAACATAATAGAAAGTGAGAGAAGATGTACCTTCGTGTCACTTGCCTTCTGCTTCATTGAAGCTGGGAACTTCCATAGGTTCTGA
Organism: Alligator sinensis; assembly: GCF_000455745.1. Taxonomy (NCBI): domain Eukaryota; kingdom Metazoa; phylum Chordata; order Crocodylia; family Alligatoridae; genus Alligator; species Alligator sinensis. The sequence goes on from NW_005841872.1 coordinate 258,430, forward strand.
TAGTGAGTGACTAACTCTTTGACCTTTGGTGGAGCACTTCTTATGCCTTAGTTGCCCCGCATATAAGCTTGAATAAAAATTAGGATCTCATTGGAAACCAGATGATATACCTACACTGAGATTCTCTAGATTTATATAAAAATGGTCAGAGCTATTGGTGAATTATGGTTACCTAACATTTCCCATCACAAGATCCTTTTTCCAAATGCTTATTGTAGCTTTGCCAAATTGTAATAGCTTCGGCTGAAGTTTTCTTTCTATGTCCTCCATTTCCATGGCTGTCTGCCTCAGGATGAGTTGTCTTTTTAGGTTATTTTTTAAGGTGCTTTTAGAGAATGAGGTTAAGAAAAAAGTGAATTGTTTGCTAATGGCCGATAAGGTTCTTTGGGTAGATATGATATCTTTTATTAGACCAACTAAATAGCTTGGAAAATTGTTCTTTGCAAGCTTTCAGGTACCCTTCTTCAGGCATAGGGAGAGTCTGCTGTGTGCTCTCCTGGGTAGAATAGAAGCCAATATGCAAAATGCAGGTCTGTGAAAATACAAATGCGTGGCAGTAAGGATCAGATGGATGGGAGAGAATAGGTGTGAGACAGGTAGGTTGAGGGGAAGAGGGAATGTTGAACTGGTGATAGAATGTAGCTGGTAAAATGCAGACAGATTACCTGGAGTTATCAGATGGCAGGCAGGTTATAATGTACCATGAATCCAATGTCTATATTTAGTCCATGATTTTTTGTATCCAGTAGATTTATGAAGTGAAGTTTTTTGGCTTGTCTACAAAAGGTGTTTTGTAAATTCCCTTTGAGGATTAGAACTGAGAGATTTGAGAGAGAGTGGTTGTCTTGTGAGAAGTGTGCCCCCACAGGTAATTGGGTATTTCTTTGATGTATTTTCAGTGTGCGTTCATTCTGGTACATAGTTGTTGTTTGGTTTCTCCTACATATTTTCCATCAGGACATTTAGTGCACTGGGTGAGATATATTACATTTCTGTAGGTACAGGTGTGAGATCCAGGAATGGCAATGGTTCTGTTGTGGGGTGTAGTTATTGTGGTGATGTGCTGGTAAGTTTTCCATTTTTGTGCATAACATCCTTATAACTGGTTCATTAAGAAGCCCAAGATCTCCATGCTTTAAAAGGGAGGAACTTGAAATTTGTCACAGGAGTGGCTTCTTGTGTTGTTTGCCATCCCTCATGAAAATCGAACTAAATTTATCCACAATATAAGGCTTCATATAAAAAAAATCTCCATTTGCAAAGGCTCGGTAGAGAGTTGTTAAAATTTGGCAGCTAAATTCTCTAAATATTTCATCTTCACTGAGCATATTCAAGTACCTCACACTCACAGTGCCAACTAGACTACACATTTGCTAGTGACAGCATGAGCCCTGAGGGACTTGTTAGACCTTATGCTGTAAGCTGAACAAATGTTAATCAGCTTAGTGTTGTTCAGCTTAATGGAGCAGTCACCCAGTAAGAGGAAAAACCTGCTGATTGTCCTTCACCTGCACAGCTGTGACTTGCCACTACAGACTTGGTGAGCAGGGGCAGGACTAGGAGCAGGACCTCTTGCTGCTTCTGCCAGGCAGGAAGTGAGACCACCACCATGTCAGATGCAGCAAGACCAGAGAGATCTAGGAAAGCAGCTTCCCTGAGGTCCTCTGGTGTTGCTGAAAGTGACACGGTGGCTCTGTACAAAGAGTGGGGCTGTCAAGCTTAAGCTCTGGCAGTCCTGATCTTCCCCAGTCCTACAATACCAAGCTGCTTCCCTGGGACTCTTTAGTCTTGTTGAGCGGTGATGGTTCAGTGCTGAGAACAGGCCTGTTAGGGCTTATGCCTGGTGGCCCTGCTCTCAGTGTGGAGCTGCTGTGTGAGTTTCAGTGAGACCAGAGAGCCCCAGGGCTGCAGCCCTGGAGTTCCCTCACTCTGAGGAGTCCAATCCTTTTTCTCCAGAGCTCAGGCAACACCTGCCATCTTGCGCTCCATCAGCTGGGCTGCCAGCCAGCCAGACACTGCCTGAGCTCTGAGAGGCCCAATTATTTTTTCTTTGGAGCGCCAATGGTGCACCCCCCAGCCCGCCCTGCC
>NW_005841872.1:260527-287949 GCF_000455745.1 Alligator sinensis
CTGGGGCAGCAGAACTCACTCTCCCCAGTGTCCCTTGGGGAATGAGCCACCATGCCTGACCCTGCTGTTCCCCAGCACCTCTGCTTGCCCTGAGTCAGGAGAGGCCACTGCATTCTGGGATACTGGAGAACTTCAACATGGGCAGAATATCTGTGGCAAGTGGCCACATGGAAATGGAACAGAAACCAACTAGGTGAACTGGAGATAATCCTGCCCAGTAGTGGTATAACTTCAAGATGAATAGCAAGTGTTTTAAAACACTTAAAAGGTGTCAATGTGCAACCAGTCCATGAGTTAAAAGCTCCAGAAGTTGCCTAAATTTACCATGTGACAAAGCAGACTGAGCATGCCTGTGACAGGGCATAACTAAAGGAGGGCACAAAAGCAGCAGCCACTGCAGTTGCTGGCTGAGTGTGCAGCTGCTGCCAGCAGCCCAGGCCGCCACCACTGCACCATGGCCTACTACTGTCCAGGGCATGGAGGCTGCCCTGCCACATCTCTGCTTTGTTGTGCCTGTGTGTAACCAGATAAACTGATATGTGCTTTCTCACAACAGCAAGCGAGCAGTATCTATCCCAGTACTGCAAGGGCTGAGCAGAGCTTGCTGTGTTCCTTCTGGCAGCTGGAGACCACAAAAATGCCTGGTACCTGAAGGGTATGCAAAAAGCATCTCTTTCCTGTGCTGTCAGTGTCCATCTTGGCTGTCAGACAATGAAGAGGAAATCCTGATGTCGAATTATTATCTGCACTAAAGTCTTCTGAGAGAAGATATCCAGATCGCACAGATGTTCCCACATTTATACCATGTAGAACAAGGGGGATTTCTTGTTAAGTCGGTAAAATTAGGTTAGGAATGAGTGTCTCTGATCTACTTCACTCAGGTGTTAAACAGGCTTCTTATCTGAGCAAGCTCTGATTAATCCAAGTCAAAACCTGGGACAAAAGAGACAGCCCTGGACAAAAGAGAGAGCTCACAGGGTAACCTGTGCCAAGGTCTGGGATAATCCTTTACACAAGTCACCAATCCAACCTGCATTGCTGCCCCTCTGACAGGCTAGAATGAATGGCAATTGGATTGTGTGGTGAACTTACTGATACAGCCTGGCATGTAGGAGAATCCTCTTTGTGATTGGTGGAGCCCATCCACCAATAAGGTAACTTTTGGGAGGGGTTTGCCCCAACCCTGCTTGGGGCAAAGAGAAAAAAAAAAGAAGAAGCCTCAGACCTTGGTCAAGACCACACTCTGCCAGTCCAAGGGAACTTCATGGACTTGGCCCCGAAGAGAATAAAAGGAGCTGCGTGCCCAGCACGTGACAGATGCATTGGGGTATGGAGAAGAGAGAGAAGGGGGCTAAGTAGAGCTGGGGAAGAGCTGGCCAGCTGGGCAGATACCATTGTCCTGAAGAGCCCAAAGACCACCTCCGTGGAGGAAAGCGGTGCATGGCCACAACCTCCATTCGGTGCACAAGCTGCACACGGCAGAGAGACCCTGGGACCTGCACAAGGTGGCTTGGATCTCCAGCCCCCAACTCAGTGCAGATAGTGCTGCACAAAGGATCCCAGAGGGACCAAGACCCAAGGAGCTGTTCGAGGCAGCTCGGGTCTCCAACTCCTGGCACACAGTCAGGGCTTGGTGCAGGCTTCACTGCATGGTGGGTCCAAGCTGGACCAAAGCCCTGGGACCGTGCAAGGTGGCCTAGGCCTCCAACCCTGAGCAGAAGGCAGAGCCTCCAGGAGTATGTGATGGTGCTCAGAGCTACTAGCAGGCAGGTGGTCCAGACAGAGCTAGAGGCCCGAATGGCCCCTGCAGCAAAAAGCAGCTCAGCCGAGGGGACGCTGACCACCCACATGGCCCTGGAGTCATAAGTTACCAGGGAAAGGTAAGGATGAGGGAACACCCTGACCAGGCCTTCCAGGTGGGCTATTTTGGGAAGCATCCATACTAGGGCCCCCCAAGGGCTGGGAGCACTGGGGATCCTTTCTCCCCTCAGAAGCATTGTTGGGGTCTGGATAACTAGGGCATTCTGGGGTGCCCTACCCCCTAAGCATGAGGTACTAAATCGTGTCTATGTGCCTTATATAGTGTAAATAGTGCCTCATATTGTGTTCTTTTGAGAGCCTTGATTTGTGAGTTGGTTCATTGCTATAGGGTTGTTATTATATGATCCCCCTACTGAGACCCGGGTTGGAACCTTCCACTGCTACTTACCTATGACTTACCTGTATCTGGAGCCCTGGTTTAAGGTTACATAGCATTTACCCAGAGGTTATCGTTTATGTTATTTGCTTGTATATCACACACACACACACACATTTGTATATATGTTTATATCCATGTTTCTTTTCCTTGTGATAAGTTAATGTAAATACAGTTGTATATAGTTAGGTCCCCTGACTGTCCTGGCCTGGTTCTATAGGGACAGAGGGAAACTGTGAGCGGTCTGCAGTTCCCCCACAGCACACCTGCCAGCTAACAATTCCCTTGAACTGGAGAAAGGAAGTACATACCTGAGTACACCTGGGCTACACTTGAAAGAGCAGCAATGGGTTTACAGACACACACAACATTGTCCTGGAGAAAAGTGTTAGCACAATTTATCTCTGGTACTTCCCAAGTTTTTAAACTGGGCTTGTGCATATTTAGGATCCCAGAACAGAAGGCTTTCTGTAAGGAGAAAAGGGATATCATATTATACCTGGGGTGGGCAAAATATAGTCTGCAGGCTGGATCTGGCTCATGGAGGGGCTTTGTCCAGTCCACAGTGAGTTCCTTGGGTCTGCCTGGCCCAACCACCGTCTCACCGTGATGCGAACTGCTGCTCCCTGGGCTTGCAGCGGGGCTGGGGCATCTCTGCAGCTGCACTGCCTTTCTAGGCAGCCCAGGCAGTGGAAGCTCCTTCTGGCTGCCACTGCCCCTGGCCCCAGCCCCATGGTATCAGTGGGGGCCCACACACAGCCCCAACCTGCCCTGAGCCTGCTGTGGATTTGCCTGCTCATGCTGAACAGCTGCAGCAACAGCAGCCCTGGAGGGGCAGAAGTGTGCTCCAGGCTGGGGAAAAGTGACCCTTCCCCCTCACCACTGCCTGGAGCTCCCTGCTACAGCTGCAGGGAGTCCACACTGGGCTGCCCTGAGGCTCCTCTGCACTTCCCCAACTGCCCTGCTGGGCAGCCCAGAGGCGGTGGTGACAGCAGTGGAGCCACAGAGCAGCCCAGTGCAGGCTCCCCATGGTTGTAGTAGGGAGCGCCGGACAGTGGCAAGGGAGAGGGGCTGCTTTTCTCCAGCATAGAGCATACTTCTGCCCCTCTGGTGCTGCTGTTGCTGCAGCTGTTCAGCATGAGCAGGAGAGTTCACAGCATGTGCAGGGTGGGTCAGGGCTGCATGCAGGTCCCTGCCAGTACAGCAGAGCTCAGGCCAGCAACTGCTGCCACCTGGGCTACCTAGAGAGGCAATCCAGTGCAGAGCTGCCCCAGTCCCACTGTGTGGCAGGATGGACCACAGGCTGGTGGTGCGGAGCAGGCGCAGAAGCCAGGTCAGGACTCTGCATGCATCTGGCTGAACTGCTTGTGCTGGGGTCAGTCTGGAGCAGGCATGGGGCAGAGCAGGGGCTGCGCGCTATTGGCAGTGGCAGGGAGTTGCTGCATAGCATACGGGCTCCATGATGTTGTGGGGCAGGAGTAGGTGCCGACTGGCTCTGGGGGGCATGTGCAGGGGGCTCCCATGCACACCCAACCATACTCACAAGCCCTCTCCCACAAACCCCACAACTCTACTCTCTCCCACACACAATCACACACCTCACAAACAACACACCCACCCACATCCCTCCCCACATACACCCCCACACACACACATACACACCCACAGGCCTCTGGGGGGAGCCCTGCTTACTGCTACCCACACACCCCCCACCACACATGCACCCACACCCCCCCACACACACCCCCAACCACACTCCCCCTCCACCCACCCTACAAACTCCATACCCACCCCCCCACACACACACACACATCTCCACAAACACACCCCCTCACAAGCCCCCCATTCCCACTGGCCCACATCCACACAACCCCACACCCCTACAACCCCCACAAACCCCATACCCACTTACCCATACCCCCACACACCTCCACAATATACAACAGTAAGACTTCATTTTGAGCTTTTATGCAATCACCTCTATATATATGATGCAAGCACACACCAATCAAGATAAAAATGTCTTTTAAAAATAAAATTAAGATATGTTATTATGGATGTTTGATTTTTAGTATATCATTTGGGTTTTTTTCCAGTTCCAAGATGGCAAACCCCCTTCCCAAAAGGAGCTCTTCTGGAGCAAGGGGAGGGACTTCCAGTGGCAAAGGTCAGGGGCTGGGGCAGCACTTCTGGTCCCAAGATGGGGTGGGACTTCCGGTCCCTATCAAGGGGCACAGCTACCCTTGCAGCCCTCAACAGCTTGCCAAAACTCGGGAAGTGGCCTTCCAGCCAAAATAATTGCCCGCCCCTGTTGTTTCTCTCATACTCCTTTTTCTGTTTAAATAATAATAGCAATACACAATAATTCTATTATTTATCAAAAAACCTTATCTAAGATGCTCTGTATGTTGTACCTTAGTATATTAAACAATAGAAAAACCAGTACAAACTATAGTGGATACATCTACATGAGATACTGACTGCACAGTAGCTAAATAATATGGTGCAGTAGTGCATCACAGCACAGTAATAAGCTGTACACATTATTAGGCTACTAATTAAGCGTCACTTAAAAGATAGTTGCTGATGCTACTGTGCAGTAACTCTGGTTACTGTGCATTTATTTAGTACTTGATTACACAAGTACTAAATAAATGTGCAGTAACCACTGCACAGTAGCATCTTGTGTAGACATGCCCAATGTTAACATTCCCCAATCAACTCCCTGGGAAAAGAATTTTTGCCTTATTTTCAAAGACTTATCTGGGATTCTGTGGGTATAAAGCCATACACTACAACCACACTTGTCCTGTATCACTACTGAGCTCTTATGTAGTATTCCTAATTCACAAACTCAAAGCACTTTGAAAAAGAAAGGAGGGTCATTTATTCCAAATTTCCAAATAGAGGAACTCAGTATAGAACTGTCTTGTCCCCCACAAGGACAGGTCTAAGCTGAGGTGCCTGCTTCACATGTGCTAACCACCCTCTTCCCCAACTGGAAATGATGTAGGTTCATTAGTGTGGGCATGCACCTGTAATGCTTCCATCTGAGAGCTTATTGAGTATATTTGCAGCACCGCAGTAATGTGGCTATGGTGCTTCCATTTCAGAAGTTAGCATATGTGAAAGGGCATGATATGTTTCAGCATGGCTCTGCCTTTAGCCTGAGGGACAGAGAGGTGAAGGGACATTTCTTAGGTCAGTTTCAGTCAGGACTAGGACTTCAGGTCCTTGAATCCCAGAACAGATTGTCCAGTATCTATACTGCTTGTTTATGAAAATACCAAGAAAATACAAATATGCCAATTAAACTCAGGACATGAGCAGGAAAAGCAACAATTTTAGCTGTTTTCTTTTTATTTAAAAGTAATGTGTATTTGAGGGAGAGGGGGGAAAGCACTGTTTATTGTAGCCTGCTTGGGAATACACTACTGGAGCTGCTAATACAAATCCTAATTAAATGCACAAGTCTGAATTTGATATTTGTTTGTATCGAATGTCATTTTTTAAACTTGAACTATACAACAGACTCAAACTTGACACATTTGGATCTTTCATAATATAATCTTCCCAATACAGATAACCCTGACATCAAAAATATGGCTCAAATAACAGCATACATGGGATTGAGATTTAATAAGCTTTTATCCTCTACTATTAGCATTAGCCTGAATCTTTTAGCTAGTTGGGAGTTAATTGCCAAAAGGTTTTATGGTACATCTAATTGGTTCAGTCATCTTTCTGTGGCATGAACCCTACCAGACTGCCAATATGCCCTGAACTCAAACACAGGGTAAGAGCCCATCAGTTATTTAGTATGTGCTAGAAGCATGCATTTTCTTTTTCATTCCATGTGAAAATAGTTAACCACATGGAAAGGGTCCCACCCCTCCACTTTGCAAAATGGTGAAATTAAGTTTTCTGTACAGCTACCAGGGGACTGCAGTAAATTACCCTGGTAACAGAGTTTACATTGATTCTGAAAAAAGCACTTGTCCATATGTAACAACGATAACCTTTTAGAAGGTTTGGAAAACAAATCTGACACCCCATTAAAAGGCAAATGATTTTTTCTCCACACAAGAAAAAGAAACTTTTAAGACATAGAAGGCTATTAATAAATAATGGGGCTTTTTTTATAGGAAAGGCTGACATGAAAGCTTAAGCTATAAACTGTATCAGAGGCAGTATTTTGACTTGTGTGGTTTATTTGTCAAAGCAGTGAGATGGGATCTCGTTTTTATTAGCTGCACAAAAGATATTTTATTGAATGTCACATTGTAATTTGATTTTAAAAGGAATAGAAAAAAATTACATTTTCTTGGATACGTAATACTGCAAAAACATGATATTCATACTAACCACGAACCACAATGAGGAGTAATAGAAGCCCTTCAAAATATACACCAGTGGTCCTCCAATAGGACTATGTATTTCTAGTGTTCATGTACCAGAATACCTTTTCCTGATTTCAGTTTCACTTATAATTGTCAGGTTAAATGTTATATGATATATACAATTCTTTACTTTATATATATATATATAGATATATAAACTAAAGGTTTAGAAATTGTTGGCTAGATTTTCATATTTCAAAACTTTGCTTTCTTTCTAGTTTTATACCTTGTTTTATACCTGGTTTCAGTTTTACTTATAATTGTCAGATTAAATGTTATATGATATATAAAATCCTTTTTATATATATATATCGATATAGATATAAACTAAAGGATTACAAATTATTGGCTAGATTTTAATGTTTCAAAACTTTGTTTTCTATCTAGTTTTATAACTTTAGAAAACCCTTCCAGGGTGAGAAAAATAGTACTAAATGCTGAATATGACCAACTCTGGGAATAAGAAGACCTGGTACATCCTAGCAGCTACCTTTTGCTTTGCCAGTGATTCACTTAAAGAATTTACGCAAGTTATTTAACCTATCTACAATTTGCCTCAATTTCTAGAGTTGGAACATCAATACGACAGTGCCAAAATTGTGTTTTGTTTTAAAACTGAGATCAGATCTTCCTTCCAATTCCGAATCCACCCAGGATTAAAATCTTTGATAATACATGTTAACTAAATAATATAGTATTAAAAATGAAAATAACTTTATTTAAACTTACAAAAATAAAAGGACAGTTTTTCCTTCTAGAAAACATACAAGGAATGGAAAATCTTCAGGCAATAATGCATATTGTACTAGTCTTATGCTGCTGAGCTATTATACTTATTTCATAATAACCTTCAGTTAGCATTGCCTTCTGACAGTTGTAAGGGCTCTATTTGCCAGATGCTGGATACTTACAGTATAAAACAGGAAAAAATCATCAGTGCATTTACAATACTCCCCCTGAGAAATGCAATTTGAAAGATGCATAAATGGTGCTAAACTATCATAACACTATCATAAAAATACCATTATAAACTGTGCTAAGCTACATCATCAAACAGTCCCGGTCCCTTAAAATCCTCCTTAACCCATCCTATATCTCAAAGGTCTTTTCATCCAAAGTCATGGCAACCCTATCAATGTGGGAACCCCCTACCACACTTGGGCACCGTAGCTTCACTCTCAGTCCCCTCGCCACACACTCTCCTGGCACCATGGGCTGCGCCATGCCACTCTACCCTGCTCACTGGGGGAGGGGGGAGGCAGGCAGGAAGCGGAATCTGGAAGAGGGAGGAGGAGTGTGGAGCCTCCAGCTGCAGCTGGAGTGATGGGGAGAGTAGTTACTTGGTAGGAGCCTGGGGGCCACAAATTAATACCCTGCCCCCAGGCTACATGCAGCCTTCAGACCATGCGTTAGACAACCCGGTACTAGGCCATTGAATTAAAGACCTTCTCCTCCATTTTGAAATGAATTGATGGCTGCCATTGCTTTTAGTGTGGAGCCCCATCCTGTTAATATATGTTGGGTGATCTTTAATACTCTAGCAGATTGAGCTCTTTTGGAGACTTAGGCAAAACAGCAGCCAGTTCCCACATCCTACCTGGGGTTAGGCATGAGGTAGGAGCCAGTGTTCATAGTGTCAAAACTGGGGCTGCTTTGGTTATGCACAGAGAAATTACATCGATCCTAGAGAAGTACGTAGGGAATTTGGGTACCTCCACTGTTAGGAGGCAGCAGAGTAGAGACTTTAAGGTCACAGCTTTGGACTTAGACATCCATAAGTCCCACTTCAGGTACCTAATTTTTTTATTGAATGTGAACCATAGGCATCTTTGTAGATTCCCTACTCAGCCTAAATGACCTAACTTGCACTACAAACTATTAAAAAGTCCAATAAAACAAAGAAGGATTAAACCAGCAGTATTGTGTAGACATTTTAAAGGTCTCTATAGAAAGTAATATACCACAGAATTTTTCAAAGGGCTCAAACAGTGTACAAGCACAAACTCCATTGGAAGCCCAGTGCTCCTAACTCCTTTTGGGTACACGCAGACATTCACCACACCCAGTCTATAATCAAAGGCTTACATTAAGATGAATGATCATAGATTAAGAGTAGCATGTGAAGACATTCAGCAGTGCCAGGACCCAGGTCAGGAACCCAGTGTAAATAACTTGGGGTGCGGGCAGGAGTTGGGGAGATCAGTGGGGCTAGCGGGTCCAGGGAGGGCTTGGTGGGATGTAGGGGGGAGTAGCAGGTCTGTGGAGAAGGTTAGAGGGCTCTCAGGTAGGGGGTTATCTATCCAGGGCAGGGGTGAGGGTGTCAGAGGGCCAAAATTAACTCAGGGTGGGGGAGGGGAGGGAGAATACAGTTCAATGGCTGGGGTGAGCAGCTGGGCTTTTCCAGCCCCAGGGATGTACTCCAAACATATGAAGATGTTTGGCAGACTGAGCTAATCTGTTCCTCCTCAGGTGAACTAATTTAGATTGGGTCCACGGTTTGTTGCCTGATTTAACCTCCTTGAATGTCTGCATAGATTGGAATTGGGTTAATCTAAATGTCACATCTGCACGTGCCCTTTGTGTTTTCAAAATCTAATAAAGAGTGATTTAATGTACAAAGGTATTTGGAAGCATCCTATAGAGCCTTTGGCAATCTATAATTCCCTTGTTAAAACTACAAGATGCATAGAAATAATCACTAGAAAAGTTGTTAAGATGGTAAAAAAAGCAGGACTGCAGCCACAAAAATAATAAAAAATAAAAAATCTTGCTAAATAATCTAAAGTTTCAAAACAATAATAACATCACACAATCTTTCTCCTCCAACAGCCTAGTTGTTAAAGAAGTTGCCTGTGACTGGGAGATCCAGGTTCCAAACTGCTTTCATCCTTGGAGAACTGGGGCATGAAGAAGTAGTGTAATTTTAGGAGAGACTTGATAGTAGAAAGAGTCAGCTAGTAACAGGCTAAAGAAGGCTGAGTGCTATGTATCTATGGACTTGCTTTGACTGAAAGGAAAGTCAGAGATCTTGAAACTTGCTTCTACCAGTCCACCAGGCTTTCTTTCCTTTTATATTATCCAAATACTGCACACATGCCTTTCTGCTAGGGATTTTGGATCAGGTCTCTCAACAGGCCTCTCCTGCATGAAGTACTATAATGAGGGCTTCTAGCCTTTACAAATAGCAGATATCTATTCCAGCCCCTGGGAGTTGGAGTTTCAAACAGGTAGAGCATCATGGAAAAAAGCCAGCTCTCTGCCCCCAGTGTTTTTCCCAGGATTTTAAGGCCCCTGGCATATGTTTAACAAAAGGTTCAATGAGATCTGATCCATGATCCAAATAATTGTGCCTCCTGCCATGCTACAAATACATAGCAGGAGGCACAATTGTGGAGTCATGGATCAGATACAAATCACATCCTGTTGCCAATGCAGAGGGAGACCAGAGTCATGATCATGGTCCCAGATTAATCCTGAGCTCCCCCTACACTGCCAAATAGTAAGCTGGGTGTCTGGTGTACCTGACTTGGAGCACCAGTTAGCTGATGGCTGCTCCCAACCTTGGGAGTTCATCAGAGTCCTCAGTTCCAGGGTGCCCAGGAGGCTGGGAGTGCCACTCAGATAATAGGTAGGAGCATTCATCAGGTGATGGGCACTTCCAGCCTCAGGGGTGTACTGGAGTCAAGGGCTCCAATGTGCTCCCAAGGCTGGGAGTGCCCATCAGCTAATCAGCCTGACCCCATGCACAGTTTAGGGCATGATAAAAACCATCCACAAAGGTATTACCCATATTTTGTGTAATGACTTTGTGGCTTATTCCCTGTTTTATAGCACCATTAATTGAATGAACGTGTGTCTGGGTAACTACTTAAGACATGATTAAAGTAGTAGCAAGGACTCCCACAAGGGCAGCATCCAACTCTATGAACCACAGTCAAGCTCCTCCATGTTTGCTGTTATTCTTTCCATCTTTGCTGCCCAGTGACCTAGCTTCAATTAGAAAGCACTCTCCATTTGGTGATTAACCTACCATCCTGTTCTGTGGCCGATCAGTGTTCATATCACTGCAGGGCATTCAAAAGATTCACAAAGCCCACCCAGAGGTTTCACATAGGAATAATCCATAGCATTGTCATCTTTCTGAGCTCTTTACAACAGAGATTTGCTCCATTATTTTTCTATAGCCAAAAACAAGTGAAAACTAAGAGCTGACATTTTCTGAGGGGTTCCTTAAGTCTAAAAATGCTGAGAATCACTGTCCTAAGGCTTTTTGTGAGCAAGAAAGGAGGAGCAGGGGATGGAAGATTCTGGACATGTCCAGTTCACCTTTCAACTCAGCATCCACTCTTTGCCACCATGTGAGATGGGATACTGGACTAGATGGACCCAATAACGGGTAGTTCTTATGTTTTTAGGTAACATTTACTTCTGCCCCCAAATCAGTTCTCACTGACGAGTCTTTAACCACTGGGAGTTGGTTGGGCCCAATATGTAACTGAATCTTTTTCTAGAATTGAGTTTTCTTTTGGTTTGCCTGGAATATCCCAGTGTTCTTTCTCCCAGCTTCACCTGCAACTATAAAAATGCATTAGTTTCCTTTAGTTCTGTTATTAATTACATTCAAATGTTTTGAAATAAGAACAGCTTTACCATAGTTTTCATCCTGTTGAAATTCCCAATATCAGAGTTACGTTGTTCATTATTCCTTGCTTCTGTTAAAAACAGATACATTTTATTTTGACTAATTAGTGCCGGGTTTTAGCCCTTTTTTAAAGTTAGTTTCCATTAACTTGATGGAATCACTTTCCAAAAATGAGGTAGTGTTCTTGTGTCATATGAACACTATTAAAAATGCCTCCTTTTGATGTGCGACCCCTTTAAATCTCTATATATGTAAGTCATCTGGCTCTAAAGCAGGAGTACTTATTTGGGTTTTTTTTACAACCTAGCAGAGAATAAAACTAATAAGTATTTCTAGTTCTTCAAAGATTGATTTATTATCAGTTCCAAAAACATGCCTTTTCATTTGGAAAGTCATTTGCTCAGTTATGATTGCATATAAACAGCTGCTAAGGGTCAACATGGGCTTTGGTGCTTGTTACTGCTTGCACTCCTTATGATTTTAGCTCAGCATGGCTCATATGGGTGTCCGGGGATTCCAAAGTCTGTACTGATTACCAACAATAGCCTCTTTAAGATCAACAGAAGCAGTCTAGGGACTAATGGTGCCAAGGCAGTCTGAGGCACTGTAGCAATGCCTGAGGTCATAAAATGAGCAATGACAATTGTCCTGTCCTTGCTGATTTTAACACTTTAAAAGTTTTTTGTTAACATCACACGGAAGACAAAAGGAGATTCTAGACCAAAGTGGTACCGCCATATAATAGAACATGTTTAGAGGATGGAGGTTCTTGTCTCTGTTGTTGTTTCTAGATAGATGCCATGTTTTAATTATAATGAATATATGTAAGAACCTTACTCTGAAGCATTACTTCATTCCTACCTAGCTGTTCTTTTAGTGAATTTGTTTGAAATATGTTACATATGTAAAAAAGCAAGAATGCAATGCTTAATATTTTCACAGCCACCTTAGGAAATTATTAAAGTGATGAAAACAGAGGGGGTCCTTTACATGAAAAAAAAGTATGCAGTTACCCCAGCCCATGAATGAAGGGAGATTACCTGCTATATTAACACATTGTTGTTCTTATTTCTACCCTTAGTATTATTAGAATCCAAGGCCCTCTCTGCATTTATGCCACGATTAAGATGTTAATCATGCCATAATTAATAACCTTGCCACAGATTCAAGTCAATGTATGGTGATGATAATATACCAAACAAACCATAAAGTTATTCTATGAATAATGTGTAACATGCTTGTGACTTCCTTTTATCATGCCTTAAATTGAATGTGGGGCATGTTGGGGCTGATAGATAGATAGCTGAGCATCAGATTCTGGTATGGGGCAGTGGGCTCAGGCTTGGGACTGTACTAGGTCTCTGTTGGATCCCCTGAGGCGGACAAGGCACTGTGAGCCCAACACAAGGGGATGTTTCCAAGGTTGGGCTCATTGTGCCCCAGACCTTAAAAAGCAGGCATACAGTGGAGCTGGAGATGCAGTTTTTAAAGGTTCTGGTGCACTGGGACCCCAGGATTGGAAAAAAGCTCCTTTATCCTGAGGTCCCGGTGTACTAGAACCTTTAAAAAATCATATCTGCAGCCCAGCTGTACGTGTGGTTTTCAGACACTCTCAGCATATGGGGCTTCCAGGATCAAGAAGTCTCTCCCTGATCCCAGGGTCCCTGCGCACTAGGGATGTCAGAGAACTGCATGCAGAACAAAGCTGCATATGCATTTTTTACAAGCCTCAACATGCTGGGACCCTGGAATTGGGAAGAGGCTCCTTGACTTCAGGGTCCTGGCACACCAGAACCTATAAAAAACAAATCTACCTCCCAGCTGCACATACAGTTTTTAAAGCCCATTGCTATAAACTTTCACTGGGAGTTCTGGTTGACTCATACCAGAACCCCAAGATCAAGGACCAGTTCCTCAATCTCAGGGTCCCTATGTGCTGGGGATAACCTAAAAATCTCTATCAGGGATGCCAGGCTTCAGAGGCTCTGAGTAAATGAATTCTATTACTCTTTTAAATGAACATGTTCTAGAGACCTAAGTTGCATACCGTTCACCTGTAGAGGCTGACATTCAAATACTAGATTAGATAAAAAACGATAAAGTTATGCATCTCATTCTTCATTCTATATAAGCACATAATATCACTTTAAGACTGGCACCGTATGCTAAAGACACTGGGATGGAGGACCATTCAGACTTTTGAATGGTCTACATGAGGATGTTTTTGAAGCACAGAGGAAACTCTCTGGAAACTGCACCAGGATTATTTGGCCTTTGGAGTGTTTACATATTTTATTGATGCACAGGAAAATATTGTGTCTTAGTCAAAGTGGTGTCACAGCACATCCATGACATCCACCCACAAAAATAAATTCACTACTTACCAGCACTCTGGGTTTAGTGTACTCTGATAAAACTCTGGCTCCAAACACCAGTAACCACAATGTCTTTCAAATGTGTTTGAAAGTGAGATTTTCCAAAGCACTACATCAAAGGTATCTAGTGCTGAATTCCCATTGAAATTAGACATGCTACAGACTTTCAAGGGAAGTTGTACTTTAATCATTTAGGTGTACCTTCAAGTCATGGAAGCCTTTCTAAAATGCAAGTTGCTTTCACTGTGCACAACAAACCTCCTCTTCAAATCAATGAGAAGTTGAGGTCATAGAGAGGGATACAGGATCATGTCTCCTTAATTGCTCTTTAGCTCACTTCTATTTTTCATGTATCCATTTATTATTACCTGGCACAAATCACCAACAGCATTGCATAGTTCAAATGGAAAGACCATGGATTCAGTAGGTTCCTGAACCTCAACATGGATTCAGCATTTCTGACAGGAATCATAGCAGGACAAGAATGTTAAGTCAGGGTGATAGAATCATAGAGGGTTGGAAGGGACCTCATGAGGTCATCTAGTCCAACCCCCTGCTCAAAGCAGGACAATCCCCAGCTATATCATCCCAGCCAAAGCTTTGTCTAGCTGGGTCTTAAAAACCTCCAAAGATGGACATTCCACCACCTCTCTGGGTAACCTGTTCCAGTGTTTTATTACCCTCCTAGTGAGAAGGATTTTCCTAGTATGTAATCTAAACTTCCCTTGCTGCAACTTGAGACCATCGCTCCTTGTTCTGTCATCTGCCACCACTGACAATAATCTAGCTCCATCCTCTTTCGAACCACCCTTCAGGTAGTTGAAGGCTGCTATCAAATCCCCACTCAGTCTTCTCTTCTCCAAACTAAATAAGCCCAGTTCCCCCAACCTCTCCTCATAAGTCATGTGCCCCAGCCCCCTCACCATTTTTTTTGCTGTCCACTGGACTCTCTCCAATTTGTCCACATCCTTGCTGTAGCGGGGGACCCAAAACTGAACACTACTCCAGATGTGGCCTCACCAGTGCTGGATAGAGAGGAATAATCACTTCCCTTGACCTGCTGGCAACACACCTACCCATGCAGCCCAGTATGTCGTTAGCCTTCTTTGCAACAAGGTCGTACTGTTGGCTCATATTCAGCTGATTGTCCACTGTAACCCCCAGGTCCTTTTCTGCAGAGCTGCTGCACAACCAGTCAGTCCACAGCCTGTATTCGTGCATGAGATTGTTCCATGTTAAGTGCAGGACTTTGCATTTGTCCTTGTTGAACCTCATATTATTTCTTTTTGCCCAATCTTCCTCTTTGTCTACATCAGTCTAAATCCTAGCCTTACCCTCCAACATATCTACTACTCCCCTCAATTTGGTGTCATCTGCAAATTTGCTGAGGGTGTGCTCTATGCCATCTTCCAGGTTGTTGTTGAAGACATTGAACAAAACTAGCCCCAGAAATGACCCCTGGGTACTCCACTTGATACCACCTGCCAACTAGACATTGAGCCATTGATTACTACCCTCTGACCTGATACTGCAGCCAGTTTTTATCCACCTTACAGTCTGATCATCCAGCCCATACTTCCTTAGTTTGCCTGCGAGAACACTGTGGGAGGCCGTATCAAAAGCCTTGCTAAAATCAAGGTATACCACATCTACTGGTCTCCCTACATCCACAGAGACAGTCATCTTGTCATAGAAGGCAATCAGGTTGGTCAGACATGACTTGCCCCTGGTGAATTCATGCTGACTGTTTTTAAATCACCTTTTTCCCCTCCAACTGCTTAGAAATGGATTCCTTGAGGGTCTGCTCCATGATTTGTTCAGGGACTGAGGTGAGGCTGACCGGTCTGTAGTTCCCCGAATCCTCCTTCTTCCCATATGAGCACTATGTTTGCCCTTTTCCAATTATCTGGGACCTCTCCTGATCACCGTGAGTTTTCAAAGATGTTGGCCAGTGGCTTTGCAATCTCATCAGCCAACTCCCTCATCACCCTCAGGTGCATCCCATCTGGCTCCATGGACTTATATATGTTGAGCTTCTCTAAGTAGTCCCTAACCTGTTCTTTCACCACTGTTGGCTGCCCACCTTCTCCCCAAACTGTTCTGCCCAGTGCAGTAGTCTGAGAGCTGACCTTGCCTGTGAAGATTGAGGTGAAAAAGGCATTGAGCACTTCAGCCTTTTCTGCATCTTCTGTCACAAGGTTGCCTCCCTTCAGTAAGGGACTTGTTACCCTTCACATCCCTTACTAGCTGCAACTCCAGTTGCGCTTTGGTCTTCCTGACTTCATCCCTGCATGCCCAAGCAATGTTCTTATACTCCTCCCTAGTTATTTGTCCAAGTTTCCACTTGTTATAAGCTTCCTTTTTGTGATTTAGTTTTCTGAATAGTTAGCTGCTAGCCAAGCTGGTCTTCTTCCATACTTGCTAGTCTTCCTGCACATCCAGATGGTTTGTTCCTGCACTCTCAGTAAGGCTTCTTTGAAGTACAGCCAGCTTTCCTGGACTCCTTTCCCCCTCAGACTGGCCTCCCAGCAAAAATATTTGATGGTTTTTCCATTAATGCAACTACAGAACCATTTTCCCAATATTTTTTATGAAATAAACCCCAGAAATGATACCATTCTTCAATATTGTTCAGCCAGCTCTCCTATACTCCTCTCCCCTTCACTCTGCCTTCCCAGGGGATACTGCTCATAAGTTCCCTGAGTTAGTCAAAGTCTGCTTTTCTGAAGTCCAGGGTCCTTGCTCTGCTGCTCTCCACCCTTCTTTTCCTCAGAATCCTGAACTCAGTCATCTTGTGGTCACTGCTGCCCAAGTTGCCATCCACTACTACATTCCCCACCAATTCTTCCCTGTTTGTAAGCACCAGGTCAAGAAGAGCACAGCTCCTAGTTGGCTGCTCCAGCACTTGCACCAGGAAGTTGTCCCCAACAATCTCGTAAAGCTTCCTGGATTCCCTGCATACTGCTTTATTGCCCTCCTAGCAGATGTCTGAGTGATTGAAGTACTCCTTGAGAACCAGGGCCTGTGATTGGAAAACTTCAACTAGCTGTTTGAAGAAAGCCTCACCCACCACTTCATCCTGGTCTAGTGGTAGACACCCACACCAACATCACCCTTGTTGCTCTCCCCTCTAACTTTAACCCAGAGAGTTGCAGCAGGCCTTTCTCCAGTTTCATACTGGAGCTCTGAGTAATCATATGGCTCTTTTACATAAAATGCAACTCCTCCTCCTCTTCTCCCCTGCCTGGAGCCAAAGTTCTGCTGGCAACAGGCAATCATGACACTTGTGCAAACAGTGAGGAGACACTGGCATACATCACTTCTTTACCATCCTATTAGACAAGTTACAGAAAAAATCTAATGGGGGGCTATAGAGACCTGCATAGAGATGGAAAAATATACAGATGTCTGGCACACTTGCATAAAGAACAGCTTTGTCTTACCTGATAATGTACAGAGAGGCAGTTAAGGAAAACAGCTCAGAAGCTCTAAAATAAATCTAAAAAGCAGAGGAAGAAAAGAACATAAAGCAAAAAGAGACATGAACAAAACTGTGATAAAAGAAAATTTCAGATAAGACAAATATTACCCCCATTATCCCTCCACCCGCACTACCACCACAACTAAACTACTCACTCACGTGTACACATGAGTGCTGTTTAACTACAGGAAGTGATCTGTCTTATAGAAGGATGTGATGTCAAGTTCTATATGTACAATTTTCTGCCCACTTCTATTGCTTTCCTGTGTTCCAATACAGGGGTGTCAAAGATGTGGCCCTCGGGCTGGTTCTGGCCCACAGAGCCCTGTAACTCAGCCCCTGTTACTGCCCCTGGGTCTGAGTGAATCTATATGGCACATACTGGCCCAGTCCCATGCTCAGGGTCCAGAATACACACTTCACACAGTGCCATTCCATGATCTGCAATACACTTAACGCCTCCCCTGGCCAGTCTGAGATGCATGCTGCACGTGGCACATAGCACAATCTGTGCTACTTTCAGCACCTGTTCACGGCACAGATCTTGGACTGGCTGCAGTGGGTGCCTCATGTAACATGGATCCCAGAGCAGGTACCACAAGCTCTGGCTCCAGCACAGGGTTGGGGGAGGGTGCCCTGGGCCCAATCTAGCTTGCGAATTGGCCCTGCACTATTTTGCTTGATGCTCCTGCTTCAAGTGATGCAAGATTAGGCCCATATTGCACAGGAGTTCACCTTCGTGCAGAAGAGGCAGCAAAACTAGACAGATTATGGAAAAGGTGAAGGAAATATCCTCCTAAGAAAAAAAAAGAGGAAGGGCTGGGGGTAAGGCTTTGAAACAAATAGTTATTAAAATCAGATTTTGAGCTTGAGTCAGAGATCCTGCGCTTACCACTCTCAGTCCAGCATTAAACATGAATCAGTTCTCTGTTCTTCACAAATATGCAAAAGTTTGACTTAACTGCAGTTAGACTGGGACAGATTTTGCTCTTAGTGCATCCTCCATCATCATGGTCACCTTCAGAGACTGAATTGCTTGTCTTAAAGAACCATCTTACTTTGTGGGATCAGGCAGATGCAGTATGGCATAACACAAACTGAACAGTAGGTTACACTAGCACAGAGGCAAGAATTGTTGTGGGTGATATCTTTTATTGGATTAACTCCATGGTTGGACATAAAGCTTTCAGACATGGTTAGACATAAAGCTTTCAGGTACCCCAGTATCCTACTGAGGACTCTCGGAGAGAAGCAGACAACAGAGGTCTAAGTAGCAGATGTAACAAGAGCTTGTGTAAAACCCCATATATAAATAAAAATAGGATATAAGGGAAATTATCAAGTAGCCAACAGGCAGGAGTGATGCAGTATAAAAAAAAAAAATTATAATGGAAGGACAAGAATGTTCAGGAGGGTGGTTATCACCTTTGAAGTGCAGAGGTTCGTAGTTTCATAGTAGCTAGTGTCAGGAGGGACCTGAACAGATCATCTAGCCTGCCCCCCTGCCACAGGCAGGAATGAATGCTGGGTTCACAAGACTCCAGACAGGTGATCATCCAACCTCCTCTTGAATTTGCCCAAGGTAGGGGCGAAGACCACTTCCCTGGAAAGCTGGTTCCAGATTATGGCCACCCTAGCTGTAAAATATTGCCTTCTGATCTCCAACCTAAACCTATTCTCCATCAGCTTATTACCATTGTTCCTTGTCACCCCAGGTGGTGTTGGGGAGAAAAGGGCTCTACCTATTTGCTGTTGATCTCCCCTGATGAGCTTGTAGGCAGCCACCAGGTCGCACCTCAGCCTCCTCTTGCTGAGGCTAAACAGGTTCAGGTCCCTCAGTCTCTCCTCATAGGGACTGTCCTGCTGCTCTCTTACCAAGTGGGTGGCCCTCCTCTGAACCCTCTCCAGGCTGGCCACATCTCTTTTGAAGTGCGGCGCCCAGTACTGGATGCAGTACTCCAACTGCGGCCTGACCAAAGTCACATACAGGGTGTAGAAGAAATCAAACTTCGCGTTGTGGTTGTATTAGAATTGGAAGAGCCATCTAGGTTTATTTAAAGCTATACAAGTGATCACAAGGAGGGTTCTCAAAGGAACTCTGACCTCTACAAGTTTACAAGCGTATTTATACTTTAGATAGCGAGAAAAGATGCAGGGTTCAGACAAAGCAACCTTGAGAGAAACAGAAAGATGTTGATAATTCGTTTGTCACACGTAAGCAGTTTACTTATTCAGAAAAAAAAAAAAAAAAACCACTATGTTTTGGGGACAAGTCCAAGCCTCTCGGTTCACCAGCATCGTTTTCTTTTCTCTTTCTCTCTCTTCTTAGTCAAGTAAGAGGCCTGGTTAAACTTATTTCCACAAGGGGGAGTATCACTTCTCTGGACTGGCTTGAGATGCACCTTTGGATGCATGACAAGGTATGGCTGGCATTGCTGGCTGCGGTCTGGCATTGGCGGCTCGTGTTCATCTTGGAGTCAATAATGACTCCCTTTCTCCATGCCCCCCTCGTAGTTTGACCCATAGTGTCTCTGCCCAACCCGCCTCTAACCCGAAGCTAATCCTTGATGATGTGAGGTGCTCTTTGATATAGAGCGCAACCCCGCTACCTTTCCTCTCTGTCCTGTCTTTTCTATATAGGGTGTATCCCCGAATGCCCGCTGTAGGTAGGGTCCCACCAGGTTTCTGTGAGCCCTACTAAGTCTGGGTTCTTACTCACAATCAGGAGGCACAGTTCCTCCTGCATACTCCCCATATTACGAGCATTAGTGTAGAGGCACTTGAGGCCTCCTGAGGGTGCACGTGCCTCCCTCCTACTCCCAGGACGTTGATGCTTACTTGGGCTTCCCTTCCTCTTGTCACCCTGCATGCTGGTGAAGCATCCTCTCCACTCAAAGCGGCCCCTTCCCCCGGCAAAGCTAGTTTAAAGCCCACCGTATGAGATCAGCCAACCTAGAGGAAAAGATATGTCTGCCCTTAGGGGAGAGGTGAAGCCCATCCCACCCCAGCATGCCCTCCTTACAAAAACATGGGTCATTGTCAAAACTCCGAAGCCTGCCTCGTGGCACCAGCTCCGAAGCTGTCGGTTAACCGCGTCAATGCAGGCCTCATGACGCCTACCCCATCCACTTACCGGGAGAATGGAGGAAAATACCACCCGGGCTCCCATCTTCTTCAGTTGGTGTCCCAAGGCCTTGTAGTCCTCCATGATGTTATCTGGCTTGCCCTTGGATGCATCATTTGTACCCACATGGACCACAACCGGTGGGTAATAGTTAGAGGGCTTGATAATTTTAGGGATAGTCTCTGTGATGTTGCAAATCCTCGCTCCAGGAGTGCTGCAGACCGGCCGTAACCAGGGCTCCGAGCGAATTGCAGGTTAGCAAGCAACTTGCAGGTTAGCAAGTATAAAGTTGATTATGGACCATGAAGTCATTGTATATGCTAAGTTCCTGGTACTTAGCATCCAATAGGCTGATGGATTTCTGTTCCCATGCTCTTCTGGTTAAGGTGTTGGGTAGATTTCCTTTGAATGCAAAAACAGGAAAGTCAGTCAGTGAATGATTATTCAGTGAAAAATATTCTCCTATCTGTGCTCAGTGTTCATCTGCTACTTAATTTTGCCATGTGTGCTTCTTTCCCAGGGGCCTGAGGAAAGCTTATGCCTATCCCAATCCTGTAATTGGTCCAATAAAAGATATCACCCACAAGAATTCTTGCATCTTGCATATTTCCTGGACTATCGTGGCCACAACAACACACTAGAATATCCATTTTTAACACCTATAATTAATTCTCCTTTTGTAAACTTTTCTCTCCCTTGAGCAGATCATATTACTGATCAGCAGGGATCCTGGTTTTCTCTGAGAAAAAAAAAATCCCCAATTTTCAAGTTAAAAAAAAGTAACCCAAAATCCAAATTTTTCAGTGATTAAAATGAACTGCCACCAATACACACACAAAAATATAAATATATATATATATATATATATATATATAGTGTGTGTGTGTTTCATTTTGATCATGGAAGCTGTGGGTTTTGACTTACTTTAACATAAAAATTGGGGATTTTTTTAATCAGAGAAAACCAGGATCCCTGCTGATCAGGATGAAACCTGAAGGTTATACACTCCTTCAAGAGAAAAACTTCTGACAGCTAGTTCTTTCATAATATTAATAGAGCTGTCTGAAGGGTGATAATTCTGCTATCCAGGTCAACCTTTGGATTATAAAATCTATGATATGGGCTCTGGAACAGCCTGTGTCACCAGTGCAATGTTCAGGGATTTCATTTAATCTCCTTACAAGTGATTAACATGTTTTGTCACTGTTTTCTGTTTCTCATTCAGTGGTATACAACTGTCCCTAAACATATTTATTATTAGTCAGCCAATTCCTTTTTTGAAAAGAGATTAGTCAAAAGCTAATGGTAGAAAGGATGAGCCTTGAGGGATGTATTCATTAATGTAATGGCTTTATTCTGGATACAGTGGAATTACTATAGAAATAAATGCTATCAAAGATCATGCTTTCTGGAACCCAAAGATTACAAATAGATTTCTTGAGAAAATTATTAGTGTCCTGGCACAGGCAAACTGGAGGACCAAAAAGATCAGAATTATTAGTTAAAGCACCCCCACTGCCATTTTGAAACGCAGGATGCTGCGGGTGTTTTAATTAGAGTGGCTTCTGAGAGCCGCTCTAGTTAAAATGCCCCCCAGCCACATCCCGGAGCATGTGTATAGGTGGCTTATGTTTGTATTTAACTGCACTGCTTACTAGTGTCTACCTACTATCTATTTTAAAACAAAGCCTAGGAAAAAAAAGTCCTACATTTTTTTCAGCAGGAGCAGAGACTAAGAAATAACAATAACTAAAGAGCATCTAAAACCGCCACAATCTGTAGTTTTCTATTTCCAAAAGTATGCTGGTCAGCTAAATTTTTTTTTAATCTAGAAGCTATCAAGATTTGGTATTTAGCTACAGTTTGTTTTTTAAGCCATTTTAAAATATTCCCAATTATTTTAAAATTGTACCTGAACATAAAAGATGGTGGTCTTATTTTGTGATGAATTGGCTAAGGTAAAAGAATGAAAGTTTATGAGCAGCCTCTGTCATATCCTGTCTTTCAGCCATTCTTCGTAAGAAGTAGAAACCCCAAAATGGTCACAAAAGCATCTTAGCTTTGGAAGTCATTCTATGATAATTAGAGACAGAACTATTGATTTCAGCCAGTTTTCAGCTTCTGATGAATGGAGATTATAAACATTGCCCACTGGAAATCAGTTCCCACCATTGATATAAATGGGAGATATACTTCTAATAAAAGCGTAGCTGTACAAAAGAACAGTATATGTTTACTGAAGCATGCATGGGTAATGAAAGATCTTGGGATCTGAACAAGCAAGAGAGATAAATGAAAATGTATTTTTCCCCCCTGTTAATGGTTAATTGATCCAGAAGTTTAGATGTATAAAAACTACTTGGAGTTTAATCTCCAAGACTTTATCCATCTTCCTAAGATTCTATTTCTAATTTTGTCTCTCCTTACCAGATTCTCTCATGTTGCCTGAGCTATGTAACCCAATACAAAGTGACCTCAACAACACTAAGACTGTGATTAATTAGAAATTAAAAAATAGATCCCAGTCCCCTTGTTCTATAGTACCCTTGTAGTCTATTGCTAAGGCAGATGTCAGCAAAAAAATAGGAGAAAGCAAATGCTTTTCTGGGTAGCCAAATAATTTCCAAGAACCTCAGTGCATCTGTAGCTTATATTTATTGCCTGGCTAGTAAAATCTCACTGATCTTAATGAAATCTGTCATAAGGAATAATTTCTTTCTTAATTCCTAACAGAAATACAGAAGAGTTAGCAAAGTTCTTATTTCAAAGATTATGTAGGATTAATACAGTATTCCTATTAGATATTAACGCACAGGCAGCATTAAATATGCACTGCAGCATAGTCATGATTACACACATCTATGCTTCCTTCTTAGAAGGGTGAAAGAGGGCATGGAAGTGATGGGATTTCTATACATTGGGTCACTGCAATGTCAAACTGAAAGCTCAGTATATCCCTAACTATCATGACAGTCCCCTATACTCACTGAGTCCTGCTTTTCAGGAAAGCTTTATCCTATGAATGGAGCATCAGATTTAACTTGTACTGGTTTAAGAGCATTTTCCAGATAATAAAGATTAATGATCCTTGGGCAATTACCAGTCTCTACAGTTAGCAGGGGACAATGTAATGTGAAGTAGATTTGTCTTATTGGAATATAGATCTAGTAGAAAATTAGAGTGTCCAGAGAAGTGGTGTGATGATAAAAATCACTGTAGGTGCACAGCTTAACAGGGTGGTAATTGGATAGTGGGTAATTATAAAAAGAAAGCCATGTGTATGTGTCTGTGTGTATTTGAATGTGTCTGTCTGTATATGTGTATGTGCAGAAGCTTGGTAGGTGAAGTAGTAGCATAAATACTCAACTCTGTAATCTAAATGTCTTTTCTCTGGGCTGCGTTGACTGTTACACTTAGGAGAACAAGCTGAACATAGTGCAATTCCTCCAGAAAATATGCTCCCTGATTTCTTAGGATGCATCTGTTAAAGAAAAAAAGTCATATAAGCACAAAAGACAACCAGCTCACTCACTTGCTGCCAAATATTATTTCCTCAGCCAAGTTTCAATGGTCTGTATTCTGCCAGGATGGCTCATTGCAGGTCAGAAGTTAATCTTCAAGTAAGATATAGTCATATGTCCTAACTAGTGGCTCTAGTTTTTTTCAGTAAAATAATTAATGATTGAACGCTAAGACATGGTAACTCCACAGGACTGCAATACTTTATCAGTCTCCAGCATCACTGAGAAAATATGTTGAGAAAATGGTCATGCTTGAAAATAGGCTGCAGATACAGGCAGGGTTAGACAGGCTGGCAAGGTGGGTGGATTGGAACCAGATGAAGTTCAACACTGAGAAGTGTAAAGTGCTCCGTCCAGGGATGAACAACCCCCAACATACTTACAGGCTTGGTGGCGCCAAACTGACAAGCACCATGACTGAAAGAGACCCAGGGGTAATAATAAACCATAGTATGAACATGAGCTCTCAGTGCGATGCTGTAGCCAGCAGGGCAAACAATACACTGGCATGCATCAACCGATGCATCTCAAGCAAAAACAAGGAAGTGATTCTTTCACTTTACTCAGCAGTGGTGAGACCACAGCTGGAGTACTGCGTCCAGTTCTGGGTGCCACACAAGGACGTCGTAAAGCTTCAGAGAGTCCAGAGAAGAGCCACCCATATGATCAGAGACTTGCATGGCAAGCCCTATCAGGAAAGGCTTAGGAACTTAGGACTCTTCAGCCTGAAGAAGAGAAGGCTGAGAGGGGACTTGGTAGCAGCTTACCACTACATCAGGGGAATACATCAATGGCTCAGTGAGCAACTGTTCTCCAGGGCACCTTTGGGGAAAACCAGGAGTAATGGCCACAGACTACTGGAAGACTGTTCCAGGCTTAACACTAGGAAAAACTTCTTCACAGTCAGGGTGTCCAGACTGTGAAATAAACTCCCTCCAGGAGGTGGTGCAATCACCTACCCTGGAAATCTTCAAGAGAAGACTGGACAGTCACCTCGCTGGGGTCACCTGACCTCAGTTGTCTTTCCTGCCTAGTGCAGGAGGACTGGAGCCGATGATCTTGCAAGGTCCCTTCCAGACCCTTATAATGTATGAATCTCTTAAGAACATTTTAACTCAGCAGAAGAGAAATCAACTTTATGGAATAGAAAAAACTTAAATATTAGACTTAAGTGATGAAGGAGTATAGCCTGGTGAATTAGGCAATGGACTGGTAGTCAAAAAGTTCACATTCTGTTCTCAGTTCTGCTATGTGAATACAGGCATATATGATTTCACCCTCACCTTCTCCTCTTACTCTCTGTTTGTCTCATTTGCCTGTAAACCCTTTAGATCAGGATTATGTCTGTGTGCCTCTAGCATATATGTTCCTAGCTTCCACTGGGGCCTTTAGCCATGGCAATGAGCATTTTTTAAAGTGTGAGACCTGAGAGTTAGCTTAGTACAAAACATGGTATACCATTTTTTTTCTCTATAGTGGCTTACCTCAGTAATGGGCCCAATGTACAAAATCCAGACCCAGAACTGAACCATCCCAAATATGGAGGAAAATCTGGTCTTGTGTTACTTTTCAGGGTCATTTTTATATCAATTAAAGATACTCGTTTTTAAAAATCATTAATAATATGCTCTCTCTTCATAGCAACAACCCAAGTCCTCTGCAAACTGCAGAACAGTAGACCTCAGATGTGTGAGTCATTCACCTGGAAAAATCCCTCTGAATTACACAAGTATAATTGCAGCAAAGAAACTACCTCTATTTACCCCTGCTGGAATGGTTGCAGTGTAGACAACCAGGCTCTGCATGGTATTTCTCAGAACAAATTATTCGTCTGCTTACAATTCAACCATTCTGTCCATTTTCCCTCCTTTTAAGGGTTATGCCTTTCATGTGGATATCTAAAAGCACTGTTATGCAACCTATACAAAAAGCTTATTATTATAAAACACATTAAATAAAAGTGTGGCAACTAATCACAGCATAAAAAGGGGATTAGGCTAAATATCCACATTGAAGAAAGTGCCTATTTAACTCCTTCAGTGTATTTGCATATAAAACCTCATCATCAATATTTACTGTGGCCAGAGTTCTGGCCACAACAGGCAGTGGTTTCTCCATTACTGCGCTTCTAATTCAGAGAGAAGCTGGGTTTGCAGGACTTTTCTTCAAGGATATCTAAACTAAAGAATAAACTAAAAGATCAATATTTGTATAAACACATGCCGTAATTTAAGGAATTCTTCATCATAGAATCAAAGATGTTAAGTCTATCCTCCCTGCCATGTGCAAGCATGTTCCCCAGTTCTGTGTTATGTTCAGCTTAAAATGATTCAAGGCACAAAACTTTTACCACTCCCTTTAGAATAGTATTCCCATTTAACCAGCTTCAAGGGAGGTATACAAAGACATAAATCAAACCCAACTTCCAGAATTTCCTAATACGCAACCTACAATTTCTTACACTTCACTTCATTCCATGGCTCTGAGCTTTACCCCATTGACTTTATTCAATTTACTCTCCCATTTTAAATACTGTAAACCAGAACAACTTCTAATCATTACTATATCACCTCCACCCTCAAACAATCATCTGTATTTGGTTCTTTTAATTATTCAGGCTGGACCAATAGTGGAGGAAAATGTCCTAGAGCCAGGATCACCTCTGTATCATGAAGTCATGTCGTGAGATTGACATCCCTAAATGCAGCATTCTGTGAGAATATGAGAAATAAGAGCAGGCTAGCTGCTTCCTGCTTGGCTTTCCCTCTCCAGCCGCTTGATCTCCATTACCAAAACACTGACTCTACTGATTTGGCCTCAGTGGGTGTATCTACATGAGTCGCTATGTCGTCATAGTGACGAGCTACAGTAACGTAGCTCATCACTACGGTGACTCAGCATCAGTGGGCACAAACCATGTCGCTGATACTATTGCGCAGTAGCAATGACCTACTGTATAGTAGCTTATTGCTACTCTGCAATAGAGTTGGAAACAACCCATACACTGCCAGGATTGCGCAGTAACTAAGTAACTGCTCAATACAACTGCACAGTCAGGGGCACATGTAGATATGCCCAGTGTGGCACAGACTGTGATACTCTTATTAATACTGGGTAACACTTTTCCCCAAGCCACCCCAGTGACCTCACTGAGCCACTATTCAATATGAAGAGGCATTATGAACTCACCCAAAGTGGAAGTATGTTTGGTGTAGTGCAACGCTACACAATATTGTCTATATCATTATATCACTGAGTTTGGTGAACATTTCAACTAAGACATGAACCAAATGGAGTTTCCATCACCTAAATATTATAGTTTTTTCCAATCTCTTAATCGTTTTTTTTACCCTGGTGTAAATTGCTTCTTGATAGCTGTCTGGAATTCAGCTATCCAGACATGCACAAAGTATACTGTCACAGCGGGGCCCCTTAGGAGGGCCGTGATCTCCTGGAGGTCCCTTGCTCCGTGTCAAGGCCGGCCCAAGACACCCTCTTATTCCCGCCCGCCACATCTTGCTGGAAAATATGATTGGGAGGCTGCCTTACTCCTCCTTGGGCACGGCTACTCGGGACCTCTGTCCCCGCGGTTCTCCCGGACTCCTGTGGTTTCCCGGTATGATGGGTGCTTCCCAGGCACCCCCAGCCTTATGGGCTGTGCGTGGCTCCTACCAGCCCCCAA
>NW_005841872.1:288709-288948 GCF_000455745.1 Alligator sinensis
CTCAAATCTGCCGCACGCTGGTGGTGTGGTCTACATACCCCGCATGCAATCCAGGGTTCCTGTTCCCCGCCCGCAACCCACTGGGTGTGCTAGTGCCCCCTTTTGGGGCTCACCGTGCCCCCTCTGGGGCATCTCAAAGCTGCCCCTCTCTGGGGCTCGGTCTACGTACCCCGCATACAATCCGGGGTCTCTGTTCCCCCCCCGCAACCCACTGGTTGCGCTCAGGGCCCCCACAACCC
>NW_005841872.1:289289-319299 GCF_000455745.1 Alligator sinensis
GCCCCTGCCCCTGCCCCTGCCCCTGCCCCTGCCCCTCTGGCTGCTGGCAGGGAACTGCCAGCCTGGTCTCAGCCCTGGGCTTTATAAGGGCCAGGCCCTGCCTCCTACAGGCAGCTGGCTCTCCTTAGTTGCCCCAGCAACCCGCAGCTGTGCCCGTTACCCTGGCAACCCTCATCTGGGCTCGTTATGTCCTGCCAGGGCTCGCTCTCCCTGGCAGTTTCTACTCCCTAGGAGCAGGCACTGAGGTGCCCTGTGACATATACCAATTTCAACCTCTGTGGAAGTATTTAAAGAATAATTAAGTCCTTTCTCCTCATGTATGGAGTCCAGTGTTATGCTGACTTTTCTTACTATCATTCTGAAAATCCATATAAACTGGTGGCCTCAGATGGAGGCATGTCATTTTGGATGCATTTCTCAGCATCCATAATTATACTCATTTAAACACTGAACCATCTGATTTGCATTCTTAAATTAGGAAGTACTATACTTATGGGTCTGATTATTCACAGTGATTATTCATATTCCTTCAATACACAAAAGGTCTACTGAGGTCAATACAATTTGTGACATCAGGCAGTACTTAATGTGAGTAAAGGTCTCAGAGTTATAAAGTACTCAGATTCTATAGAGATAGGAAAGGGAAGGGAAGGGAAGGGAAGGGAAGGGAAGAAGTATTTGGCATTAAATGTATGCAGTACAGGGTGTAAATAATTATGTCAGCAATTCTAGTCCCAGCTGGAACTCAAATAAAAGTCAGAACTATTTGATGTGGGACCACACATTACACACATCCCTGCAATACATCACTCAACACTAGGGATGGGCAGACTGATTTGGTTACAACAAAAACTGTTGCCACCAACAACACATGCTGGATCTCTTTGGAACCAAAATTAAGCCAAATTTGTTGTTAAATTTCTGACATGCTCCGATAAGATTTTTTTCACGCAGATTTTTCATTCAGATCAAAGCAATGAAAGAGAAAGGATGTCAGTATCTGTGGCATTTCTGGTTCAGAAAAGAAGAAGGAATACTTGTAAGAGAAACTTTTTCTCATGAGATTTCCAGCTAAATTTCACAGTCTAAGAGGTTGGAATAGTTTGGATAAGCTTCAGACGAACATCTGGGGCCAGATTCATGGCATACTCCAGCTGCTTTGGGCCACTCCAGTGCCGCAAAGCAGCAGTAAACTTAGCTAGCCAGTTAAGGCAAGTTTATGGTTGCTTTGCATCCCCTGAGCAGTGCAAAGCAGCCAAAGTATACCAGCGAATGTCACTCCTGAAAGTTTGGAATCCAAAGTCTGACACTTGTGAGTGTCCATTTCTACTTGACACAGCCTTCTAACTCAATGCGCTGCTGTTTATCATTGCCCTTTGTTTGCAGTGCTATTGGAATGACTTAATTAGCTACTAAAGCACTTCCAGTCGATAAACACTCTATAAAGCCACAGGTAATAAAATATCTTCAGCTCATTCAGATAAACATGCTATAGAAGAAAATAGCATTTCTTCCCAAATTAACATGTTTTCCCCCGTATTTAAATAATAATGGGGATCATATGATGCCTTCATCTGACAAGGAGGTTCTGAAGATAAATGTATTAATGCCTATGAAGTTTCCAGATATTGTGAGAATGGGTACTATAATAAAAACAGGGAGGAATTTAATATTCTGATATTTAGTATAGGGTTTGCGTGGTGTGCAATAAGTAATAAGGCTTTGGGCCATACACTGAATGAAGGTGATAAAAATAAATCTTGACTACCATATGACCATATAAGACTGTAACACAGTGCATACACACAGGGACTGCAAGAAAGTTACACAGAAAACATTTAACTTACAGGTGCTATATTTTGCAAGCAGAACATTATTTTAATATGTTTTTAATGCAATATAATACATATACAGCTGTGGGACATGGTGACAAAGTGATTAAGATGTCCCTCCTTTGGCTCCCGATAGGTATGTGAAGCCTCACTTCAGACCCCTGACAAAGACTGCCGGCCTTTGATTCAACTGTAAATGGATATGCTGAGGTTGGTGAGTCAAACACAGGTGGATGTGATGCTAGCTATATAATTCCCTTGTGTGTTGGCTATAGATACTAGCATGCCTTCACCACGCCAGCCTGATGAAATTTGACTGACTTCAACTACATGCAGTAACTATTTTCTCTTTCTGTCTGCTCTTTAATAGGACTAGATTGTATAATTGAGCCCTGTACAAGATATATGCTGCACAGGAGTTATGTGGAGCCTTGTCACCCTAACAATTCCAGAGGGCACAGCTGGAAGGTACTGTACCATTTCTTAGAGCAGTGTTGTATGGTTTCTAGGGCTGTGTGAAACAGCACTGTTTCGTTTTGACTTCCATTTCGCCATTTCGAAGGGACAGTGTTTCATTTTGCTGTTTCAAAGCACTGTTCCATTTCATTTCATCGAAACTGTTTCACTGTTTCAATGTTGTTTTGACGCATTTTGATGTTTTGCCCATAGGCTATAATAGGGAATCACAAAAATGCCTATAACTTTGTCATTTCTTGCCTGATTCTGATGAAAATTGCAGGGATGGTAGCCCCTTCTGAGGGCATGAAGCCTGCCTTGGTTCAAGGAGATAGGTGCAGACCTTTTTGTGAAACTGCACCTCAAACTGTTCAAAGCAAAACTAGTATCACTTGCTGGCAGTGGCAGCCTGCTGTCATCCCGCACACAAATCCAGGCCCGCTCACCCCAGGAGGAGTCTGGCACAATCCCGCAGCCCTCCCAGGGGGCACGGGCCCCCAGATCCGTGTTCAAGATGACAGCAGGCTGCCACTGCTGGCTAGAGTCAGCACTGGGTTCTTCCCAGCACTTGGCGCAGGCTGCGCTGGGCAGACTCAGGTGCTGCCATCCCCGGGCAGACTTGGGGACAGCAGCAGCATGCTGTCATCTGCATGTTCCACAGCAGATGAGTGTGGAGTTTTAAATAAAAAAAGCCCCACACTCACCTGCTTTGGCAGCAGCAATTGGGGCCTCTGGGCACAGTCCCCCCATGCAGTGTGGGGCAGAAGGGGGCAGCAGGGATTGCACCCCCCCAGCACCTACACAGCAGCTGCACCATCAGCAGGGCACCGTGCATTGTCCTAGAGCTAGGGTAGATCCACCTGCCAGCCAGAGCTCCCGGTTCAATTCCCAAGCTCCCAGATCATTACCCCAGCTCTTCCCGGGGGAAAGTGGCCCCCAGATCTGTGTGCAGGGTTTCAGAAGGCTGCTGCTGCCAGCAAGGGAAATAGCCCAGAGCTGCCACCATCGCGCATCGTCCAGGGGCCCGCATCCCGTGGGAAGAGCTGGGGGAAAGATCAGGGAGCTGGGGAATCCAACTGGGAACTGGGGGAATGTTTACGGAGCTGAACATTTCCCCTGCTCCCCAGCTCCTGGTTCAATTCCATAGCTCCTGGTTTGATTCCCCAGCTCTTCCTAGGGAGTGTGGGCCC
The DNA here is from genome assembly GCF_000455745.1 of Alligator sinensis. NCBI lineage: Eukaryota > Metazoa > Chordata > Crocodylia > Alligatoridae > Alligator > Alligator sinensis. Next base: position 292,768 of record NW_005841872.1, read on the forward strand.
CCAGATCTGCATGCAGAGTTTCAGGAGGCTGCCACTGCAGGCTGGAGCCAGCAGCAGCACCGCAGTCTTCCCAGCACTTGGCGCAGGCTGTGCTGAGCACCTGCCATTGGCCCCAGTCTGCAGCAGCAGCTGAAACCCTGCACACAGATCAGGGGCCCACACCTCCCAAGAAGAGTTGGAGAAATGATCACAGAGCTGGGGAATCAAATCAGGAGCTAGATATCAATATCAGAGCAGTTCTTCCCACCTCTTCCCCCTCCCTATCCTTAGTTTCTGTTTAGCTGCAAGCAAGCCCAGCTTCAAAACTTGAAACATTTTAAAACTTTTGACGTGTTTCAAGTGCCCTCATTTCATTTTGAAGCTGTTTCAAAGCCTTTTGTTTCCTTTTGATTTCACTGTTTTGAGCTTGAAATGCATCGAAACAGCTTCAAAATGAAACACCCGTCGAAATTTCACACAGCTGTAATGGTTTCCTTTCTGTGGCTGGTTAAGTTTGATTCACTGATAAGGGATTGAAGCCATAATCTGACTTTCTCCTCTCAACTTCTCTTGGAGTTGATTAGCACATCTAAGGTGATAGACCAGAGCAGACCTCTCATCCAGTGGTAGGAGTGACCCTGCCAGCCTTTATGCATCCATAGAGGAACTTGTCAAAGGCAAGCACATAGTGCCTCTGTGTTTATTTTTCCTGACCTCTCCTCTCCCTTCTTTCATTCCATTTCAACCGCCTTGCCCACAGATTTGCTACTTTATGAGAATTAAGAAGGCAGATTTAGCCATCTTTAGCAGTACATTGTCCCTGCCTCCCATCTCCATACATCTGCTTATTCACATCTTGTGTTTTCTCAGAATGCTAGAAGAGATGTAACTATCCAGTGTGGCACCCTGGACAATACTTCCAGTGGGGGAGAGAAAAGGAAAGGGTGTGGTGAGTACAGGAGAGCAAGGGAAAGGAGGGTCTTACCTGCCCTGGGGATTCAAAGACACCTGCTGCTTCTGCCAGGTCCTTGCACTCTGCTTCTACAGCAGAGTTGCTTTAGACACAGCAAAGACTCTAGAGGAAGGAGACCATTCTGGTACCTTCTTCAACTCAGTGTCTAAGGGCTGGTGCCCTTCTCACCTCCTCCCCAGTTAAATGACTGATGCTGCATGGAATTCTTTGCCATCCTTATTATTTATTGTACTTTGTTTAGCCCAAAGGGACCCTGATCACTAATCAAGGCCTCTGGGTGCTCTTTCAATACGAAAAATAATGATATAAAAGATAAATCCAGTCAGTAGAATTCATTCATTTCTAAATGCATCTTTTTTTTTTCCTGGAATACACTAAAATCCCTGCATAAGCCTCAGGAGTGTAACATCCAAGTTGTCGTTTTAGTGTGCTTTGAGCCCAATTATACTACCCCGCTTAGCCCATATGTCAGGTTTTAAAATGAATGTAACAATATCATTTACTTAAATAAGCTATGCCACAAATGCAGGAAAAAGCCATTCAGTAGGATTAACAAGGAGACAGCTTTTAGGATGTCTGTGTTAGCACAGTATATTACATTTAAAAATACACAAAATTAAAGCCATCATGTCTGCTTTTTTATCGTTAGTTGTTCGATAGGCTATTTATTTTGGAAAATAGTGATTGAATACTGGCTGCCAGGTAATAAGCTTTCTCTAGTCTGTTACAGGAATTAAATTATTAGCAATCAGTGAAGCTCCTGGTAGCTATGTATTATGTGTACAACACACTAGCTGTCCTTTAAATCAAGATGTATCTTTTAATCAAAAGTATATTCTATCCATAAAGGCTTCAGAGTTGATTCAAGTCCAGACTAGCTTAGAAACAAAAATAAAACTCAAGCCACTCCAGAGATATGTTAATGTCCTTTGCGCAGTAGTATTAGTAGCACTAGAAGCAGTGGCACTTAACACAGGCATGGGCTAAGACCTCCTGGTGTTAAGACTATACACACATAGAGATGTCCTTCCCCTTGCAGCCCGAATGTTCTTTTTCTGCACTGACTTCTCATTATTAACTTTACTTGTGACATAGAAGACCCCCAAGAAACATAACAAGTTGTCAAAACTTTGTATAGTAGGGCTTGTGGCATTTCCCACAGCATTATTTCATAAAGAACTGTGTACCTGTTACATAATAGAGTTCCATTTTCAAGCCTAAAAAATTGAGACATAATGCCTCAACCACCTACACAGGACCTGGTGGGTTTTAGGCTTGCCAGCTGGTTGACTGCTGAATGGATCTCCCTCACAGGCTGATAATCTCAAGGAAATCCTTAGAGCACCCTCAGGGTTGAGTACGGCGAAAAGAAAAGTAAAAGGTATAGTCAGTAGAGGACATTCAGTATGAATTTCAGATGGTGTACACTCAGCCAGATGCCTCTGGCTTCGTCATGTCAGTAGGCTCAAGGTAGACTAGTCAGACAGAGACCACTCACTGGTCATTCTACACTGTGCTTACTATATTCTACTCCTAACCAAACAGCAATGGATATAAACAGGGAAAAAGAGATCAAACATTTGCTAGAGGGCTTTGGGGTTAAGGCAGGGCTGGTGGTGGGACAGTTATAGGGGTATGACAGTGAGGGAAGGAGCACAAACCTCCGCTGCTCCAGAGACAAGTGAAAGAAAAGAGTAGTCTTGCCTCAGTGATGGAGGAGGTCACATTACCTTCCAAACAAAGGTACAGTTTCTGTCCTACACCCTCACCTCTATACACTGCTCTGACATACATTTCAAGACCCACAAGCACTGGGAAAGAATTCTTCTGGTGCAGATACAGTTCAAGGGCACTATGAGATTGATATGGCATGCTGTTGCTTTCTGGTGACTTAGAGAATATTGTATGCTGTTCTCTTCTAGTACTGCCCCTACTGTTGTTTATATCCCTATGCCTGTAAAATTAGGAAAGTATCCCTGGCCATTTTACAGGGAGTCTGCTGTAAAACCTTGGGAAAGTCCCTTTATTTGGCCTGGCCTCAGTTTTGTGATGGGAAATATACTTTGGGAAGTATTTGAGAATGGGAATTATTGTTTTCTTTTCCATTATTTTCATTTTATAATTTGATGTTATTTTCATCTCAGGTCCTGTTAACAGACCATATCTAGAGACAGATCAGATGGGTAACTACAGTCTCAGATCAATGTGGTGGTCGGTGTTTCAGTGTTCATAGTTGTGTGCTCATAAAAAGTCATTATTAACCTGGCCTTCCATTTTTATAAACAATATGTGAATTTAAGATACAGCAGTTACAGTTGTCCCTTGCACATGTTCCTTTTGTCCTGGAAGGAACCCAAGCAGGTAAAATTAAAAGCATGAGAGGGCTGTCTCAAGTCACATTCAACCACTATTATGTACCCTTCTAATGCCTTCCATAGTTAGTAGGTCTCCATGGCTCTTCCTATAATCCAAGATTCATCATGTGGTTCAGCCAGGCTTCTTTCTGCTTTGTAAGAACAGGAAAATAGAAGGATCCCATAACGTTTATCAGCAAGGGACTCGAGCACTGGCTGTGCACAGATGCCAGCTAATGCTTGCCACCTTCCAGAAATCCAAAAGTCAGGTGTTCATTTGGAGCCAGAGCTCACAGAAAGCCTAAATCGCTAGGAAGGCCACTGAATTCTCAGAAATCTAGTGCCACCATTCCTCAGCTTTGACAATCCTTCCAATTTCCAGGGCAGCCATGAGAAAGCATCTGATTTTCATGCTGTGCACCCCAGATGCCACCTTTGAAAATCCCACTGCACGACATTTACTTTAATAGGTCTAATTATAAGGAAATGCACTTTTTCAATCAGAACTGAAGAACCAGTAGGTTTTCTTCTTTAACATGCCAACCAGCTGTTTTGAAAGGTACATCTCTAATCTCTTTCCTTCCACATGTTCAAACAGATGAAAGTAATTTTGTGCTCAACTGTCTATAAGTAATTAGGCTGGGATGTAAAGGAGTCTTTATGTATCAGTTCAGAAAGAGCTACACTCTTAGCATACAGAATAATTATTAGCAATCTTCTTCATCTGTAAGGTATACCTTATGCATTTTACATGAGTCCCCATTATTAACATAACCTGACTATCAAAGCTCCATTGAAACTGGCGTCTTCTTTTTCATGTAACTCACTGAAATTCCCCAGAAATATAATAATTTGAAAACAGCGATGCTGATGATTTGTTTCAGCTGTAATTTGTTATTTTTTTCTCTTCTTTGTTGTTTTCCTAGTAAAGGCCTAAACCAGTGGGGCTCCAATATACACAAACAAGTGTTCTGCTTTTGCTACAAGATGGATATTAATATTCAGTGAGGGTCCTAGAATACTGTCTTTTGTCAGCTTCCCAGGCTAAATTCCCTTAATCTTATTAATTAGTAGGTCACAAAAAGAATACTTTATTGGGAAACAAAATGTGCACCCTAAAGATAGGTTAAATCAGATTTAGCAATTTACTAGGAATGATAACATGTTGGCAGGTTCTGGGCCCCTGCATAACAATGCAGCATTCTCCTCTTGAGTCATCCTGATGGCAGGTGCTGGGACTCAGCATAAAGATGCAGGGTAATTACTGTTGAGTCACAGGGGCAGGTGTACCTTTTTTACTCCAACCAGAATATAAAAAGAGTATTAAAGCATCTCTTGCAAGTACAGTGGGAATTTGGGCTTGGGACAGAAGGTGGTTATGAGGAAAGTCCTAAATAAGATAGGTCCAACTCCAGTAGTTGCAGCCAAGCTGATAAACAAAACTAAGCTGTATACTTGTCTTTGCCTCTTGTAAAACTGAACCATGTCTTACTGAAAGAGAGGTGACTGAAAAGGGTATGTCTGCTTTTAAGATTGAAATGTTAACATTTTTAATATGGATACCCCAAAGTATGGTCCTAACTCTATATAAAAGTGACCAGATCTTTAGAGGGAGTGAGCACTACTTCTTTGAAGACAAGTTTTGATTTACATCTTGTAGGAGCATAGCAGTTGTTTATTGGAGTTAGAAAGTGAGATACATCCTCTGGTTATTATAAACAGGGATGTAGAGCCATATCTTGAAAGAACATTTCTTCCTCAAGAAACATTAGATAAGTCCTAGCTACCTGCCTTTAAAAAAACCCGTATTATAAAGCAGCATCAATTGGCAGTGCGTCCCACAAGCCTTGTCATTCTCTACTGTATTAAGTGTTTAAGGCTTAAAAGAGATAAGATGTCAAGAACTGAAACATAGTTCTGAGCAGCAGTGACAGCAGAAGGGATGCCAAAAACCACTCACCTCTTCACTCCAAGGATTATTTTAGTATCCCTGCTCAGTGCTCTAACATGTGAGATGTGTCAAGGGATTGGTGTTGTTCTTGTCTGTAGTGACTGTTATTTTATATATATATAAGTACATTTTATAGACACATGTGAGCCCATGTTCCTTTCCCTGAAAAGATTACAGTCTAAGCAGACCAAAACAAGAAGCAAACAGAACATGAGACATAATAGAAAAGCAAAGTGAATGAGTAATGGCTGAGGATGGCTTCAAGTTTCTGCATGAAAATTACATGCCGTCTTTATGATATTCAATACAGCTGGCCAAAAATAGACTATTGTGATGTCAAGCAGGCTGATGGTAGTTGAGTGAAACATATTTGCCAAAATGTTACTACATCACAGCTAGATCCAACTGGGCTTCCATATAAATCCTAGTGCAGTAGAAACCGGGCATGTCTACACATGAAATTAATCTAACTGAATGTACTCCAGCTCAATTTGAGCCAGAGTAAATTAATCTACATGTGCATTTATGCACAGTAATATATTGTGCTGCTGGATACTACTTGTATTTGACGGGACTATCTGGCACCGGGGTAAATTAGTCTACTGCACCCTATTTGCCACACACATGTAGATGGTGATGCTTTACTACATAGAAATTAATCTGCTGTACAGTAAAGGGCCTTGTGTAGATGCATCCACTGAATGTCACTCAAATATTTAAGAACAGAAATGGTAGGCCAGATTTGCTGATTTCCTCTGGCAATGTTGTACAATGCTGGGGGTTCTCATGGGGATCTTGTTGTTTCACCAATTTGATACACACGGTACTCATTCCTTTTGAAATACAGAGTGCATCACCACTAGCACTTAACACACTGTGTCTACCTTAGAGACAACTATTAATATGATTGAATTTTTAAATAAGTATTTAGTGCAATACCACTCTGAAACATTATGGAACAAATGTAAGAGATCCATTACAAAACAGATTAAGTGTTTGGAAATTCTATCCCATGATTAAGGTATAAAAATAAACTATTCTTTATTATTATTATTATTATTTTACCAGTGAAGGTAAAAGTTGCATTAAAGCTTCATCTCAGATACATACATGGCTGTTACCTGCCACATGGGAAAGAATGTTTTGCAATGAAAATGGCATAATGCATGCATTTTCCCATTAGAAATCAATTAATCTGTGTCTGCCCCAGAGTTCCTCAAGTCACATGACTTTATGCATAATGTTTAATGCATGCATGACCGCAAAATAAGTATCCCACAGGGATGCAAAAATATGGAAACAACAGAGGATAGGAATAGAAATTATGTCATAGTCTCCTCTCCTCAACATGTCTGATTTTTCTCCATATATTAAAGGTATATATGAAAAATCTCAAGATGTTCTCTCTTCAAATAACAAAAATATTTTATTTTATAGATGATTTTTGGACTTTTGTTCATATCTCTTAGTGAAGGATTCACCTTTAATAATACTAGTTTTACAAGTGTTTTTTAAATTACTTTTTTTAAAATGACTCTCTCTCTAAAATAGGCAGTTGTTTTTTATGGAAATGGGTGCAAGAGAAAAGCCTATACATAACAGAAAAATACACTGATACAAACAAATTCACCTATGGCCTAAATATATGCAGTTTCTCCAGTGGAACTCCCCCCCAGTTGTCCCAAAGAGGCAGTTTGGTCCTTTTGTAGGTTTGGAGGGACAGTCCAGGATCTTCTTTTTATGATCTTAAGAAAGGGTGAGGGGCCAGAGCAGCACAACTATCTCTGGAGCCAGAGAACCCCACATGATAGTGAGATCCTATTTCACTTTATACACCGAACTGTATATATAACACTTCTAGCACTTGCACACAGTTTACATTCCTATTCAACATATAAGTGTAGATGTGAAAGTATCCATGTGGCTACTGAACATGCACAGTAGATTTCTCTCTGGCTAGGCAAAAACACAGCACCATATATGTGTACCTGGATGAGCCTAGCTTCCTGACATTGTAACCAGGCAAAATCCCAAAAAATTCCCAAAATCTCAAATTCTGGAAAATTTTAGATGGAAGATGAGAGCCCTCCCATATTTTAACCCAATAGCATAATTGTCAGGGCAGTCACCCAAGATGTAGGAGGTCCTAGGTCTCCTTCACATAAAAGGCACTTCAACTTATACGTCCTGCTTCCTCACACACTATGCTAACCACCAAGCCACAGGTTAGGTAAGGTATTATCCAGTACCCTCATAAAGCTAAACCATTGCACCTTGCATTTAATATTCATTGGATGTCAAGCACTGGGAAAGATCCTACTGCACTGAAAGCAAAATTAAGCCTTCTACTCAGAGGCTCCTTCCTCCTAAAGGAACAACCATCTCTCAGAGTCACACACTATTCCAAATTCAAGAAATTATTGAAGCTATCCCTATATGTCAGCAAAAGGAGGTAACTTGAAAGTGATGTATCTGTGTCTCACCCGCCTAGAAAAAGAGCTTTGTGTCTTCAGAGCATTTCTAGCCACTGCTGGGTGAGAAAACAAGGGACTAAATGCAGTTCTGAACTCATGGCCCTTGAGTTATACAGCCCATGGACCATTCTAAGTCACCTATTAATACAGTACATAATTTTGATAACTCATGGTGCACTAATACTAAGGATAATTTACATTTCAGTTAATATGCAATAAGCAGGAATGACAGTGGATTTGTGACTCCTTTGCTCTTTGTCTATTTAATTTTAAAATGCATCTTTAATTAGTTTCTTACCCATCTAGGAGTTCTTGCCATCTAAGAGTTAGGATTCTGAATAAAGAGCCATCAAGAGCAGTGAACTCTTCATCTATTATTTAAACTGCCCCTTCTTCACAGATGTCGCCTCTGAGTGTTTGTTTGACTTGTACTGCATTTCTGGTGCTCACTTTGCTCTTCATGTCAGGTCAACCCATGGGTGAGCAGCAGTATTTTAAAGATCCCAGGCAGGAACTAGAGAGAGGTACTTTCAACTATATTACACTTCTCTAGTATTTTTAATTATTTTAAATACCAAAAATATCCAAGCTAGGAAATCCCAAGCCATTCCATTTGAAATGCAAAATCCATTTATATTGTCTAGCTAAAAGTTGTGTTGCTTAAAATAATATAAATATGAAATAGGGTCAAATCATGGTCTGGCTTCAGTGGACAAGTGGTAGAGTACAAAGGCATAAAGCATGTCCTTGGTCCATAAGGGGGAAATAGTTTCTTCAGAGCTACTGTGCTTCTGCCATTGAAACAGACCTTTGACTCTGCTCTACTAGGCAGGACAGTAACAACACTCCAGGAGATTTGACTGTACCCAGGGTTTGCTTCATTTTTGATACAAGGAAACACCTGAGAGACAGCTCCAATCTAGGTCCTGGGCTTCTCTAGAATGGCACTTCTACCTTGTGGCTGGTGGCAAATGTAGCCTATCCTTTAGGACTTTATTAAAATACAGTAGTCTTATACCAAATACACAAAGACATACGCTTTCACAACCAGACAGAAGAAATAATTAAGTAATTTTTTCTTAATAAAGAGTTTTCAAGGCTACGTCTTGCCAGAATTCATGATTTATAGGAGTACTCTGTGTTTCATTGAGCTGTGATATCCAGGGTTTTCCTCTCGTCATTGTGACTTCACCGTTCAAGATTTAAAGAATCATTTCCTAGTATCCCCATCATAAAAGGTAGATTAACATATTGGGCCATCTTAGGCCAAAATGAGTCCATCAGTAAGCAGGGTAGATCCTAAAGAGGTCTCTCAGGCAAATACACTGGGACAAGATAATGGCCTAGTTTTATGTGGACATGGATAGAGAGGAAGTAATGTATGTGCCTTCTCCCCATGGTTCACCCAAAACAAAATACATGTATGGAGAGGGAGCAAACCTACTGTCTAGGGATCACTGGCACTGCTAAAAATGTATTCTTGCTTTGAAACTGTCCTGCCAGTAAGGAGTAGAAAACAGACCCATAGTCCCACCCATACACTCCTCATGCACTTACTCTGGTCAGCAGAACTGAACTAACTGTTCAGGCACACAAGGAAGAATATGGTGTACCTCTAACACAACATGCCCAATTGCTCTTCTAGAGACAATCAGATATTGCCTGCAGGTACTGTGCATCTCTGAGGCACAGGGTACTCCAAGAGGAGATCCAAAATAACAAAAAACTTATCCACTGAAGAGTGTCATGCCTCAAAAAAAAAAGAAAAAAACAAGAGACTCCATGGGAGTTCGGCAGGGACTTCAGTATTGCTCATTGATTTTATGGTCATGGTGTTCAGATACCATATTGATGACTAACAGTATAAAATCCTAAAGCAAATTTGCAAATAAATCCTCCCAGTGTTTCCCCTGTGGAAGAGCAAGTTTTAGACGGCCCATTACAATGGACAGGGCCCTGAAGGCACTTTCTCACTGGTGAGTTAAGCAGGGGTCTAAATTATATACAGAGTATAAATAGGTCATCAAATAGGCACAGGGGATAACAAGACTTATGTGTAAGTACGTGGTATTCAGGTATGTACAGTGAAGTCCAGATTCTATTACCTGTGCACACCATAAGCAATACCCAGGGTGATCTGGATTTTCACCTTTTAAATTTAGTAGTGTTTTTAGAAGTAGTTAAATGATTAGTAGTAGGGTAGTTGTCATGTATTTTGCATTTTAATTAAATCCAAAAGTGTTTAAAAGCTTATTGCCTTTCACGTCCAAGCAGCAGAGAAGGAGCTGTTGACAGATGCTGTAGATATTAATTTTCCTAGGAGTTATTCTTTGCCAGAGTTTGACTAGCTCTCCCTCCTCTTCCTAATATTTTTGTTTGTTTTTATTATGGTTTCTGCCTGTGTTTACCATTCCTGCATGACATCTGAATTATACTAATAGTTTATATCATAGGAATACATCACTGCATGGTGTAAAATTATGATTTTTTTCTCTCTCTCCATTCTTTAAACTGTGGTCTGTAATTGTTTATTTCATTTCCCCATAACTCTGTTAATGCTTTCCATGACTTTGCATTGTATCACAATCTTTTCACTTATTCCGTTTCATAATTTACAAATAGAAGTGCAAACGACAAGCCAGCTTCATCATTAGACCCTGGCTGCTCTGTGCCATGCGTGTAAAACAAAGCAGCCGTAAACCACTTTGACTATTGGCTCATTCTGCAAGGTAGTGGGTACTCTGACTGCCATGCAGCAAAGCACTTAAGCCTGCAACTTCAGTGGGATCATGCACATGCTTAAGGAATGTGTTGAAATGCTATACTGGATGGGGGATGCAGTGTCCAGCCCAGTGTTGTGTCAAGATCTTTAGGCACAAATAGGCAGTTAGGTGCACCATCACACCCTTCATATTTTTATATCTTAGGCTGATCTTTGCTCATGGGAGGCACAAAAAGCAAAGCTATGAGTGCCTTGTGTCTGGTCTCTCCAAAGGAAGAAATAAGTGCAAAAGTAGTAGACCAGGGCCTGAGTGGTCAGAATGGGTCACCTGAATAACAAGGGCAGGGCCCAGGAGTCAGGTAGCCAAAGGAGTCAGGAACCAAAGAACCCAGAGAGGGAGTCTGGAGCCAAGGTGCCACTCAGAGCCTGAGGCATCAAGGAATTGAGAGGTCAAGGAGCAAGATTCAGGAAGCAAGGGGTTTAGGAGCCCAGAAGGCAAGCCAGAAACCAGGGGTGATCAACAAGTTCCAACCAGGCAAGAAGCACAACATAGCATCCTTGTCCAGACAGCTTCTTCCTGTCTGTTCTGAGCTTATAAAGGCCTGTGTGGGTAGCACCTCCTTGCTGCAACCCCAGGGGATGACTTAGTTCCTGACTACCTGCAGCTGGGCCCAAGCTCATTGCAAAAAAAACCATTTAAACAAAATTCTCAATGAATGCAAGGTGTATCTGTTTCCTGACAGCAGTACTTATTGGGCACACATGGTACACATGCTCACCTTGTTTTTCTTCACATTTCAGAAGTGTATGAAACTATTTGCTAACTGAGGCTGTATGGTGTTTCACTGTGGGTGCATCTACAGGTGTGTTTTAATGCACAGTAGCCTATTTTACTGCGCATTAAAGCATCACATGAAAAAAGCATGAGATTACACTAATGAGCAGTAAAATAGGCTATATATTAAGCATCATTTACAAACTATGCACATTCGTTACTGCGCATTAAGGCAATGTAGTGTGCATTTCTTTAGTACCTTACATTGGAGGTACTAATTTAATTCACACTAGAAAAAGTGCCTTAATGCACATGTAGATGTGCTCAGTGTGTTTCACAGAGGACTTCTACGATTCTGTTATGGGCTTAAAATCACAGTCCAATTGTAGAGTTGGTATGGTAGAATGCACATTCCTATGCACCTAGTTGGGTAATGTAGCTGTGGGACTGAGAGTGCAAATTTCCATTGCCAGTCTGTGGGACTGCATTTGAAGCAATCAACAAGGCAGCTCCTAGAATTTGCTTTCTACCTCCCAGCCACACACGGACTATATTTGACCCTTTTGGGAGGAGACTTTCATGGCTACTGGTAATGATTATACAGTTTTGGTATCAAACATCAATGTAAGAAACAAGTGATTCTTATTTCTCACTAGCCTAATAAATGTAGGCTAATTGAGTAAAAAAAGCAGCATGTTGAAGAGTTTCTTAATCCAGTGAGGTGGTCCTTGGTTTGAGAATATTTGCTTTTGACGTGAGCTGCATGGTGCAAGCTCTTTTCCAGAATGTGTCATTTGTCTTTTCTCAGGGATTTCACCAGAGCTGTTTCTAATTGTGATGAACTCTCTGCACAGAAGTATTGCCAGTCCATATGGAGTTCTGAGTACAAGGTGGAGTCTGTTTCTTATTGATTGCTTGCAAATTCCCCCTTCATTTCAGATGGTCTTTGAAATTCATTTGTTTCTTGTTTCCCCCCACCCTCCTTTAAAAAAAAAACACAACCAATAAAGAATTCAGAGGAAACCAAATGGCACAAAAGAAAAAGCCGGAGTAGAAACATACCATGTTATTTGTTTTGAAATCTTTTCTGCCTACTGTTTTCTTTCCATATCACCTGAAATATTGATCTTTGTGTGTTCCTCTCTGGGAAAAAAAATACTCAACAGAGTTTTAAGCAGCTTGCTTTTCCTGGGGAAGGTGATGATGAGCAGGAGGTAACATGAGTAAGATTAAGTGCTTTCATGTGTCATGTCTCATCCAGGGCTCTGGTCTCCTTTTTGCCTCTGGGACTGTATTTACAAGGAGAGCTCTTTTCTCATTTTCATTTGTGCACATTACAAAAAACACCTAATTATTTGAATCAATTGGCAACTGTCTCTGCCAAAAACTTTAAAAAAAAACAAGTTTTGAGAGGTTGATTTTGGTATGTTTTGGTGTAGTCACACAACACCCACTTAGTGAAAGAATAAATCTACTGGTCCCCACTCCACCCGCAAAAAATAAATTTGCTCATGACTATTTGCTCAGTTGTCTTTGTAAATTAATCCTAGATTATGTCCTAGATCAAGGTCATGAAAGAGGAATTAAAGCTTGACCTCTGTAGATTTTATCTGTCTATAATATCTACCCAGATTATGAATCTCCAGGCATGAAGTGGGAACAAGGGATGTGTGTAAAATAACTTCAACCTTAAACAAGCAAGCAGAAAAGGAGCAGCAGGGACTAGGCAGTTCCTGCTTACAGAACACTTGAATGGAGAATAGGATTGAATTGGTAGCCAGAGTGATAAATGGAGATTTGAGGGAGCTCTGTTTGATTCCCACCTCTGTCACAGTATTCCTGTGTGACCTTGGATTCTCTGTTTCTCAGTTCTTCAACTTTAAAATGGGTTTAATAGCACTCGTATACCTCATAGGGATGTTCTGGGGATAAAAAGTTTCAACATTTGTCAGGCACACACAAATTATGGTAATTGGATTTATAAAACCTTACCTGAAACAGACAAATAGCATGGAACAACAGCCCTGCAAAACTGTCTTATTGTAATGTGGAAAGCACATGGCTCTCCAAAAAGGAATGAAGAATAAATCATCCACATAGCTCACCCTGCACATAAGAGTTCACTCTCTAAGGTACAATTCTTTCCCAATGCTTCTCTAAGATTGATGCATTTACATGCCACACCATAATCAGGGCAGGTCCTAACAGCACAATCTGTCTCTTCGTGAATATGAGCTTGTGTAAATTCCATGTCGTGGACCTTGCATAGTAAAAAAAGAAGAAATGGGAAAGGGAAGTTCCATCTTCATATTTATTTTGCTTCATAAATATGCATTTCCCTCATGTCCCTCCTATATCCTGGCACAGAAGTGTGCTGTTTTTCATTTTACCATTTAAAAATGTCACATCATAAACAACCAGTTCCAACAGACACACAAAATCTCACACTCAATTGAGCCCATAACTTTCCTTGAATAATCAAATGCTCTATGCAGTCATTTTTAAACTGATAATTATGCATTTCTATTTGATCAGCCTATACGCTCACATTGGATGCCTGATTAGCAAACACTGCATTGCATGCTTTTTTTTTTCTTTCAGAAGCTATCTATCCATGTATCTATCTTCTACTTAAATGGTTCCCATCATCATAGCATCTAAGCAATTTCCACACATTTAAAAACAGAAATAACAATTCCTCTTTCTTTCTTCTCAGCCAGTAGAAGATCCTTCTTAATTGGTTTGTGTGTTGTTTGATTGCGTAGGTTTCTGTGTGAAATTCAATATGTAAGTTGCATCTCTGAGTATGTGCATGAGGAAAGTATTGTTAGAAAGGAATGTTGCATTTGGACCTGAAAATGATTCATGTCATTGTCATCCTTATTTCTTGTGGCAGGGCGTTCCATAGTCTAGGCCCAGTTTCTGTGAAAGTTCTCTCTCTTGCACTCGTGAACCCATTTGCCAAAAGTTTCTTTGTTCTAATAGCATGTAACTACCCTGAACAATCATGGGCACAGAGAGAATGGTCTCAGCAGGACTTAGAGAGGCAGGACAAAGACTTTGGTATAGACTGTCCATAAGCAGTATGGTGCCAGAGCAGATGTGTGCCATTGGTAATCAATGCTCCTAAACTTATTTACTTGAAATCACATTACATTTTTTTTAGGTCATGTAGCTTCAGGCAGTGGCATAGTACTGATTTTTGCCAGGTGAATATCCACTGAAATGAGCTTCAGTACCTAGGCTAGGGGCATGCCTCCATTGCCCTTGTGGCCCACTCAGTGTCTGATAGGATGGATTATAATTTTGTAGATGATCATAAATAGAGATGACACAAACATCATTTTTGGTTTTGGCTCCTTGAACTCCCAATAGCACTGGAGAGGATCCCTAGGCTGCAGTTCAGCTTAATTATTTGAAAACAGGTGTCTGACTGAGAGAATGTATGTTCACCAAATTTGTTTCCTCTTCTCATAAGTATAATATCCATCTAAGTATTAGGCAGCTGTTTTTCATCCAGCTGGCTAGGTGAACTTTAAAAAAAATCGCTGATTCTATAACATTAATCTATGATTCAACAAAGTGATGCTGTTAAACTCATTTTTTGGCTATCACTATGCACAAACACAAGGGAGAAAGCAAGAGCCAGGCAGTCCTGTTCCTATGACAGTGTCAGCCTAAAACCAAACCGTAAGATCCAATTAGTGCCTCTTTGGGAGAGCTAAATGGATTTTGTAAATTCCTTTGGTAAATTAGTGCAAGTGCCATTCACATAAATCTTGCCACTAGAATGATTTACCTCAACTGTACTATTATTAATGTTCAGTAAATTAGGTCCATAAAACAACATTTGCTTTGCCATTAACTGAAGATAATCCACAAAGCTCATTTCTATCCCACTTGATATTTTTTATAATGTCCTTTCTAAACACTGTCAGCAGCTCTGAGCTGCACATAGTTATCAGTATATTGATACTACTGACACAGCATACACTTCAGATCAATTACTAAATTGGGGAGACTAATTTAGACAATCTTTACTTGTGGTCAGAGAAAAATTCATTATTTATGAGTGCAAACAAAACTGTATCATTGTTCTTCAATTCAAAACACATGTTCTTTGGAACATCAGCCATTTTCTGATTTTCATTAGTCAAAGTACAATATAGCTCTGGAAAATACTGGTGATTTCAGAATCTGGCAGAATGACATATTTGAAACAGGGGAGAAAAGAGCTCTTGAAGCACATAAAGACAACAAACAAAATTACCAAAAATCACATTAAATGGCAGCCAAAAATGTCTTCCAGAGCAAAGGATAGCTTTATTAAGGGTGTTACTAACTGCTTTTTTCTTACATTGAATACACTCATAATACTTGTAACACACTGAGCATATTTGAGAGGCATAATGAAGTATAGTTCAGCCCAATTGCTCAGTTTCCTGAATTTTTCTCCATTTAAACTGAAGCCTTAGGTTGAATTCTTGGAGAAGCTGAGCATACTCAACAACCATAAAAGTCAATAGGACATCAGAATAGCCAGCATTTTACTGCTTCTATCCCTTATTGGGTGTTTTATTAGTGCAATATTTTTAGTGATGTTTTGATAGGGAGATGACACTACTACACAGGAATGGAAGAATCTGTACTCTCAGCAACTGCTTGGAGCACTGGCCATAAAAGAAGACCAACTAGATGGAGAACAACCAAGCCAAGAAGAAGGTTCCACTCCATTCCACAGCACTCAGATAAAAGGGGTCTGGCTTGCTTAAACTAATAGCACAGCTCCTAATAGTACAGCTTCTAATCAGTCTCAGCACATTATTATATAATACAGGATAGCTAACAGGAATGGCGCTTGATTGACATATATGATTTCACATGCAAGTGTTGTTATTTGAGTCCAAACTAGCAAACCCAACCTGAATTACCATCTGAAGGACACATATTAACCTAAAAATTCTTGTAAAGCAGTGGTTTTCTACCTTTTTTCATTTACAGACCCCTAAAAGTTTTTGAATGGAGGTGCAGACCCCTTTGAATTGTAAGTTTGGGTATTCCCATACTTCTGATTGATCATAGTCATCTTTTGCAGACCCCCTTAGACATAGTCTGCAGACTTCCAGGGGTCTGCAGACCACAGGATGAAAACCACTGTTCTAGAGAGGAGCGCATTTGCTCAGCTAGGCACTGTTAAACTTACGCACTTATTTACATTAACCAAGAAAACAATAGATTCTTATATCTGCATTTTCTCTGCCATTTTTAAGCATGGTACATAAAGAGATTTTAATCCATGGAAAGCAAGCATGCCTACTGTGGCAGAGCATCTTTGGCGCCTGCCACTTTAAGGGATAAGAGCAGGAATCAGGGAAGTCGGCAGGTATAAGCCAGCCCTGATGAGGCAGTCACATGACTGCAGGAGGGCATTGTGATTGGAGGAGGGGGCTGAGCAGCCTCTATTTTAGCTCATACCATCAGGGGAGCCAGCAGTATGCTGGCTGAAGCTGTGGAGAGAACACCACCTGGCTGGACCTGCTGCTCACAACATCTTGAAGGTAAGGGCAGTGAAGCAGTGGCAATGGCAGGAGGCTCCTAGACTTGGGGCATGATTTAAAACTATACCCTGCTGGGGAAGGATGGTCTGTTGGGACTACCCATGGCAGGTTAGTTCACCAGAAATGCCAGGTCAGTTTCCTCCCCAGTGAAAGGCAGGCAGAGGCACCTTATAACCCTGGCCCCTATATCTTGGTGAGATACCTTGATGTAGGGACAGGCACAGGGACCAGGCATGTCTCTAGACACCTGATCCCCATGGGGTGCGAGACCCCAGTGAGGGGGACAGAGAAATAGAGTGCCCCCAGCAAGGGGATAGAAATCTGTAGTGGCCTGCACAGAGTAGCGTGTGCCATTGTAACCTGAAGGACTGTGTTGGGGGTATAGAGTAGGTTTGCAAGGATGATCTGAAGGGCCGCACCAGGTGGGGAAGTGTTGAGTAGGGCTGTAGAGGTGGCCTGAAAGGCAGTACATGGGCCAACCCCCATAAGTATATGAACGTGTGAAGTTGCCCAGTGAGGGACTAAGGGTGGACTTAGCCCAGTCTGAGGCACAAGGCCAGTGCCACATAGAGTAGGGTTGCTCAAGCAACCTGAAGGGCTGCCTGTGGGCTAGCCAGAATGAGAATAGTTAAGCCTGATGCCCCAAGAGTCACTCATGGAGCATGGCGGGTTGACAGTGGCCCAGTAAAGAGAAGGATGAGAGAGGCCCTGGGAGAGGGGGTGGTATGAAAGAGGCCCTGTGAAGGGCACAGTGTGTGAGCTGAATGTTAGGGGCCCTACAAGAGGCAAAGTTTGGCCCGGCCATGGGCCAGAGCTATCATCAACTTACAATACCATCTGCAAGGCATGGGACGTGATGTAGGGATGGTACGGATCCATGTATAACAACCTTGGCATCGGGGCTCTACAGTAGGTAGCCTCCTGCATTTTACACCAATTATTTATTCATCAAAGTCATGGCAGGTGAAATGGGTGGACTGCCCCTAGACAGGTGGGCAGGCCAACATTGAGACCCAGCCCCAAGCTGTCCCTCTGTTATACCTACAGCTTGATTGCCTTCATAGCTACCCTATTCCGGAAGAATTTGTGTGGACTTGCCAGACTTCAATTTACCATATTTCATTTCCAAGATGAAGCATATGTGCACCAAAATCTATTTTTGTTCCTCCACCTGGACAACTCAAGGAATTCAGGTGAGATGTAAAGAGTGTTTCTGTGAGGAAACATAGAAGACATTCACTAAGGGAGAGAGAGGGACTCAACAGAGGGTTCACAATGGAGAACAGGGACTTCCTGTGCCTTCCTGTGTCAAAAGCTACACTGGGCTCCAAAACCAGTTCAGGATCTAGCCAAGGGCAACAACATTTTTAGATTGGGAGAGGAAGGGAGTTCTCATTTTATATTTCACTGGGTTCTTAATTCCGATGATCTATTATTAATATCCCTATTGCTAATATTACCACCACCACCCCACCCCTGGAACAGATCCATTAGAGGGATCTTTCCCTCTATGACAGATGAGAGGCATGGGACCTAAGACTTAACAGCTGTGGTGCTATATGTTGATATAGTATCATTGCTGAACAGCTCTCTTTCTAAGTTTTTTACAGACCAGGATTTAAGTTTTTAGACCATCAATAAAATTCATTCAACATCCACCCACTCACGCACAGACACCATCAAATGTCACGTCATGCCTACTTTTTTAAAACATGAAAGCCATAGAATCTATGTCTCCCATAACAGAAGACCAGCTTTGCTTCTAATTAATAATGTATGCCACCCGAACACTTTTTCATTCTATAAGTCGTGGTTTGCTTTATGTGATGGGCAAGTTAGTTTGATCCTATTTTTAATGAGTACAAGATGCTCTCTTAGCTTTTGTTCTCTGTTCCTCGTTAGTTATTAGTTACAAAACACTAAAATTTATTGGCTAGGGCTAGTTAATTGAAGGAGCTAGCCAATAAGGAGAAGGGAAAATTCAGAATACTGTCTGGTATCCAAGCTATCAATTATATAAAAGGGGTATTTTATTCTGAAAATGAAAATAAAATTAATAGAAGTTTTTCCTTGGTGGTAAAGGAGCTAGTAGGACTAAGAAAATTAATGGAGAATTTTGCATGTCAGGCTATTTCTAAAACCAAATATAAAGCTTTACTTGGAACTCCCCCGAAACTCAGCACTGAGTCTGCTCTGTCTAGTTTCCCTGGCATTTTGGCCCAGCTTGGCTTCCTTGATCCTGATCTTGGATTCTCTCTGGAACTTGTTGCCACCTACCTGACCCCTGGCTCCTGATTCAGCTTATATTTCTTGGATTTCCCCTCTCAGTTCCCCTGGAACTGGGTCCCATGTTCTGTGCTCCGCTGAATCAGGCTCCGATCCAATGATCCAGTAATTTGTGCCCCCATCCTGCTGAAGCTGCCTACATCCCAGCTGTCCCAGCTGAACCCTCACATTACGCTCTTTGCCCCTCCATAAAGATAAGAACTTGTGAATTATCTGCGGGTATATATAATAGCAGCAAACTTCTGCACTGGACTGCTGGGATGCTCTAACTATTTGCTGCAGCTTTTATTTCAAAAGGCAGTGTTTCTGCAATCAGTTGTATGGAATGGCTGCTCTGCTCCAGCCGATCAAATGCCCTTTGAAGTAAAAGCCACAGCAAAAAAGCTGAGTGGTTCATCTTTAATTCAGCAATCTGCTGTGAACAAAGTGGACTGTGAACCACCCAGATGCATATGGTCCAGGTTCTACTTTATTCATCATCTTAAATACTTGATATGCACAGTATCCATCTTACATACTTACATTAGGTAAGGTCTATTAGCCATTGGCTCTCGATGGGAAGAAGATAATAAATAAATTATATGGATATAGTTAGAAGATATTTTCTTTCAGGTAGAACAGTGGTGTCCAACCTTTAGGCCCGTGGGCCAGATGAGTAGTACCAGTTCACAAGCCAGATCCAATCCATGTAGCTCAATCCAAACATGCATGGCAGGCATTGTCAAGGCTGGATGCAGAAGAATGAGGCTTGGAAATATGGTAGTGGGGGAGCAGCAGTAGTGTTAATTGCCACCTGCCGCCTGTTAATTTGCCCTGCCTCAATTTCTGGACTTGTGGGAAGCCTTGTGGGCCAGAGGACATGGCTTTGTATGCCAAACCTAGTTTGTGAGCTGTGGACTGAAGAACTCCCTGAGCTAGAATATTCTTAAAGCTCTTTGTCCATTCTGTACCAGATCTTGATCTCACACCTTTCTGTAAAAGGAGTAATTCAATTGAAATAAATGAACTTAAAAAGAAAAACTTCATATTAATTAGATGAGAATTATGCTTACTATAGATTTCTGATAAAAAGTATATGCTGACCACAAAAATAAGCTTACTTTTTTTTCCCTAATTTTGTGAAAGTCATGGGTATTTGTTTAATCAAAGCAGAATAAAGAAAAGAAAGAGAGAAAGGAACACAAATATTTAAAAATATAGAGTTGGTTCTCAAAATCTCAGGTTTTGTTTCATTAAAAACAAGAAAACTTCAATAAAAATAAGAATCCTCTGTGAAAATTTCAGCATGTTGCCTTAAAAAAAGTTTCAGTGGCAAAAAGATGGCCCCAATATATATAGAAGGCAAAGCATGGCCTCAAAGGCCAAATGCTGATCCCATCAATAAAGTCAGTTGTGTTAGAGCAATTGACTACAGAGTGCTCATTTTGGTCTCTACTACTGTCTGCATAATAAAAAGAATACAGACGATTTTTAAAGCCTACATTTTCACTTGTCCTCAAGGCATATTTTGTTCCCAGCTTTCAGGGTTCAGCTCAGGGAACCAAAGATTCCCCTGCAGCAATCTTCCCTGTTTCTAATGCTCCAGAAAGATTTTTTTTTTTACTGGTTAGTTTGCTAATTCCAAGAAAAAATTGATAATAATACAAAAGCAATCTGAACAAGTGAAACTGGAAGAGAAATATATATATCTGAAGGAAAAGAAAAACAACATTAGGTCTTTTTGACCTTTGGCCAACTCTGAGCATGTGGCCCAGAGCACCCTGACATGGGGAATCCTGGATTTAAAGAAGAACTTTCATTGGAATTGTCTGGACAGTTGCACCAAGTTAACTAACATTAACATTATTAATGTCAATGTTTATTATTTACAATTACTTCTTCAGATAAAAGGGTGCAAAAGACTGTGTGAACAATTTCATTTCAGTTTAACCCATGTTAATATGGGTTTTCCTCAAGTTAATTAGGAACAGGTTAAAGTTAAACTTGTACTGGGAAATCAGATTGACCTCGGTGCGCTTTGGATGATAATCCAATTGCTATGTGTATGATTATTTTGACAAAGTTTACCTTCGAAGTCACTGGCATTATATCTATACCAGTAGAATCACTGATAGAAAGCCTAAGTGTACAGGTGTTCAAACAGTTCCTATTGGAACAAAAATGGCAGGTCTGCTAGAAACTTATTACCAGAGATCCTTGTTTTCTCTGATAAAAAAATTCCCCAGTTTTTGGTAAAAAAAAGTAACCTAAAATCCAAATTTTTCCATGATTAAAAGGAAACGCCAGTAATAGATATAGATATAGATGTGTGTGTGTGTGTGTGTATAGTAGTAGTGTTTCCTTTTGATCATGCAATAATGTGGATTTTGGGTTACTTTTTTTAAACCCAAAAATTGGGGATTTTTTTTTAATCAGAGAAAACCAGGGTCCCTGCTTATTACTCAAGGAGGTAGAAGTTGCCTCCAGAACAGTTTCAACTGGAGGAATGGATGCTTGTACACTTACCACTCCAACAGAAGTACTCCTCAGTCCCAGTGGGGGGCAGGATACAAGCAGATTGGGTATGAGGAGAAGGGACAGGGGGAAGGATCTGGTGGATGCAGGTCCAATTTGATTGGATCTGGACCCACCTGCTTCTGTTCCCATAGTGTATAGATGTGAACATCACCCCCACAGAAACCAGAGACTCCAAGGAACTAGATTTGTCCAAGATGTCCCCCATACCCAGACTCACCAGCACCCAGCCCAAACCCAGCAGCACCTGGCCATGAGTGGACTCACCCAACATGCACTGGAACCGGTACCAGAGGGGTGAAAATCCACTGAACTGCTGCCAGGAAAACTGACATGCTTGAAAAGTCAACTGACACACTCTGGGCCTGCTGTCTAAATGCTTGACAGCTGGGAGGGAAAGATGGTTATTGCAGGGGGGGCTTGGAATGTGGCCCAGCCAATAACCTGTACCCTCGGTTCCTGTCAGCTGTCTCCAGGCAGACTGGGGAGCCTACAAAAAATGCTTGGTTGTGCACTCTGGGGACACCTAGCTGGGTGCCATCAGCAGCACAGTCCATTTGCAGAGCATGCAGCTGGCCCAGGAACACTTGTACAGGGTTCTACTGATAAGGTTTCCAAATACTTAAAACTAAACTGCTCAACTTCCACCAGTTCATTTGAACACACTGGGCACATCTACGCATGTGTATTTACTGCACAGTAACCAAAATTACTGTGCAGTATGGATGCATGTCTACACATGTGCATCCATATTGTGCAGTAAATATGGCAGCTTACACTGACTTGAGCGTAAATTTGATACCTGCATCATGCAGGTACCAATTTACACCTGATTAGTTACTGAGCGATAATATATGTGTAAACGCATAACCGTGCAGTAACACTGTGTGCGTGGACTGACTTGGGACTAACAGTGGTAGAAAGGTTAAATGGTTTGCCCAAGGTAACCATGCCATGTCAGTGGCAGAGCCAGGAACCACATTTGAAACTTAATGTCTTTCCACCTTTAAGGTCAAAACACAAAACTAGGTCACCTGTTAATGGATGGAAATCATACTGTCAAATGTTATGGCGCCACAAACAACCCAGGGAGGCTGATGATGGGCTGTTAGTTATAATACTCTATATATTTCCACAAAACGTTAAGTAAACAATAGTACATAGAAGAAGAGTCTTAAATTCCTTAAAAGGATAAGAAATAATGAAAAGTAAAACAGTGGTTTAAAGGAAAATGAAGCAAGCTCTTTCTAAAAGAAAACTTGAACCACCAGATATGTTTAGTGTAAAGTACCCAGCATGTGGTTGCATCACAAATATACGTAAGGAAAGGTCATGTCTCTGGACTAGATTTCTAAACAACCTTGTTTCCTTTACTAAGACAATGTAAAATATGTTTTTCAGTCATCACAATTCTGCATTTGCTCAACCATTTTCAAAAAGGATTCAGAGAGCTGAACCTCTTTTGGCCTCTTTTGGCCTTTTTTCAAGGCCAAAAGAACTGCTTCAAGCTAAGACATTATAGCAACTTTGGAATCTGCAGATACTTTGGGAGACTCTACAAGTGCAATAATGCAAAGCAAATTGCCAATTGCTCCGGAGTTTATTGCTCCCGGGCATGCCATTTGAACTTGCACCTGGGGCTGCAACACATTGAGTCCAGTTGGAGCAACCGCGGCTTGCAGGCAGTCCCAGAGGCTGCTTTCCCCCAACTCAATGTTGTCGCCAGTAGGTGTTGTAAGGCCTAGGCCCCTTACAACCTGGCATCCTCCTAACAGATGACAACAGGGTGAGGACCCAGGAGAATGTTTCTCAGAAGTTTTGGGATTGACTTCTCACCTGCCACAACTTGGATGTTGTCTTTTGTTGGGAGGCAGTTCCCTTCTTATGAGCGCTACTGTATCCTGGCAAATTAGCTTCTTCATGGGGCTTTACCTCCCCTGTATCCCACCCTAACCTCTTCCTTTCTATTAGCCGGATCTCTTAAACCCACGATGAGTGAGGGGACATGAGACTCACCTCAACCCCCAATCCACTCCCCTGTAATGTCCCTGTGTCCAGACTCGTCACAACTCCTATTATTCATGCAAAGCACGGATCGGCAGCCTAGCTCCCTCCAGCTCTCCAGTTCCAATTCTAGTGTTCTCCAACCTTTTAGGCCCTTCCTGGCTCAGCTCAGTCACCAAGACCTTAAAGTCAGTAGTCCCCGGTCTCTGTAGCAAAACCCAAAGCAAACAAGAATCCAACTCAAAACAAATAGTCCGGCAGCCCCAGAGCCTATCTCTAGAGCCACGCCCTCTCTGCCACCAGGTATGGGCCTTTCTCAGGATTGGTCAGTGCCCTGTATTCATAAAGCCACCCCACATCTCACCCTTGTGTCTTGGGTCACCATCCCTTTTAAGGAAGACAAACACAGTCTGGGTTGTTCCCTCTTAATAGTTCACTGATCCTGAAGGGTGAGGCTTTCTGTAGTCCTTGGCATGGCAGGGACAAAACCCAGTGCTCATTCCGGACTGGGTGTCCCTTCTCCAGTTCTTTTTCCTACTTCCCCCTTCCCAGCTACTGTTGACCTTATTCTCCTTAGTTTACTCTACCCTAATAGGGGTGTACATGTAGATGTGCAATGTTTACTGCAGAGTTAGTCTACTCTTCAGTAAATGTCTGATGTACACTTGCCCCCGAGTAACATTTCTCATTCTCACAAACCAGGAGACAGGCCAGACCTTAGCTGAGGGCCACAAACTGTGGAAAGTTCTAGAAGGGATGGCACAATTGATCAAGCCACCTAGAGCCCCTTTCCACCATTTAGGAATTATATAATCCCTAAATTATCTACACTGTACAAAAATAACTTTTTCAGACCTACAAACTTGTGGACAATGTTAAATATTTAAATTATTATTAATTCACTATTTAACTATATAAACATTTATTGCTGTGTCAATTAGTTGTTAATTTAAATGTGTTATAATAAATGTCTATTAATTATTGGATGATCAGCCCTTAATTATGTTACTTACTTATGCATATGATAGATTAGCCTTCAAGTAGCCTTCCTTTCCCAACAGCCCAGGCAGAAAACATATGATGTTATCTGTGCCTCCATTATGGATATCTCCAAGGGGTAAGTGACTCCAGTCTGCACACCATGCTCCTGGGGAAATGAGTCTAACCCAATGTTTCCTGCATTTTTTAAAATGTTAACTGTGATCATTAAAATGATTTTGGTTCTTGTCAAACAGGAACCAGCATTGCTCCTTTATGTAGCTGCACTCCCTACTCTGAATACTACCCACAATGGAAGTCACTCCTCAGGCATCTGGATCAGGAGGGTGGGTGTGCGGGCCGGGAGTGACCTGAGCCCTTTTCCGTGCTGCACGCGGGCTGTGGCCAGCAGCCCAGGCACGCCGGGTCGGAGAGGGAAGGACGTCGAGCTGGAATTAGGCACAAACGCATAGCGGTAGTTTTAAAGATTGTTTACTTACACCAAGATGGCAGTGGTGTAGGATGGAAAACTTGCTTGAGTTGCGGTTACAGACAGACAACAAAACAAAACTCGAACCTGCAGGGCACGAGGGTACGTCGCAAAGGGTTCCGGCGACGGGAAAATAAACCTGCAGGACTTGAACCCGGGTAGAAGAGCTCTGAGATCGGTCAAGGATTCACACAAAGTTTGCTAGGCTTCGTGGGTCCTTCTGCTCCACACAAAGTTTGCTAGGCTCCGTGGGTCCGGTTCTTTTGCGCGCGGGAAGGGATACGTCTGGACTGCGCTCGGCGACGGGGAGAGGCTAGAGGTTGATCAGACCTCTGTTGCCTGCTTGAAATGCACTGGGTCCGTAAGGATCCACAGCGCTTAGAGATCTTCACACAGTGTGAAGTCTCCTCCTCCCGGTGTTCGTGGAGTCCTCCAACTTGGGCGGAAACCACTCAAGCCTTTTATACAGCTAGCAAGCCAATCACTAGCCGCCACGTGTGAATAATTTAGAACTGGTCAATAATGGGACTCGAATTAGCATACAAATGGCGGGAACTCTTTGCAACAAGCATTTCTGTGCTGCAACAAAGAAATGCACCCTGCAAAGAAAGCTTCAAATTGGCGGGAAATTCTCCCTTGCACCGGGGTTCTCTTTTGCAGCAGAAAACTCCACCGTGCAAAGAAGCTATAATTTAGCGGGAACAATTTAGCAGTGCCGAAGCACACAAAAACAAAAATCACACCCTTTGGGTTGTGACAGTGGGTACACCCCTGATCTGTCTTTTTCTCTGCTACTATAATTCAAATGTGCTGCATGTGTTACTGTTAGTTTTCTAATGCTCCAGGTAAATAAAACTATTTTTCTTTACATAGCTAACCGAGACTGTATTTATTCTTATTGGATGAATAATATTTATCTTGCCTGCTCCAAATATTCCCCTAATGTAGTCCCCTAATTATTTTTGTCATTATTTCATCAAGTTTAATACACAGACTTCTTGTGAGATCCCAAAGGGATCTGCTCCCAGCAGCCTTATCAACATCAATAATTATGAAGTTCACACACCCACAAATTAATGAAAAGGTAAATAAAGATGAGGACTAGGCATTTATACAGATTGACTAGAATGCAATCTGACCCTGTTCATATCTATTCAAAATTGTGTTGCAATGATCTTGTAAGGAGTGACCTAGAAACTACTATGCAAAGCCCAAGCAAAAGTGAATGTTATGTGACAAATGCCAATCTGCAATGATAAGGAGGAGATAGTCTTAGATAAAGGAGGCTTGAAAACAAAAGCAGAATCAGAGTACTGGGTCAAAGAGCTCATTAAAATACTAAAAATCATGCCCCTAGGTGGGGAAAAAGTATGCTAATGAAACATACATGTATGTAAATGAGATACATAGCTAAAACACAGGTATAGAGACATGCTCAGTAAAGAACTCCTTGCGTCACTCCTTTATAACCAAT
>NW_005841872.1:324694-327770 GCF_000455745.1 Alligator sinensis
AATTTTGGATGGTTGAAACAGTTATTTAGTATGGTTGTTTTATTTTGTGTTATAGGGATCATGGTCTGTTGCTGTTCCAATGCATACCTGTTTTTATATCTATCTTCAGGCCTAAGGTGAATCAAATGATTTTGCAAACAAAGAAAGCTGAGGATACTAGAGTTGTGTTAAGTCAAATTGAATGGAGCAATCATAATAATAATAATAATAATAATTAAAAATGCTCCAGAGAGGGGAATGTAAGGAGTGACCTAGAAACTACTATGCAAAGCCCAAGCAAAAGTGAATGTTATGTGACAAATGCCCATCTGCAATGATAAGGAGGAGACAGTCTTAGATAAAGGAGGCTTGAAAACAAAAGCAGAATCAGAGTACTGGGTCAAAGAGCTCATTAAAATACTAAAAATCATGCCCCTAGGTGGGGAAAAAGTATGCTAATGAAACATACATGTATGTAAATGAGATACATAGCTAAAACACAGGTATAGAGACATGCTCAGTAAAGAACTCCTTGCGTCACTCCTTTATAACCAATCAGCAAACAAGGATGCTTATGAAGGTCCAAAAACTCCTGTATAAAAGATGCTTAGAATTAGAAATCTGTGTGCTTGTTACGTGAAATTATTCTGCTTGCACCTTTTATTGCTAGCAATAAACCTTCTTTATACTTTCACCCCTGGTATCTTCATTGGCCTTTGCATACCGGGCACGATCCCAGACTTGAGCTGGGGCTCAACAATCTGATGATGGAATTTGTAATTGGAAACCATGTAAAACTCATAAAAATAAAAAACATATGAAACTATTTTTCCAATGTGGATGTCAAAGTTCCTAATTCTGCAAGAAGTTTTTCTTACTTGGCAATTTAAATTCCTGGATACCTTTCAGAATCTCATCTGGGATTCTCAATACAGAATTGAGCATGATAAATTAAAGAAGTTTAAAATTGTATATCATTTCTCTAAAAATATATGTCCTTCACTGTCCTGTGGTATAACAGCATATGTAATGTTTTCAAGGCAATCATCATCAGCTACTGTGAGCTAATTAACAGCAAAATTGACATGAATATTTTTACTTTAAAAAAGTATTAGGGGCAAAGTTTCAACCAACGACTATTTGTAAGACTAATCTACTGCCCAGTAAAGCATCACTGTCTACACATGTGCACCATTTACTGCACAGTAAATTAGTCTACTACGCAGTTAGCTACCATATTTCACAGTGTATAAGCCGAGTTTTGAAGCCCAATTTTTCCACTCTTAAAATTCAATCTTGATTTATAAAACCTGTCACCATCCCCTGAGAGCAGTGCCAGGCTCAGCATCCAACTTATACTGGCCCCTGCACACCCTCACTGTGGGCTGGGCACCCAGAGGGGTAGACATGTGCTGCACCTCACTTGCAGGGGATGGGGCCAGATTCAGCAGGTACAGCACCATCCCCTGTGAGTGGTGCTGCCTGGGCCACACCAGCCGAGTGCCAAACCCAGACCCATTCACAAGGGGTGGGGCCATGCCAGCTGCGTGCCAAGCCTGGCCCTGTCTGTCTGCTGTAAGCAGCACTGCCAAGCACCGAGCTCAGCCCCATCCCCTGCAAGTGGCACTGGACTCAGTGCTCAGCAGCACCAGTCACAGCAGACAGGGCCAGGCTCAGTGCTCAGCTGGCACAGCCCAGGCAATATCACTCATAGGGGATGGGGCTACATGAGCCGAGCTCTGAGCCCATCCCCATTCCCTGTGAGTGGCACCAGGCTTGGCACTTGGCTGATGTAGCCCCATCCCCTGTGAGCAGTGCTGCCTGAGCTGCACCAGCTGAGCGCTAAGCCCAGCCCCATCCACCATGAGCAGCACTGCTGAGCCCAACTACACCAGCTGAGGGCCGAGCCCAACACTGCTCGCAGGGGACAGAGATGGGCTCAGCGCTTGGCAGCACTGCTAACAGCAGACTCATAAGGCCAAACTCGGTGCTTAACTGGCACAACCCCCTTTCCTGTGAGCAGCACCAGCCTCAGTGCTCAGCTGGTGTGGCCCAGGCAGTGCTACTCAAAGGGGATGTGGCTGCACCAGACAAGCACTGAGCCTGGTCCTGTCCTCTCGCGAGTGTGTGTGGCACTACAGCACATGTCCATGTCTCTGCAAGGGGCCAGAGCAGGGTAGGAGCAGCCCTGTACCGAGCTTCTCCTGTTGGGAGCAGATTTTCTCCCAATAAGAAGCACGTGTAAATATGCTCCCAGAGAAGGCTTAGAACATAGTATTTTACTGCACAGTAAGCCTTTATAGCATTAATAGCATGTGTAGACATGCCCAATGATACCTCAGCACAAGACTGAGTACAAGTTGTATAGTACAAGACTATTCAACTTGGTGTCTCATTCCTAATTTAGTTCCTTCAGTCCCATATATGAGTAATGTGTGGAACGGCTTTTAAAAATATACACCTCTCTGTGGTGTCTATAACTAAAGATAACCAAAACTGTCTTTACAACTTGAGCAATACATTGTCCAGAAACTGATGTTATAACCATGTGGCTTGATAGCCAATATTTGTTTGAAACAGAGAAAAAGTGCATTTTCTAGACCCACTTCAATTCTCTCAGTCAAATGTTATTGAGGCGTGAGTAACTGAAAGAATATTTTTTTTATTGTTAACTAGAAAGCATAATGCATTCTTTATGCCTCAAAGAAAACGGAGCTACATTTGAATGTTTTGGGTTTTGTTTGGTAGTAGATGTGCAATATCTCTTTGCAGTTTATTTTTTCAGAGTTTAAGTGTGTGTCTTAAACATACCCTCATTAAGTAAAACAGTTAATAAATCACTTAAGGTCAATGGAAATACACCAAATTACACCACTCAAGGATATGGCCCTAGGAATACAATACTGAAGCTTTAGTTTGAGGTTTTGGTTTTTTGCTAACTTGTTGGCTTTATGCCCAATACTCTTCTAAGCTGCTTTAGAATGAAGTAATTGGAGCTACAATCTGTTCCATATTTCATATTTGTTGTATTTTGTTTAGGTACTTAGTTGTAAGGGCCTCGATTATAAGCCAGAGTGTTTTCACACATTTCCTGCTG
>NW_005841872.1:327801-337662 GCF_000455745.1 Alligator sinensis
TGCTGATGTTAATATTCTAAAATGACTTTTTTTTTGTTGATGTTTAGTAGGTCTGAGGATGTTGCTCTACATTCATAAGAATATTAAAAGTGCCATACTGGAGCAGACCAATGGTCCATCTAGCCCAGCAGTGACAGAAGTAGATGTTGGAGAGAATTGAATTGGGCATCTCTAGAATGATCTACCCCCTATTTGTTACCCTCCCTAACATCCACCGTTGTTGGTTTAGAGCAGTTGCTCCCAACTTCGGGGCACGACCCAAATCAGGGTCAGGGGGCTCCACCCCTCGTTCCACCCCACCCACCTGTGGGGCTTTCCCAGCACATGGTCCACACAGCTCTTGCCGCTGCTACCCCCCACGGTCCCAGGCCAGCCCAGGCTCTGATGGTACTGCCACGCATGAGTGAGTCGGCAATGGGGGCGGGGGTTACAACCCAGATTTAGGGTCACAGCAAAAAAAGGTTGGGAACCACTAGTTTAGAAATACCAGAGGAAATGTCTCCAACTGTTCTGTTTAACAGCTATTAATAGATTTATCATCCATGAATGTACCTAGTCTCTTTTAACTTGGCTCTACTACCCCCTGTGGCAATGAATTCAACAAGTTTGCTAGTGTTGCATAAAAAAGTATTTTCTCTTGTTAGCTTTAAACTTGTCTCCTATTAATTTCAGGGAGTACCCCCTAAGTCTAGTATTCTGGAACTTGGGGAAGAACAGTTCCATATTCACTTGGTCCATACCTTTCATGATTTTATAGACTTTCAATCATATCCCCCCTCCCCCTCAGCCTCCTCCTTTCCATACTTAACACAGTGAGTTTCTATCTAAACCTCTCCCAAAGATTTTTTGTACATTGTATGTCAAAATATTGTACATTGTATATTCAAAATATTTAGATTAGGGCAATCTAAAAAGATGACTGGTTGACCTACTTGCCCACATTGTTTTCTTCAGAGAACATTTTCTAGATCTCTTGCTAAATGCATGCATATTAATATAAATGTGCTAAAGGAAACAATTTCTTAGGGTGATATCTTTTACTGGACCAACTGCATAGCTGGAAAAGAGTGAAACAGGCTTTCAAATGGAGACTTAGTCTCACTCTAGGTAATCACTTTAATATAAATAGTAAGGTTAAATGTATACCATAAAACATTGCAGCTGTCAAATGTACATGTAGAATTAACATTTTCTTCTCCTGATTTATGTATATTTGTAAAAATAGTCTTAACATTACACAAGTGTAAGTTCCAGTATTGCTTGAATACAGCTATATTAAGGACTCATGTTACATTATACCCCCAAAATATTCTAATGACGTTTTGAAGTACACCATGCTGCACCTAGGAGCTAAACGAGAAGTTATATAATGCAGTGAATTGGAAATTTTAGAAAGCACGGCTCAAGTTGTTCAGATAAACTGTTAAATAATAGCTAGCCAAACTACTTCATGAACTAGTCTTTATTGTACAGTACAAGATATTTTACACATCAGAGATGTTGAAAAAACATTGAAGAACTCAGCTTTTGTAAGATTCCATCTCCCTGCTTTCCCCCCACCCCACCCTTGGTTTTATAGATATAAATGAAAATGTCAGAATGCTTCTAATAGATTAATTTATGGGACTAAGGTAAGTATTTATAGAGATTGTCTGGATGTTTTTCCATTAGGTACTGTACTGTAGTGTTTTTTGGCTCATACTTGAAGGAAGTTATAAACCAAAGTGGGTTCCCCATTCCTCAGCATTTGACATATTCTGATTGCAAAACATTTGGGGTTTTACACGATTT
Source organism: Alligator sinensis (assembly GCF_000455745.1). Taxonomy (NCBI): domain Eukaryota; kingdom Metazoa; phylum Chordata; order Crocodylia; family Alligatoridae; genus Alligator; species Alligator sinensis. The sequence goes on from NW_005841872.1 coordinate 329,593, forward strand.
ATTATAAATACTCTCTCTTATAATGTTCACAGCACAATAATTCACAACCCTGAGGCAAGAGAACTCTGCAAAAATGACATTATATGGAAGATCACTTTTCAGAATTTACCATTTGTGCATCATGTTCAGAATCTATAACACATGTAAAGTGGTCAAATCATCATCTTTCAATATTTTTTTCTATCATTTTGTGGTATTTTGATAAAAATACTTACAGCCAGCCTAATAGCTTGACTGGTAACTCAATATGTTACCACATCACAGAGCAGTATAAATTGAGGAAGGGAGGGGGCCAGAACTTGAACATAAGAAAGTCAGTATTGGTACTGTGCACTGAGAACAGGATTGTCATGTCTTTACAGCAGTTGAGAAGTAAGAAAAAGCTGCTACATACAGAAATAAAGTGTGTTACTAAAAGGTTGCTATTAATGAATTTCCATATGCAAGAAAAATGAGTTTGCTTTTACTGTACTTAAATAAAATCAGCTTTCAGACTTTCCCCTAAAGACAATCTTCTGGGACAGAATTGCTGGACTCAGAATAAGGAGGTCTGGGTTCTGTTCCCAGATCTGCCACTGACTTTATGTATAGAAGGAAATTAGGCACTTAAATAAAAAAGGAGAATTTCACATGTTGTTCTCCTGGAAGCCCCCACTGGGACTCTTACAGCCACATTTTCAAAAGTGTGGGTGTTAAAACCAGTTCTATATGTTTGCACAGTACCAAGCACAATGCTGAGCACAGCCCCTAGGTCCTATTGAATTATTCATAAAGGGTAACAATTGCACGAAGGGGCTGTTCCAAAGCATGGCCCTTTCCAGTTCCTGGAAGTCTAGAGCAGATGAGGGGACAGTAGAGGGAGGTGTTGGGAAACAAGCAATGGTCCTGGGAAATAGTTAGTGATTAAGCAGAAAACAATCTCATTAAGAGCCCAGGAGCAGTAGCCCTTTAATGTAGGCCCATCTCTCAGCCCGCCAAGAAGGAAAACTCTGGGAAAGAAGACTGACTGTGTCCTCTCTTTGTATGCTTGAATCAACAGAGCCCCACCAAAAGGACATTTTTTAGGCCTTCTATACCCAGACCGCAGAATGAAACAGAAGTTAAGAGTTTGTACTTAAGAAAAAGACTAAATAAATAAGAACTGACAGTTGTAGGGATGGTCTGAGGGAGATTATACATTAAATATTCTGGTATGAGTATAAGTCATTACAAAAACCTAAGATGGAAAATAGGGTGGGTATGCGCAGGGTCACTTCAAGTCGCAAGAGCCTGAAATGGCATGGCAAATAACCTGAATCTAATTCACCCATATTATTCTGCATGCCGTAAAAAGAGAGATTGCAGATCTTCTTCAAAGTTAAAGGTCTTCCCAGAATAAGACACCTTTCTTATTATCAACGTAGGGCAGTTTGATCTCCTAGTCCAGAAAAGTGCACTTTTCCAGCCCATGGCCTGCATTTGAGGATAACATCAGCACTGATAGTGGGGATCCCTCCAGTGGAAGGTGGTAGAATTTGACCTGCCAGTTTTCTTAGAGGTTTCACCATTGGAATGCAGTTTATAATAAGACTCTGGCTCTGCGCTAACACAGCTGGCACACCACGTGGCCCCCAAGCCATATTCCCTCTTTGGACACTATTGGTCACTTAGGAATTATGCAGGCACTTCCAGGCCTCCCGTGGACTGTGGGTACCAAGTGCTGCTGTAACATCTTTCAGAAAATCTGAAGCCAGCAGTAGAAATAAACCTTGATGTTACTGTCACTATCACTATAATAGGAAAAAATTATTACCACATGCAAATATACATAAATTCTAAGATCCCTAGCCATGAGCATGGTGGGAACTATTCTCCCCACTGTAAAACCGTGGGGTGCCTTGAGATCCTTTCAAGGGTAGCACACAATGTTAGCACAGTTAGGTGAACAAATGTGATTCACAAGATAAACCCAGAGGTTTCAAATAGGAATCCATAGTATTAAAAGCATTCTGAGCTGTTGTCAATTCTATTGCTATTCTTTGCAATAGAAGAATTGCTCTATTATTTTTCTACAGTCAAAGTGAAAATTAAGAGCAGGTGTTTTCTGAGGAGCATCTCAAGTCTGAAATGTTGAGAACCACTGGGCTAAACTCATCGTCAGCAGTCTCTCAAAATCAAGGATGACGTCTGTCAGGCTTGATGGGTCCTCAGGTGACTGAGAAGCCCAATTCTGGATACACATTCTTCGGCAATGGGGGCATGTTGTTGCACAGGGGAGTGGGATTCGCAGCTCTGGGTTGGTCTCCTTCTCCTTCCCCCGCTGCCATCGTTCTACCTCAGTATCGAGTCATTGGGCCTTGAAGTGGTGCGCGCCTTGGTGGACCAGGTGGCACCACACCAAAAAGTCAGCAGCTTGCTCCTCCCAGCTGTTGGTGTCAGTGTCTCTGTGCTTGAGGGTGAACTTGAGTGTGTCTTTGTACCATTTTCTTTGGCTGCCCTTTGAGAGTTTGTCAACAGAGAGCTGGGAAAAGAGAATCTGGCAAGGGAGGCAGTTCTCAGACATCCAGATGCAGTGGCCCATCCATCAGAGTTGATTTCTCAAGAGCAAGGCTTTTCCATTGGTGGACACACCTTCATGGAGGACGCTCGCACTGGTCCAGCATTCCTCCCATTTGATCCCCAGGATTCAAAACAAACACAGTTGATGAAAGCTCTCAAAGGTCTTAATGTGGCATTGGTAGACAGTCCAGGTTTCACTGCAGTAGAGGAGGGTGGTCAGCACAACAGCCTTGTAAACCAGGACCTTTAAAAATAGAGACCTTTGGAAGTCAATGAAGACACATTGTTGCAGCTTGAAGAAGGCAGCACTGGTGCAGTTGACCCAGTGCTGGACTTCTTCATCAATGGTAGCCCATTGAGAAAGGTGGCTGCCAACATACGGAAAGTGCTCCACGTACTCTAGAGCCTCCCCGTCTATGTAGATAGCATGAGGGATGTTCAGCTGGCCTGAGGAGGGTTGGTGGTAAACCTTCATCTTTGTGATGTTCAAAGACAGGCCAAGTCTCTTATACAAAGCATTGAAGAGATCTAATGTCACTTGCATATCTTGTGCAGAGTAAGCCATCACACAACAATCATCTGCAAACTGAAGTCGTGATGTCCTTGGTGGCAAGTTTCATTTTTGCCTAAAAGCTCCTAAGATTGAAAAGCTTCCCATCCAGTCAATACTGAATACTGATGCTGGATGGTAGATCATCTCAGATGAGGTGGATGATGATGGTCAGGTAGACGGTGAACAGGGTGGGGGCAATCATGCAACCTTGTTTGACACCAGTCCAGATGTGGAAGGTGTCAGTTTCAGATCTTCCACCCAGGACAGTGGTGGGCATATCATCATGCAGGAGCCTCAGCATGGTGACAAACTTCAGTGGGCAGCCAAGGTGTTGGAGGCTGGTCCACAGAGCTTCATGATTTAAGGAACTGAACGCCTTCGTCAGGTCGATGAAGACGAGGAACAGTTCTTGATTTTGCTCCTGACACTTTTCTTAGATCTGTCTGGCGATGAAAAACATGTCTGCAGTGCCCCAGGATGGTCAGAAGCTGCACTGGGTTTCCAAAAGGATCTCCTTGGCAACAGGACAAAGAAGGTTCAGAAGGATGCAGACCAGGATCTTACCCACAATGGACAGGAAGGAAATCCCCCTGTAGTTCCCACAGTCAGATTTGTCCCCCTTCTTGTAGATGGTCACAATGGTTGCATTCTTGAGATTCCCAGGGGTGTCCTCTTCATCCCAAAGGTGGAGGATAAGCTGGTAGAGTTGTGATGTGAGCCGAAAGCCTCCAGCATGGTAGACCTCTGAAGGTATACCACCTGGCCCACAGGCTTTTGCTGGTTTTAATCTGTTGGATGGCCCACTTCAGCTCTCTTGATGGTTGGTGGATCAACAAGGGAATCCATCACAGGGCATTGCAAGATGGCTTGGAGGGTCTCCTCTGATACGGTGGACTCCCAGTTAAGGAGGACTTTGAAATGTTCCTTCCAAAGCAGACAGATGGTGTCATCATCCTTGAGGAGCAGGGAGCCGTCCTGTGATTGGAGAGGGTTTTGTCTAAAGGAGCAGGGTCTGTAGGTTGTCTTGGTAGCCTGGAAGTAGTTATGCATGTCATGCTGGTCGATGTAGCCCTGGATCAAATGCAACTTCTCCACCCACCAGTTGTTCTTCATGTCACAGATGCATTGCTGGATCTCAGCCTTCAGCAGGTGTTACACTTCTGTCTTTCATCAAGTTCATGGATGGCTTTGTCAAATGATGAAGGCTGCACACTTCCATTTGAGAAAATCATGAATCTGAGTGTCATTGGTGTTGTACCAGTCCTGGTTCCATTGTGATGTGAACCCAATAGTCTGGGCACAGTCGTCTTGGACAGCGGACTTGAGTTGCTCCCAATGTTCCTGGATGGAGATGTCATCAGCAGTAGGGACTTGCTCCAGTGCACTATACAGCTGGGCCTGGAATTCCCCCCACTGTCCAGAGTCCTTCAGAGCTGTGACTTTCAGCCATCTCTGAACAGCCTTCTGGGTCTTCCAGTGTCTTGGTGCCAGGCGGATGTTCATCACTGAGCGCACAAGTCACTCATCTATCCAGCAGTCTTCAGATCCCTTCATGGCCCTCATGACAAGCACATCCCTCAGGTCTCCACCTAGGACAATGATGTAGTCCAAGAGGTGCCAGTGCTCTGACCTCGGATGCCTCCATGTGGTCTTGAACTGGTCTTTCTGGTGGAAGACAGTGTTCGTCATGATCAGGCCGTGTTAGGTGCATTTGGTCAGGAGCAGAATACCATTGGCATTGGCCTTTCCCACACCATTCTTGCTGATAGTTCCACACCAGATTTTTTGGTCAAATCCAACCCGGGCATTGAAGTCACCCAGGAGGATGACCTTCATCCCTGGGGATGGAGGCAAGGGCGTTGTCGAGATCAGAATAGAACCTTTACTTGACTTCCTCCTTGGAAACCAGAGTTGGAGCATATGCACTGACGACAGTGGCACATTGGTTTTGGGTGAGGTGCAGGCAAAGAATCATCAGCCTTTCACTTATACGTCAGTGATTTTGTACCAGATGGTGAAACCAGCTCTGTGGATATGGGGGGTTGCAGTCTGGTTTCCCTTTGCAGAAGAAGGTGTACCCTCCACTGACCTCCCTCAGCTGTCCCTCCCTGGTGACCTGGGTTTCACTGAGAGCAGCAATGTTAATGTTGTGCCTCGCTAGCTCCTGAGCCACAATGGCAGTTCATCTTTCCCGGTGATCACTCTTTGGGTTGTTGATGAGCGTTCTCAGATTCCAGGTTCCGAAGTTTAGCTTTTTCTTATTTTGACCTCAGGACTGGTGATCCTGCTGGCTGTGGTTTCCCACCCAGAAGAGATAGGACAGTCTATTTATGAAGCACCTTTTCTAGACCCCTCCCCATCAGGGTAAGCAGAGGGTATCCTAAAAAGGACTGCTCAGTCGTGTATGCAGCTGCTGAAGGATACCCCTGTCCCAACACAGGTGCCTGATGACCATCGCACATCTGCCACCTGTGAGAAGATTCTTGGCTGGGGGCCTCCAAGTATCACAGCTCTACCCCCCATCACCAACCCTCCATCACCAAAGGGCTTTTGGACTTGACGGAAGCTGCGTGTGGCATATTTAGCATGGGGACTCCAGCGCACAGTCAGGCCCACATGGTCTTGGCAGTTGGTGGTCAAGTTCAGTGTCATGAAGACCCATGACAACTGGGGCCACTTCTCCACTGCAGCCTTCTTCCTCCTTCACAGCCTTTGGGGCCGCAGCCTTCCTCCACCATTAAGGACTTCTTGGACCATTCTTTGTCTGGAACCTTCCCCCCAACCTTGTTGCCATGGGTGGCCCTACCAGGAGCATGAGCTCCAGACAGCATTGCTCTTGGGGTCATTGGAACATGCAAGCCTCTCCACCAAGACAAGGTGACGATCCTCGGAGAGGTTTGATATTGGCATATCAAATCTGACTCATAACAATGACATTTTAAATGTCAACATTAATTTCTCAATAATCATCATTTAGAGGAGACTAGGATGCTTTACTCCCAACACCCTCTTTAAGTCAAGCAGTAGGAGTTGCTGCAGAGAAGGAAATGACAGAAAATATAAGGAAACATACCAACATAGAAAGGAAGGGTGGAAAATTAGAAAGGAAGAGAAACAGAAAACAGATACAACAGAACCCCTAAATATTTCCCATCGAGTGACACTGAATGTCACAGAAAGGCACTTAATGGTAATTACTAGTAGTTTAGTTACTAGATAAGGCCACTTGTTATCATTGGTCTCCGCTCATAATTTTCTGATGACACAAGTGGGAGATCTGCTGTGGATTAAAGACAGTACAAAGCCCTAAATTTAGAACCCAACCCACAGGCCATAATTAAAAATGGAAACTTGGCCTTGTCCCTAGAATGCATACATTAATCTGAAACAATATTATATAAGTGTATATATTACATATATACAATATACATATGTAAAAAAGTGAACCAAGCAACAAAGACTTAAAATAATAATAATATTAATCATGATAAAACCTTTGGGTGACATTTTCAAAGCATGCAGCAGGAGATGAACAGATGGAGCCTGTGTATATTTCCAGTGTTGTGTTTTGAACTTTTAGCTCAAAAGGCCTAGGGGTAAAAATTAACAGTTAATAAATATGAAGTTTTCAAATATTAATTGCTTTGGAAGGAATAGCTCCAAAATGAAAAGAGTTGACACCAATCAAAATAATCCCAGAGAAACATCTCTGTCCAATCCTCAGGAAACCTTGCTATTTTTCTCCTTTCCTACCATCTTCCTATGTTCTTCTTTATTTATTTGCTAGCGTATTTATTTATTGTCAGCACTTAATTTTTCTCAAATTTCTGAGGCTTGGTCATTAAGTAGGTACATGAACCAGTCTTCTAAACATTGGTTATGTGACACAGATCAACAACATCCTAAAAAACACAAAATTTAGTAGGTTACTTCATTCTTATCAATGGGACACTGACGATGAGGTGCAACATTTACAGTGTAAAATTAAAATGCAAAGGCCTGTGTGTCACCAACAAGACTGGTTGTGGAAAGTATTGGCTTCTCTCTTCATCAGTCACTACATTGCTAGTGTTTCAAATGGAGATCAATGAAACCTTGTGAAGACATCAGAAGATTAACAAGAGCTTGACCCCTTTGAGTATCATGGACAGACAGTTCATCATTGAATATTTCTCCAGTCAATACTAGCATGCAATACACTATTATCATTTCTAACAGAATCTAAACTAAGAATCAAAACACCAAGAGTTTAGATTCTAATGCATTTGTATTAAGTGTTGTGGATATCTGACATAGTTAAATATTAATTAGCATGAACTCCTAACTCAGGGTTTATAAAAATCTCACATCGTACTTGATGGGATGAAAGCATACTATCACAGTAGTTACCAAAGTATACAATCCATTTTATTATATTTTTTAAATATAAAGGAAGAGGAACCTAAAATAAACTGAATTATGGTATCAACCTTAAATTGATACTGGCTGCTAGGGTTGTACTAGTAGAAAATACAGATACTGCGTGAAGGGTGTAATAATTAAACTGGAAAATATAAGATGATAAAATGTTTATACTGGTCTCATTATTCCCCAATTTAAAAAAAAAAAAAAAAAAATCAGTTTTTTACTGTAATTTTTATAGAGGCAAAACTGAATTTATGAAGTGTCTTTGTCAATCTAAGTAAAAAAAGACTTGACCCCTGCAGTCACTTTTTAATAATTAACTCTCAGTTCATTAAATACTAATTGAAGCTGCAGAAGAAAAAAAAAGTGAAGTTGTACCCACCGCCGCTCGACCAGGAGATCATGCGCTGCTTTTGCCCGGGCCCCAGATCTTGCCCACCCGGGCTTTGCTGATGCGCCCCGAAGTTTACCCCGATTGGTATCAAGGGGGACCCCAAAACTCTCCTGCCACGACTTTGATGACGTCTTAGCATCCTTATAGGCTCGGCAGTGCCATTGTTGGCTGGACCGTGGGA
>NW_005841872.1:338061-356097 GCF_000455745.1 Alligator sinensis
ATGCCCCGCCCCCACCGCTCAGCCGCAGATGGATAAATGCCCGGCTGACGGCCCATGCCGGCGCGTGGACTCCTTTTGGCTCCTCCGGCCCTGCGGGAGGTAAGCGGGACCCTTTGCCGCCATGGGGGTCTCCCGGCGTCCCTGCTCCCCTGGGACAGAAGTATATACAAAGAAGCACAAACACCAAATGTGTGTAAGGATACTGACTGGCATATCTGTATAATACTATAAATATGACATATAGATCTCAAATTCAATTCCCTAGAGAATTTTTAAATTAATCACACAATGAATTGTATAAGAATCTCTGACATTCATTGACAAAAATTTGCAAGCTACATTTCATGAGCACTTTCTGAAAAGACCTAGAGAAATGGATTACAAGTCCTAAAGATTTTAGTTCCTGAGGAAACGTGTTTTATAATGAGATTTTCAAATTCTTAACCCTCATCCATTCTCATGAAACTGTAATCATTGTTGTTCTCATGGGGCAACTTGTTACCCCACCCACATGAACAACATGGAACCAGTGACAACAGTATAGATGTGCCAAAAACTATTTATTAAACATACAGATGGTCTGAAAGGGTATTTATGATGATTTGAACCCAAAATATTATTTAACTAGAACTATGAACAAAATTTAAACTTTTTTTAGAGTTTCAAAACAGGAATGAACAATTTGCCAAGTCTGCAGTTCACACTGTTTTCAAACTAACAGTTACTTCCAAAAACAGTTCCTAACTGTTTTAACTAAATACTGCATCCCTTATAAAGCATCAGTGATATACTGTGGTGCACACAAGCAAATCGCTTACCATCTTCACATCGTTTTCAGGTTTTGCGATCATCTGTCTTTGGACAAAAAGCACAACATCCACTCATGCTTGCAGAAGCTTCTACTGGGGTATGTTGTGGCAATTTGTAATTTAAGGCAGTCATACCAGACTTGATGGACCTAGACAGATTACATCATTCTAGACAGATCCATCATTCTTCATTTTATTTGTCTGTCGATCAACTGTTCTCCAAGCTCCTGCAAAACAAAACAAAACAAAAACCAACAAGTGCTGTCTTCTTAAATGTGATCTTTACTTCCAGTTTGCATTGTAGCCTAGCCAAATGACGAGGCTGGCAATGGCAGCCACATCCAGCATATTGAAAAATAGTGTCATTGGCCACCTGTTGATTTTCCATCTGCAGGTGGTCATATGGACTTAAGTGGTCAAGGTTATCCACCCCACCCTTGTTTTTATTGTAGTCATGGATGATGTCCGGCTTTCTTTGCTCTCCACACACTGACAGGTCATGGTGCATGCTTGACAGCAACAGCACAACTTTGGACTTCTTTGAAACATAGGAAACTAGGGCGAGTTCCCCATCAAAAGCAAAAATGGATGAAAAGGTTGCACTTCTTCGATTTGTTTGCATTTTGTTTGGGATATGGGTCTGGTTTTTCCTAATCGTACCCACATAGGTCAAGTCCTGCTGTAGCAGTCTTTCTGCCAGCTCAGTACTTGTGAAGAAATTGTCTCACACAATATTCCTTCCCATCTTATGCCAGGGATGAACCAGTTTTTCAATGACCTGGGTACCAAGATTGCCTTGGTGTGGAGCTTCTGGTTGCTTGCCCAGGTAGATGTTTCCAGACAGGGGGAATGATGCTGCACCACAGCACCACCAAGTTTTTAAAGCAGGCTTGCTGGGCATATACTGTCTGAAGGATCAGCAACCCCTGAATACAATGAGCTGCTCATCAACTGTCGGGTGTATCCCTGGAATATACCATCTCCTTAGCTGCTCCACAAATTGTGTCCAAATATCTCTGAAGATAGTAAGCTTGTCCACAGCTCTCTTTTCCTCACATGTCAGTTTGTTGTCAAATCGCAGGTAGTTGGTGATTTGACGGAATCATTTTAAACTCATGGTGGCACAGAAGCACGGACGCCCAGTGCATTGCTCCTACAACTCCTCCAGTGCCTCGTGACCACCATGGTATAGACCACTCAGCAGTATGTAGGCTTTCAGCTCTGTTTCATCCAGCTTTTTCCACTCCTTTCTATTTTCAGGATGGCTATCATTCCACTCCCGGAATTTTCTTTCTGCCTCTGTCTTTGTTTCTCTTATGATAACAGTCAGGATATTTTGTGAGAGAAACAGGTGGGACATTTCCACCATTGTGTCTTAATTACTTTCTCTTGTTGGCCCATCACTTTCATGGACTATGTCCTTGGCTGTTTTCCCCATGATGCATTAGCTGTGGACTTTTCTCCCCCACACTCTACCATTCCTTCCTCTAAAAAGTGTTGTCATCATCTGCAATGTTTTCTGGGGATGGTGGCAGTGATTCTGCTCCACATCCTGCTCTAGCTCTCCTTGGTCTTCCACAGTGGCCCTGGGCTGGTCCTCTTCCCTTTCCCACTGGAAGTGTTGGCATCACTTCTGCTTGTGGCATCAGCTCCTCCTCATCTGAGCTGGGTGAAGCTTCCATAGACACATGGTCTTCTTGCTCTGAACAATCTCCCATGTCTGGAACAAAGTCTGCATCCTCACTGCCTTGGGATAAGATTTCATCAGTGGATGTGTCGCTGTCATCCCTGGTTACCCGTGCAAGAGAGGCTTCAGTACTGAATATGCACTGCCATCTCATCCTGGACTGCAGAAAAAAATATTTATATGCATTCAGCAGTAATCAACAATCAAAAGACAAGCCTGTCCACCTATGCTGTCACAGAAGCAATTCTGCCCTGCCCTATGGCGCAAGTAGCATCCTCGACCTCGGGCACAGAAACCATAGACCAGCATCCACCCTTTCCAAGCAAGCCAAATATGGATGGATGCTGTTTGGAAACCACACATGCAGGGGCTTCTTGAAAGCAGGTAAAAGGAGTATAGGGGGTGTCAAGCCCATGCTGTTGAAGTGTATGCTGTATTGCAGTATGATGTTGTTCTATTTCTACTCTGCTGTCCCTTTGCTCCTTGTCCTCACTTCCAAAGGCAGGGCAAACTAGCTTGTATGTTATGAAAGGGGCAGGTGAGGCAGAGTTTTGCCATGAGAAAGAGAGAGCAGAGGTGGATTTGGGTGTGACAAAGGGTTTTTTGGCAAGGAGCAAGGTGTTTTGATGACCTTGCAGTCTTCAAACAAAATGGTTAGCAAAAGGGATTACCACATCTTCTACAAAAGCAGAGTAGAGGATCACCATCCATTAGTTACCATGGATACCTGAAGTGGACATGAATGAGGAGTGAATGAATGCTGACCTTTCAGATGCATCCACCCGAAGTGGCCACAGGTCTATGCCTGTCATTTATACAGAAATTGCATTGAGGTAACAAGTTACCCCAATGCGTTAACATGGGCTTGGGTAAGTTGTTACCTCATATGGAAAAACACATTCACACCTGGGATAACATGTTACCCTGGGCAGTTTTTCATCCACAGAAAGTAAACCATTCATGTAAGCTGGCTGTTCATTGGGGATATTGTGCACTGCAGTGCCAGTGACAATGTCCTAAAAAGAAAAAGTTAATTAATTCTAAAAATTTAAAATACTCCACAAAATGTGTGTCTGGGGTAGGATATTACCCCATGGGAACGTATGAAGGTTAAAAAAGCAACAATAATCTTAAATTCCCTGTGCTCCAAAAGAATTTCCGAAATATTGTGATCATGGCTAAAAAAAAAATTTGCAAATGCATTGAAAAGCTGTCATTATTCCCACCACAGATTTGACAATTTTCACTGTTCAAATATTAACTATATTGAACATTTAATTTACTCATTCAAGTGTCAAAAGCAAGAGACTGTAATCATTCTGGGGCTATAGTCCATCCTGGCACTGAGGTCAACATCCTCCTCCATTGCCATACCCCCACTCTCCCTGACCCTCACCAACTACTGTCCTTGCCCAGCTCTCCCAGGAATAGGTTTGGAACTTTGCTGGGATGTGGAAGCCGCCAGAAGAGGAAGTCTGCCAGCCACAGTCCCACAATGTCTTGTTCCTGTCTTCAGGCCCTTATACACCACACCTCTTATTTCTGTTTCTTGGAAAGAGAGAAATAATCTGCAGACTGATTCCCATCAGGACTTGTTCAGGAAGCACATCCTAATGACATGCCCAAGAAATAAGGAACTCAATTTAATGGCTTTGGGAGAGGCTACATGGCAGCGTGCAGCTGGGGAAATGCAGCTTACATGGCTTGGACTGGTTCAGGATGATCTTTAAGTCACCCCTAAGTATCAGCAAAGGCATATCCTTGGACCATATCTACATAGGTATTTCAACACCTACATCCCTTTATGGATCTGAACATGAGGCACTGTGCCTCAATTCACAATCTACCCTATGGGAACAACAGCACTTCCACAGTTTTTGAGGGGATAAATACAGGAAGGATTACACTCAGTACAAAATGGAGCCATACAAATACCTCATTTAGGCCATGACTACATGGTCAACAGCATGGACCCTCATTGTGCATCCTCAAGCACTGCTCCAGGCAGGCTGCCCTCTAAGCAGTGTAGCTGCATCTGCATGACGTTGCAAGTGGACTAATTAGCTTGGAGGCAACTTAAAATTAGCCTGCCCTGGCACCACCCTGGATACAGGTACACTGCTTCAAAATGACCTTTGATTTATTTTATGTTCTTATAACTGTTAAATAACCAAACTTTAGTTTAGTAAAAATATCTAAATATGGTAAATAGTTGCTAGTCTTAAACTTTGTCTGCCAAACTTCATCTCTGAAACCACTATAAAACCAAGGCTCCTACTACTTAAATAGTAGAGTATTTTGTGCTAGTTCATAATAACAGCACAATAAAAGAAAAAAATTAAGAATCGCAATACAATGATGCCTCGGAGGTTAAACATGCAAATTGTACTGAATCCCAGCTACCGTTCAACAAGAACAGCAATATTTTGGAACAACACTTCTGCTTTTGTAATGAGCCTGTAAGATTCATTCCAGTGAAATAGCTGCAGGTATATTATCCCCCATGAACCATTACAAAATTAAACTTCATAAGCAATATGCCAGTGCTTTGTGTGATGCATTTGCTAAAAGAATCATTCAATTTATCATGTTTTCCTGAAGTGTTATGAGACAAGGTCTTTGAATAAAACTCATTTCATTAGGCTACCTTGTTACATGGGAAGATAAGATCTACACTTGACTAAAGGCATCATTCCATCATACCCATAATAACCTTACCTGCAGAAGTAAACATTCAGGGTTCTAGAAAAATGGCATTCTACGGCTGTTCTAATCATGCTAAAAGAATACATTAAACAAAGGTTCAGACAGACATGGTGAAAAAATTTCCAAAAGTAAAGCTTTGCCCATAGCCATGTGCATAGAAAACTGTGCCATGCAAATGGAGGCAAGTCAAGTGCAATAGTTTAGTGCACACATTTTGCTTATTTCAAGTAAATGAAGAATTCACAAAGCATGGTATGAGTATGTTATTACAGTTTAAAAAAAAAAAAGAAAGAAAAAGAAAATCAGACTACAAGCTGCTCTGCACACAGCAGCTATGCTGATTTAACTGGATTGTTTTATAAACTGCAAAATTTCATAGAATCATAGAAAATGAGGGTTGGAAGGCACCTCAGGAGGTCATCTAGTCGACCCCTCTGCTCTAAGCAGGACCAGCCCCAACTAGATCATTCCAGCCAGAGCTTTGTCAAGCTGGGCCTTAAAAACCTCCAAGGATGGAGATTCTATGACCTCTCTAGTACTTTACCAAAGATTTTCCTAACATCCAACCTAAACTTCCCTCGCTGCACTTGACAGAAGAAGGAGCAGTGGCCTCATCTGCCACCACTGAGAACAGTCTAGCTCCATCTGCTTTCAAACCCCACTTCAGGTAGTTGAAGGCTGCTATTAAATCACCACTCAGTCTGGTCTTCTCCAGACTAAATAAGATCAGTTCCCTCAGCCTCTCCTTAGAAGTCATGTGCCCCAGCCCCCGCACCATCTTCATTGCCCTCCACTGAACTCTCTCCAATTTGTCCACATGCTTTCTACAGTGGGTGGCCCAAAACTGGACACAGTACTCCAGATGAAGTGCAGAATACAGGGAAATAATTATTTACCCCAGTCTGCTTGTAATGCTGCTAGTACTGATGCAGCCCAGTATGCCATTAGCCTTCTTGGCAGCAAGAGCACACTGTTGATTCATATCCAGCTTATTGTCCGCTGTAACCCCAAGATCCTTTTCTGCAGAGCGGTTGCTTAGACAGTTGGTCCCAAGCCTGCAGTGGTACATGGAATTGTTCCATCCTAAGTGCAGGACTTTGCGCTCGTCCTTGTTGAACCTCATGATATTTCTTTTGGCCCAATCCTCCAATTTGTCTAGGTCAATCTGAATCCTAGCTCTATCCTCCAGCAAACCTACTCCTCCCAACATGGTCATTCACAAATTTGCTGAGGATGCACTCCATCCCATCTTCCAGATCATTAATGAAGGGGTTGAACAAAAACGGCCCCTGGGTCATGCCACTTGATACCAGCTGCCAACTAAACATTGAGCCATTGATCACTACCCATTGAGCCCAATGAACCACCCAGCTTCCTATCCACTTTACAGTCCATTCATTATTCAACCCATACTTCCTTAGCTTGCTTGCAAAAATGCTGTGGGACACGGTATCAAAAGCCTTTCTAAAGTCAAGGTATATCATGTCCACTGCTTCCCCACATCTACAGAGCTAGTCATCTCATCATAGAAGGCAATCAGGTTGTCCAGGCATGACTTGCTCTTGGTGAATCCATGATGACTGATCACATTTTTCTCCTCCGAGTGCTTGGAAATTGATTCCTTGAGGACCTGCTTCATGATTTTTCCAGGAACTGAGGTGAGACTGACTAGTATGCAGTTCCCTGAATCCTCCTCCTTCCATTTTTTAAAGACGGGCACTATGTTTGCCCTTTTCCAATTATCCATGACTTCCCCAATGGCCATTATGTTTGAAAACTCATGGCAAACAGCTCTACAATCACATCAGCCAACAACCTCAGCACCCATGGATGCATTGCATCCAGCCCTATAGACTTGTACATGTCCAGCTTTTCTAAACAGTCCCTAACCTGTTCTTTCACCAGTAAGAGCTGCTCACCTTCTCCCCAAACTGTGCTACCCAGTGCAGTGGTCTGGGAGATGACCTTGCCTGTGAAGACAGAGGTAAAAAGGCATCGAGGACTTCAGCCTTTTCCTCATCATTATGTTATTAGGTTGCCTCCCCCATTCAATAAGGGACCCGCACTTTCCCCAACCTTCCTCTTGCTACTAACATACTTGTAGAAACCCATCTTGTTACCCCTTACATCCCTTACTAGCTGGAACTCCAATTGCATTTTGGCCTTACTGATTTCCTCCTTACTTACCTGAGCAATGCTCTTACACTCCTCCCTCGTCATCTGTCCAAAGATTCAACTTCTTTTAAGCTTCCTTTTTGTGTTTAAGCTCAAATGGCTCTCTGCTAAGTCAAACTGGTCACTTGCCATATATGCTATTCTTCCTGTACATCCTGTACATTCTTCCTGCACATCCTGCACCCTCAGTAAGGTTTCTTTGAAATACAGCCAGCTGTCTTGGACTTCTTTCCGACTCAGACAGGCCTCCCAGGAGATCCTGCCCATCAGCTCCCTGGGGGAGTCAAAGTCCACTCTTCTGAAGTCTATGGTCCTTGTTCTGCTGCTCTCCTTTCTTCCGTTTGTCAGGATCCTGAACTCAGTCATCTCATGGTCACTGCTGCCCAAATTGCCATCCATTTCTACATCCCCCACCAATTCTTCCCTGTTTCAGAGCAGCAGATAGGTAGGGAGAGCACAGCCCCTACCTGGTCTCTCCAACACTTACACCAAGAAGTTCTTTCCAATGTTCTCCAGAAACTTCCTAGATCACCAATACACTATTGTGTTACCCTTCTAATATGTCAGGGTGACTGAAGTCCTCCATGAGAGCCAGGGCCTATGATTTGGAAATTTCTGGTAGTTGCCTAAAGAAAGTCTCACCTACCTCATCCTCCTGACCTGGTGGTTTATGGGAGACAACCACCATGACATCACCCTTGTTGCTGTCCCCTCTATCCTTAACCTAGAGACATTCAACAGGCCTATTTCCAGTTACTGAAGCTCTGAACAATCATATAGCTCTTTTACATATAGCACAACTACTCCTCCTCTTCTCCCCTGCCTGTCCTTTTTGAACAGTTTGGACTTATCCATGACAGTGCCCCAAACATTCAAGCTATCCCACCAAGTCTCCATTATTCCAATCACATCATAGTTCCATGATTGTGCAAAGACTTCTAATTCTTCCTGCTTGCTTCTCAGGCTCCTTGCATTCATGTACAGACATTTGAAGTAACTAGCTGATTGCCCATCTTTCTCAGTAAGAATTAGAAGGCCTTCCCTGTTGCCCCTTTCTTGTGCTTCCTCCAGGTTTCCTGCTTCCCCAACTACCTCAGGGCTTTGGTCTCCATCCCCAAGAAAACCTACTTTAAAGCCCTCCTCACTAGGTCACCAAACCTGTCTGAGATGCTCTTCCCTCTTTTTGTCATATGAATCCCATCTCTGCCTAGCAATCCTTCTTGGAACAACATTCCAGGGTCAAAAAAGCTGAATCCCAACTGGCAAAACCACCTGTACAGCCATGCATTGATCTGCAGGATGTGTCCACTCCTGCCAGGGCCCTTCTCCTTGACTGGAAGGATCAAAAAGAACACCACCTGTGCCCCTATCCCTTTCACCCTTGCACCCAGAGTCCTGTAGTCAGTCTTGATCTGCTCAGGGTTACCCGGATAGTATCATTGGTGCCCATGCAAATGAGCAACATGAGGTAGCAGTCAGAGAATTGGACAAGTCTCAGCAATCCTTCTGTGACATCTTGGATCTGGGCTCCAGGCTTGGGTGTCTGGTGCCTCTTGAGTCAGCAACCGGGGGGAGGGGGCCCTCTGGTGGCCGATCCCACTGGCTGGGGGAGGGGGGTACCCCAGCAACTGATCCCACTGGCCAAGGCGCCTATCTCATTCACAGTAAAAGTGACTGCACCACTTCCGGAGCTCCGCAGCCACTTCCGGAAGCGGCACAACCACTTTTGCTGGTGGACCCACTCCCCAGCCAGCACTTGCAGGGGGGGCACTTGTGCTTCCACCTGCCCGCCTGTCTGCTGGCTACACAGGGAGTGCAGCCTGACAGGGGGTGCACCGGTGCTCTCAGGGGGTGCACGTACACCCCTGTGCACCCCCTACACATTACCCCTAGCTCCAGGCAAGCAGAAGACCTCCTGGGACAACATTTCAGGCCGGCAGATAGATCCCTCCATCCTCTGCAGAAAGGAATCTTCAACCACCACCGCCCATTCCTTCCTCTTCATGACAGTGGTCTCCATCCTCCTCACCCTGGGGATTCCTGGCCTGGGCTCTTCCAACAATGGAATGTGCTCTTCCTCCTCTGTTGCTAGGGTTCTATATCTGTTCTCCAGGCAAACTGCAGCAAATTGGGATGATGACTTGTTCTTGCTGCCAGAGGTCACAATCTTCCAGCTTCCACCTTCCTAGGAGTCCATGCCCTCTTCCTTTTTGAGCGCTGCCTCTGGCAGTCCTTCTTGAACGGTCATGGAGGTTTCCTCCACCATGGAATCAATGTAGTCCTCATGGCAGAGGATGCTTTGGAGCCTTGCTACCTCCTCCTGTATCTATCTTGCCTTCTCCCTGAGGGACACCACCAGATGGTACACTCACATCGCAGGCACTCCCCCACCTGGCTGTCACTAGAAGAAACCTGCAAGCTGCAGTCTCCATAGCACCAAACTAGGACCTGGGTGTAAGCTTCAACAGTGTGTGATCCTACCTGGACAGACACTTCTAGGTGCAAGCAGAGGAAGACCTGGAAGTGGCAGTGGCTCTGGGATTGTGAGGTCCTCCAGCCATTGGCAATGTGTAGGGGTTGCACACAGATGCATGTGCACCCCCTGAGATCAGCCGTGCACCCCCTGGAAGCACCAACCACAAAACTAGAAATTCCGGTTTCACCATTGGCTCAGCAATTGGCCACTGGGGGACCTCCCCCCAGTTGGTCATATGATGCCCCCTCAGACTCAGGAGGCACCAGTCACCCATGCATCTGGGTCTTCTAATCTGATGCTTCTCACTTCCTGCCTCTATTTCCAGGCAGACCTTCCCTAGCAAACTCCTCTGTAGCTGGCCTTGATCCTGAAGGTTTCCCTTTTCCCTGAAAACCTCTTTCTTCTCAGCAAGCTTACAGTGAAGGCATGTGAAAAAGGTATGAGATAATGTGTTTCCAAGCAAACTCCCTAGCAAACTCCCCCTCATTCTGGACTCTAGTTAAACAAGAGGCTTAAGTACTGATCTAACTGCTGAGTTTTAGCTGCTTAAAATAAAACTATGTAGGTGAGTCAGTCTTAATTACATATAAAAAAAAAAAGAGAAAGAGAGAAAAAATCTTACCTTACAGGCTCCCCTTCAAAGAAGGGGGCAGCAAGCTGACCTGTGAACTGCTTGCAAACTGCCCTGTTTGCTCTCCCAGTTTGCTGCTCCCTTAGTCACTTGGAATATCTCTTTATATGCCCCTGAACCTGGATTGGCCCCTTTGTTAGGGCCTCTTGTCACACCCAAGCAGCAATCAATCAACAATCAGCCCTCTTAGCTACTCAGAGCACCTGCCCAAACACATAACCCACCAAACAACCCTCAGCAAGCCAAACATACAGGCAACCCTAACTCACTTACCTTCCCAGAGCAGGATCTGGTGCCTAGTGTGTAGACAAAACAAGGGGTGTGTGTGCACGACACTTTAAAGTGGGATAAATGCTTTTTCAGTGCTTTAATGGTGTCAGTGTTTGTACACCTTGGCAGCATATTGTGCATTAATTCCAGCCGCTGTAGGAAATTTGGTGGTGTAATGCGCCTTAAATGACTTGGGGCACAGCAAGTTAAAAATCCTCTGAGAAGTTTTAGTTTGCTACCCCTACAGCTGCAGGGTGAAGCACTGGGCTCCATGCAGCTCCACAGTTCTGCAGGAAGCCCTGCAGGCAGCCTGGCAGCAGCCCAGGAAAGCAGGCTCCGCCCAAGAAAAGCAACAAACCTGATCTTCCTCTCCTTCCCCCAACCCTGGAGCCTGCCTGAGCTGTGCAGGGGCCTGGTGCTTCCCTCCACAGCTACAGTGTCCCCCCAGGACTGCCTGAGCTTGTGGTCCTGTGGGTAGGTGCCACTGGGGTAGGGGGGTCTGCCACTGCCACAGAAGGAAGCACCAGCCCCGCTCCCCACATAGCCCAGGGACCACTCCACCCACCAGCAGCTCACCTTCCCCTCCCCACCGGAGAGGTGGGTAAGTCAGTGAGGTGTATACACGACGTGGGGGTTTAATCGGCCCTAAATTGAAGCAGTGTATTCTAAAACCCACTGCTTCAATTTAGGATCCCACATGCAGTTGCCCCTGCTGAGCAGGTCCCGCCACTTGGTGTCTTGGCAGGAGGCAAGAGCGGCATGATGGATCATGCAGCACATGAGCATGTAGAGGTGGCGGTGATGGACAGTGGAAAAGCAGACTGGTCTGGTGTCCTTCATCCAGCTTAGGTGATAGAGTGGGGAGTGCTGCAAGACCGGGTGAGGCACCATCCCCATGACAAACTCCGGTGAGCTGCAGGACAAGTGGGGGTGGGGGCTGCCACCACGCAGGACCTGGTCAACAAAGGCAAGGGCATCAGGAGGTAGGGCAGATTTCACCTGCCAGACCAGACAGCAGGTTGCACGTGTCATGGGTAGACCCATGCACCAGGCCAGCACAGCGGGGTCCACCCACTCCAATATAGGTGACACCAGCCAGGATCAACCTCTATCACAACTGGGGCACCTCTGTCGTTGGCACCTCCAGCTGGGAGTTCCAGGGGAGGGGCTCAACGAGCAGGTTGGCACCCTGGGCAACTGTTGCAGGGGACCTGGAGGTGGAGAACAGCCTCCAGGCCCAGAGGAGATCCTGGTAGAAATTTGGCAGCCCTCGCAGGTACTGCAGGGAGAATCCCCGCAGGCTGGGGAGCTCCCCAGAAGCTCCTGAGGGCAAGTAGCCCTGGTCACCAGGGCGGGTTTTTATACTGCTGGGGCCAGCACAGGTGCTGGCCCCAGGCTCTAGCTCCCCCCGGCTGAAAATCCAGGGTCATTTTGCCCCAAAGGTCATTTTGGCCGGGGCCATTTTGCCCCAAGTCACACAATTTGCCCCACACCAAAGTGCACGTTCAGGCATGTGCGCTGAGGCTAAAATCTCCAGCACAAATTTGTGCCGCTCCTCTTTGAGCTGCTGCAAGCACATGTGCCTGCATGCGTGGGCATGCCCCTTATGTCCTCCCTAGCACAGAGGGAAATCAGAAATGCAGTCCACAGAAGTCAATACAGCAAAAAAACAAACCTGTAGCTCAATGAACCATTGTGAACATATAGAATAGCAAGAAGAGAGAGTTCTGGGACCTCTCAGATTTTATCAAAGCCAGATTTGGTCCATTTCAAGATGTAGCTGTTCAGCCAGGCTTTCAGCTGAACATTTAGATGTGCTCCGGAAGAAATCTGTTATAGCTACATAGCAGTAGAATAACAAAATGGGTCCATCCTATTTTAAATGGGTGTTTTAAATTATCAGTGTCCCAATGATGGATAAGCTATGCATGTCTGTTAAAGCTGGTTAAAGTGTTCATCAAAAATATCTATGCATCAATAATAATCTTGTTTCAAAAGGAACATTTTCATGACCTCATAGGTTTTTGGTTTTGAATAAAAATGAAAAATAATGAATATCAGCTGTCCACTTTCAAAAAATAAAACTTTATTTTTTTCCTCTCTCTGCCTTTTCTCCTTCTGTTTTAGCACTGGGGAAGAATGAAAAAGAGGGGGACATGAACAATTCAACTTTTTTAGTTTTGTTTTTTCATTGATAAATAGTTTGCATAATTTTTTAAAATAAAAATTATGCAGGGTTTCCTAAAAAGGAACATTTTTTCAACCAACTCTTATGTTCACATAAAGAAACATTCAGCATTCCTTTAGTATTCAGTTCACCGAGTGTTGAGTACTTTTCTTCGGTGCTGAATAGCCTTAACCCTCAATTTTTGCTATGCACAGGAAAGCATTTCACCAATATAAGTTATAAACTCATTTCTAAGCAGTTTTTTTGGTGGGGTTGGAGATTGGGTTTTTTCATTTGTTTTTTAAACCCCACTAAGCTTTTAAATAAATCCTCACTGCTTTTGTTCCATGCTGAAAAATTCCTAGAGATGATACTTCTACTTTTCATATATACATTATACTTTTCTTATATGATAAATGTAACAAGATGGCATGGTTTTATTAATGATGCATATGTTTTCTTCCTGTCACTGCATGTCCTGGAATTCATCAGAAATATTTGCAGTGGTTTCCATGCAGTGTATAGCAATGGATAAAAAAACGAGTTCTGGAAATTCTAAATTCTCTCCAAATTCAAAATACCCCACGAGAGCAAAAGATTATTTTTTCAGTCTATATTTGATTAGGTGTCTAAAGGAAATGTCCCCCACAACTCAGCTCACCCAGCAGAAACCAGGGAGAAGCATAGAATGAGAAAGCAAGTGAGCAGTCACTACTTTGGAAGGTGGTTAGCCCAGCCAATGGTCTGTTCTTGAGGCATTACAAAGAATTGAGTGATTACAGTCAGCAGAGAAGTGAGGCACTACCAGAAAAATTTAAACTAGCCAAAACCCCAGCACGGGTAAATTGAATCTGCATGGACTTACACTAAGTGAGGATCTGCCCAATTTTTTAAATGAAATCCCTTTGAAATGACCAAAACTACAGTTCAGGACCTCACTGCAGAATAGATTAATATAAATCTCAGGAACAGTTACTGATCCCCCAAATCAACTGAAAACAGGTCCATAGTAGAGGTGATATATTTCATTCCCATTCTCCTTTGGGGAAATGTCTGTTTCTCAAAAATACCAGTACATCATGATGGCAGGAGTCAGGTTACTGTCTCACACAACCCATCTGCCTATGCAGATGTGGGGCACCTTTCTATCACCAAGTGATAGAGTCATTTACCTTGGTCTGTAATTGTTTTAAGTATGCATGTGTTCTGAGGAACAGGATGACTTGTAGAATTGGAAGTATGATACCAGAGCCCTTCACCTTCAGTTCAAATCTAGAACAGTTGCTTAGTGGCCAAAAAGTGTTAACTAGGCTCAGTGGCCTAGTTAGGACCAACCTTTTGGCAGGTGTGCCACCCTCCCCACCTGCCACTCCACTCTCCTTCTCCTGCCTGATCAGCTGCTCAGCTTTCTGCTTCCTGCTATATCTGCCACTGTGCTGCCCACCCCCTCCATGATCTCCCATGTCACACACAGAGACTGCTACTGCCATTTGTGGCACCTGTGCTACAGGTTGGCCACCCCTAGCCTAGACAAAACAAGTTGATTTCAGCCCAGACCCTAACAACAGGTATTGTGCCACTGCAACTGTCCCTAAAGAGCATCTATGTTATTCTCAGCAAAACAGTGAAAGGACTACATGAGCATGGAACCTAATTTAAGATCTCTGACCCCCAACAGTAAACCCCTCTAGGACAGAGTGGAGACATACTGAGGGAATAGTGTGGGAAATGTGACACTGAAGCTGCCTTTGGCTGTACCCATTCTCCAGATTAAAACAGGACATCAGTATCCAAGGAAGTTTATCAAATGTCTTTCAGACAAACTGAAAAGCTTTAATGAATGCTATAAACACAGTAGTAAATAAACATGCAGAGAGAGCTGAAACAGGACTCAAAAATACTTGGAAACCCTATTGCTCAATACACCTATCTTCCTAAATTACATTTACAGTGCCAGCAGCTGCCTGGTGGCAAAATTACGGATTTATTTCCCTAGCACTGTGCAGTATTTGTGGTCTTCACAAAATATCTGTTCCCAAATAGCAAATAAACATGTTTCAGGTCATTTTACATCTGGCCCTGCACTTGTGGAGGAAATAGGGAATACAGGTATCCATTTACGGAGGCCATGATTTAGCTGGCTGCACTTAGTATAAAGCAGGGAAGATGTACAGACACACGCGTTACCCACCCCGTGTACCAGACAGCAATGGTAAAAGCTAATGGGAGTGCATGATATAATTTCTCAAAAGGAAAGCAAGATCCACTGTTTACTGTGTTCCCTTCCTATAGCCTAACAAAAATTACACGTCAATCCAGATGTCCTCCCATGGGCAGCAAACCTATCCCTCCTTGTGTCACTCTGTATCTTTAGATAGGTTTATGCTGCAAAAGACATGTGTTTATGTTGCAAAGACATGGTCGTGCCTCATGTAGCCACACCTGAGGTAGTTTTCAATTAATGTCACAGGTATGACCCAGACATGGTGGTGGGGAAGGCTCAGAAACTTAAGGTCTACAATACCACAGGTCCAGAAGCCAAGCCAAGGGTCAAAGTACCAGATGTCAGTTTGAGTATGATGGTTTATTCCAGGGGATCAAGCTAGTCCATGGTCAAGATCAGGCCAGAGGTCAGGAGCCAAAGAATCCAACAAGTAAGGTGAGGTAGGCAAGAGTGTGATCCGGAGATGCAAAGGAGACAGGGCAGGCATCCAAGACACACGAAAGGTAAGAGGGTCCAAGTCCAGCAGGAGTACCAGGATCAGGCACAGATGTCCACAGCAGAGACACTAGGAATTTTGTTGCAGGGATGAAGCCCTTCAGGAAGTTGGGGGATTTTATAGCCCTCCCATCAGAGCTATTGGTTCCCCTGAGTCACATAATCCCCCACTGGGAAATTTACAGAAAGGCTCAGGCTGAACTGGGTCCCATATCCTACCAGTTACTCAGTAGTGCCATAGCCCCAGCCTCTGCTTATAAGCCTGGAAGACCTGGTTTCTAATCCCTAGGGATCCTGACACTATTCCCCCCACAATGACCCTTGGGTGCCTCAGGACCTGGTTTTTGTGGATGCACATGGTGGAAGGCTCTTAAGTTTTCAGTCACATATAAATATCCTCCAAGTTTCGATGCCTGCTGTATCCTTCCCCAGTCCGTGAGCTATAACAGCCTACCTCCTGAGATTATGGAGCTGAGGATTTCTCATGCCAAGTATTCTGAACAAGGTTTGGCAGGGGATGGAGACCAAAGCCCTGGCATAAGTGGGGAAGTAGGAAACCTGGAGGAAGAGCAAGCAGGACAGGGCAACAGGGTAGGTGCTGTCATACGTCATGAGAAATCAGGGCAATCAACTAGTTACCCCAGGTGTCTGTACAAAAATGCACAGAGCCTGGGAAACTGAATCCTCTTGTTGGTCCTCCAGTTTCTGTGACAGTACATCCCCAATGGATACATCTGACACATCCATTTCCACAATGAAAGATGTTTGGATTTGAGTGTACCAATATGGGTGCTGATATAAAAACCTCTTTTAGCATTTGGAAGGCCAGTTGAGCCTCTTGAGACCAATGAAACCTGGCTGATTTGTGCAGGATGTCTATAACTGAGACAGCTACTTGAGAGAAGTTGGGCATGAAATGAAGACAGAAGATTGTAAATGCCATAAACCTTTGGATATCTTGAATGCTTCATGGCTCAGCCAAGGCATGTAGAGCTGAACCCCCTCCATGGACAAGATAAAACCTAGGAATTCTATGGAGGCCCAGCCAAACTCACATTTCTTGAACTTTGTATAGAGCCCATGTTGATATAGCTACAGTTCAAATATTTGGACATGGTGGTCATACATGGTTTGGTCCTCTGAATAAATCAGAATGTCATCCAGATAAATTATGATGTAAGATTCCAGAAGGTCCAGGAGCTGTCATTGATAATATGTTTGAATGTGGCAGGGGTGTTGGAAAGACCAAAGGTTATGACATGCCCAAAGCAAGTTCTAAAAACTGTCCTTGATTCATCTCCTTCCTGATCTCAACCAGGTTGTAAGGTCCTCTTGGACCTAGTTTTAGTGGTCCTGACCTATTAAGGAGTTCATGGATGAGAGGTAGAGGTTGCCTATTCCTGACAGTAACCTGATTCACACCCTGGTAATCAACACAAAGTCAAAAGGACCTATCTTTTTCCTTGACAGAGAGGAGCCCCCAGCAGGAGAGGCAGATGGGTATTTGGCCCCTTTGGCCAGGTTTTCCTCAATATATTCCTTCAGGGCCTTCAGTCCAGGACCAGACAGAGTACAGGATGCTCCCATGGGGCCCTGGCACCTGGTTGCAACTCTATGGGACAATCATATTCCCCATGTGGCGACAAATTGTCTGAATTCCACTTTTCAAACATACCTTCAAGGTAAAGATATTCCTCGGGTATGTGAGACATGCTCAGGCATGGGAGACTGGTAGCAAACAAAGACCATGGCTGAGTGTACTAGCTCTGGTGTTTCTGCCTGGGCCTCCTCTAGGGTCAGGAGCTTCTGAAACCAGATACAGCTTTCTCAGCAGAATTTAAACCCAAAGGTCACTACATGGTAGGACAATGACATTTGGGGTTCACACTGTTAGAGCCGGGGAGTTCCCAGAACCAATAGGAAGCAGGGGGTCCATATCATATTGCAACAGAGGACCTCCCAGTGTCCCCCTATAGTCAGGAGGGAGACCTGCCTTATGAATCATAGAATCATAGAAAATTAGGGTTGGAACGGACCTCAGGAGGTATTCTAGTCCAACACCCTGCTCAAAGCATGACCAACCCCAACTAGACCATCTCAGCCAAGGCTTTATCTAGCCAGGTCTTAAAAATCTCCAAGGATGAAGATTCCACACCTCCCTGGGTAACCTGTTCCAATGTTTTATTACCCTCCTAATGACAATGTTTTTTCCTAATATCTAACCTAAACTTCCCTTGCTGCAACCTGAGACCATTGCTCCTTTTTCTGTCATCTCTCACTATTGAGAACTGTCTAGCTCCATCCTCTTTGGATAAACCACCCCTCAGGTAGTTGAAGAATACTGCTAAAAAAGAGAGGATGCTATTGCCCAGGGGGATGGGAGTTCAGGAAGAGCG
>NW_005841872.1:356811-357319 GCF_000455745.1 Alligator sinensis
GTCTTGCTTGACCAATCTCATTTCCTTTTATGACCAGGTGACCTATCACCTGGACAAGGGGGAAGAGATTGATGTCATATATCTTGACTTCAAAAAAGCCTTTGATCTGGTATCCCATGATCACCTCTTGGCGAAACTGGCCAATTGTGTCCTTGGGCCCACCATGATCTGCTGGCTGGGAAATTGGCTCTGTGGTTGGACCCAGATGTGGTAATTGACAGAAGTTAATCGTCATGATGCCCTGTGACCAGTGGGGTCCCCCAAGGCTGGGAGCATGTCATTGATAAAATGTCCTTGGACCCATATTGTTCAACATCTTCATTAATGATGTGGACACTGGAGTCAGAAGCGGACTGGCCAAGTTCGCCAATGATCCCAAACTTTGGGGCAAAGAATCCACACCTGAAGACAGGAGGGGAATCCAGGCTGACCTGGACAGGCTCAGCACATGGGCAGACAAGAACCTGATGGTGTTTAACACTGAAAAATGCAAGGTTCTCCACCTTGG
>NW_005841872.1:357565-358344 GCF_000455745.1 Alligator sinensis
GGCCCCACAATTCAAAAAGGATGTGGAGAAGCTTGAGAGAGTCCAGAGGAGAGCCATGCACATGATCAGAGGTCAGGAAAACAGACCTTACGACGACAGGCTGAAAGCTATGGGGCTCTTTAGCCTGGAAAAGCGCAGGCTCAGGGGTGATCTGATGGCCACCTATAAGTTTATCAGGGGTGACCACCAGTATCTGGGGGAACGTTTGTTCACCAGAATGCCCCAAGGGATGACGAGGTTGAACTGTTATAAACTACTGCAAGACCGTTTCAGGCTGGACATAAGGAAGAATTTCTTTACTGTCTGAGCCCCCAAGGTCTGGAATAGCCTGCCATCAGAGGTGGTTCAAGCACCTATATTGAACACCTTCAAGAGAAAATTGGATGCTTATCTTGCTGGGATCCTATGACCCCAGCTGACTTCCTGCCCTTCGGGTGAGGGACTGGACTCAATGATTTTTCGAGGTCCCTTGCAGCCCTAATGTCTATGAAATCTATGAAATCTATGAAGACTGAGAGGGGATTGAAACTAAATAAGCTCACGTCCCTCAATAACAGGTCCTGATGCCAAGGTGGACCCACCCATGGTCTCTATTAGAATAGGAAGGGTCTTGGCTTGAATGGATACCACAAGGATCCAAGCCATGGTAAAGTCCATGAAATTATCCCCTGCATTAGAGTTCAGCAATAGCCCATTGCAGGGGCAATGTGTTGGGCCCTGGGTATGTGTGGCTGGACTTGGATCTGTAGTTGGGGCCCAAGTGTTGGGCCACTCCCAGG
>NW_005841872.1:358354-372024 GCF_000455745.1 Alligator sinensis
TGGGGGCTAAGAGGGTTCCCACTTCCCACCTAAACTTGGAGACCTTGACAGGTCCTTGGCATTTCAATTCCTGCATGGTTCTCATGAGGACCTTGGCAGGACAGTTGAATACTCTATGGCCTGGGAAGCCACAATAAAAACAGGTATTCTCTGCAGTGGCATTCTTGCTCATCAGAGCTGGTATGGGGCAACCCAAATCTTCCTCTATTGGCTTCTTAGAAGGCAGTGGGCCAGGTTGAAAGTAAGCCAGTGCAGGCATTTTAATTTCCCTTGCTCCAGGTTCTCTCCAGGCATATAAGAGCCTCTAAATCTGAGGGGGAATCCACTTGGGCCAGCTTGTCTTTTACTTCCTTGCAGAGCTCACACTGGAACCATTACATCAGGATAGAATTGTTCTAGTCAGTGTCACTACCCACCACTGACATTTGGTGGAATAGCCAGTGGCTGAACTCAGGGTTAGGTGAAGCCTCCTCAGGGAGGACTCCACTGTCCTAGCCTGACATGGGTCATTGAACCAGGAAGTAGGTGCTTGTCAAAAGCTTTCCAGTCTGGGAGGAGGGGATGGTCCTTTTCACAGATTCACAGAAGTTTAGGGCTGGAAGGGACCTGGTGAGATCATTGGGCCCAGCCCTCCTGCTCCAGGCAGGAAAGACTGCTTGAGTCAAATAACCCCAGCAAGGTGCATATCCAGTCTCTTTTTGAAGATCTCCAGGATAGGTGCCTGCACCACACCTGCTGGAAGTCTGTTCCAGAGTCTGGTCACACAAACTGTAAGGAAGTTTTTCCTTATAACCAGTCTGAAACCCCCTTCTAGGAGTTTATGACTGTTGCTCCTGGTTTTCCCCTGTGGTGCTTTGGTGAATAGTTGTTTGCCTAGCCCAGTGGTCTCCAAATTTTTAAGTAGGAGATCACCTTTGGCATTTAAAAGCAACCCAAGATATACCATGCGCCACAGCAGATAAGTCTCTGGGAAGGGAAGGGGGGACAGATCGAGGCAGAGGGAGAAAAAAATATTTAGGGGTGCACCTCCCCAGCAGGTGAGTCCCACCCAGCCAGAGCCCCACTCAACTTAACCCAGCTCCTGCCTCTGCAGCACTGTCCCTTACCATGGGGGCCTCAATCTAGCCCCTGCCCCTACCCTTCCACAAGGACTGACCTGCTGGGCTGGGGCACACACTTGCATGCACATGGGCACTCAGGCTCCCACCCCAGCCTCAGATTGACTCCAAGAGGCTCCAAGATCTACTGCAAGAAACTCTGAGATCTACCAATGGATCAAGATCTACCACTGGCCTAGCACCTGATGCTCTCCCCTGATATATTTGTAAGCTATCACCATATCCCCACAAAGTCTTCTCTTTTCCAGGCTGAGCATAGACATATCTGTCAGCCTTTCCTCGTATGGCTTGCTCTTCAGGCCTCTAATCATATGAGTGGCTCTTCTCTGGATTCTCTAAAGCTTCTCCACATCCTTCTTGAAGTGTGGCGCCCAGAACTGGATGCAGTACTCCAGCTGCGGCCTCACCAATGCCAAGCAGAGCAGGAGAATAACTTCCTTAGTTTTGCTTGAAATGCATCAGTTGATGCATGCCAGCGTACTGTTTGCTCTGCTAACTGCATCATCACACTGGTGGCTTATATTCATTTTATGGTCAATTATGACCCCCAGATCCCTTTTGGATGTGGTGCTAGCTAGTGTAGCACCACCAAGCATGTAAATTTGTTGTGGATTTTTCCTCCCCAGATGGAGCACTTTGCACTCTCAGTGTTGAACTTTTCAAACATGGGGGAGGAAGATGTCTAGGCTAGAGCTCTCGCCATGAGGAGACCTCAAGACCAGTCCTATTTTGGCTTCGTCCATGCAATACTCCTAGAAGTGTACCAGAAAATGTAAAAAGCATTGATTAATAAAGCCACAGGAACCTTCTCTTGAGCCATTGTACTGCTCAGGCAGGGGTAGCCAAAGTGCTCTGCTCACAAGGGAAGCAAGGAGGGCAACCCTGACAGTCTCAACCTCCCTGAGTCAAGATTGCAAATCCCAATTTTCTTCATGCAGTTGGCCAACCAGGTCATGGGGCTGCTGCAGAAGGGCAACCTGCTCCTGAGGCCTCAAAGCCTTTGTCAAGGCTGGGAACTGCAATGGTGGTGTGAGATCCATCATTTCACCCTCTGGGTTCAGGCCCTAGAAGGTTATTTTAAATGGTCCCTGCAAACTGTATGACCCAGATGTGGAGGAGAGAGCTCAGAAACCAAGGGTCTACAATACCATGAGGCAACATACAGATTGCGGACTGGTTCCAGCCCACCACCTAAATAATCTGGCCCACAGGGGGGTGCCAACCAAATGACTGGATCAGACCCATGGCTGCCCAGGGCAGCCCACACTGTGCTCCAGCCAACACCTGCCAGCCTAGCCCCAGCCAGCACACTAACTTCTAGCAGGGCTGCTCCCAATGTGGCTGCTGTGCACCAGGTGGGCAGAGTGGGTGGAAGGCAGCCAAAAGCTGGAGCCAGAGCCCCAAGCAGTGGGGCAGGAGCTGCTCGGCTGAGGCTTCCTCCCAGCCCAGAAAGGCACAGCACAAGCAGAAGGAGGACATACCACTAGAGGTGCAGGAAGCTGAGCATCAGCCACATCAGAAGCAGCCCCACTAGAAGCTGTGCATGCTGACTGGGGCCAGGCCAGTGGATGCAGGCTGGAGCATGGCATGAGCTGCCCTGGTGGGGCTTGGCCCCATGTGGACTGCTGCAGGGGCAGTTATGGACTGCACTGCCCAGGCAAGCTCTGCTGCATGTGCTCCCTGCTTGCTCCTCCCTCACACCCAGCCAGCTCCTGGGACCTAGTGCCCAGGCACCCCCATCTCCCCTGCCCACACACATGCACACATGCCCCCCCTCCTCCCACATCCCCTTCACACCCCCTGCCACAGGGCAGGAGCCACCCCACAACCTTGCCCCATGATCCCAGCCTTGCCTACCCATCTTGCTCCCAAACACCACTTCCTGCCCACCCACAGCCACATCCCACATAGGAAGTTTTGATGAGTTGTTGGGGGGGGCAGGGGTGCTGACCCAGTCCACAACTCCTCATCAAAACTCCCTATGTGGCCCCCAGGCCCAAATAATTGCCCACCCCTGAGCTAGTCCATGCTTGAGACCAGGCCAGAGGTCAGGAATCCAACAAGCAGGGTGAGGTAGGCAGGAGTGTGATCCAGGGGTCCCAGGCTGAAGGTAGGGCTGGAGTAGGGCACGAGGGTCCAAGACAGCAGCAGGACAGAAGCAAGGCACAGGCAAGACAGGAAGGTCTATGGCAGAGGTGTGATTCCCTTGGGTCACACAGTTTCCCACTGGGAACCTCATGTGAGGGTGAGCTGGATCCTATATTTCATCAGCTGTTCAGTAGTGCTGCAGCCTAGGCCTCTGCCATTGTGCTCAGAAAACCCAGGCTCAAGTCACAGGGGCTCTGACATCTAGCTAGCTTGGATGCTGAAACAGTATCATTACAAGAGCACTGGCAGGAGCTTGCCCAGGGCTCTGGGTGGTTTTTTTTTCAACCTGTGCTGAGTGCCCATGCTGCTGCAGGTCTGCTGTAACCCATGCCTGAGTTTAAAGCTAGTGCAAAGCTGCAATCATACCCTTAGACTGCAGTGTAGACATACCTTAGGAGACATAATTGAACCCTAAGGAAGAGCTTTAACTGGAATCTCAGTTCTGAACCCACCTCCACCTTCTGGGCAATAGGAGCCTATCTCAAATTTATGCCGTGTTAATAGCCATCCCAAAACATTTTCTGTAATGTAAATGGTATCTAGTCAGGCCCAGAGCTGAGTCTTCAAAGTATAACTGCAATTTGGGTTTCAGAGTAAGTACAAAGAACTAAACATGTCTTTCTTGCTTACTGCTTTAGAATACTTCTGTTTCTTCGTAGTTTATTGATAGTTTGTACACCTACACAAAGGATCAAATCCTTTCAAATATAATAAAAACACTGAGAGTTGACTTTGTAGCTGCACATGTAGTACTGTTACTAACAAAAAAAACTGGTTTACTGAAAGGAGTTTTCACATACCTCATTTTCCTGAGACTGCAACTAAAAACACTTTCCTGTTTATGGCATCAGGAGATGTCAGACAGCAACTAGATTAATCAATGATACAACACCTTGCTACCCTGATTAGGAAGGCCCAGTGCTTTTCTATAAGACCCAGCATCAAAAGCTTCCTAGTTTGTTGGCTGAACTATTTCCAAGCAATCCAAGGACACAGGGAAAAATCCCCAACATTTTAAAATGAAATTCTTAAATTTAGTATGTTTCTGTTTTTGATACTGGTCTCCTCTATTCCTGCTTACTGGAGTGTATTTAGTATTTGATCACCTTGCTATAGCCATTGTTTCTTAACTAATACATCATTTCTAAAGTCAGTTCCTTCACACTTTGCATCCCAGCCCATTTCTCATTTGTCTGCTGATCAGCTTTCCAATAAGAGTCTGAGGAAGGTTTATTATTATTATTTGTATTACAGTAGCACCTAGAGGCCCTGTTTTGGCACTGTACAAACACACAGAGAAATGCAGTCACTCCTCTGAAGACCTTACAGTATAAATAGGCAAGAGAACAGGAAAGAAAAGAGAGCAACAGTGAGAGGTAAAGTGAGTTACCCAAGCTTATGAAACTGGTCAGTGGCAGAATGAGGAAATGGCCTGAGGTTTCCTGAGTTCCTAGTGAGATCTCTAAACACTGAACCCCTAGCCACAGAAGCACCTTCTAAATCAGAGGTGAGCAAAATATGGCCCACAGGCTAGACCCGGCCCATCAGATTATTCAGTCCAGCCCACAGCTGCTCTTCTAAAGGAGAACTGTATCCAATATGTGGCTGCCCTGGCTTTTGGCACTTCTCACTCTTCTCCCTTCCCTGTGCCATAGCTGGATGCCGCAGCAGCAGCTCCAGCTCCAGCGGCTAGGCAGCCCTTCCCCCACCCCCGCCATCCCTAGTGTATGCTCCACGGCAGAGGGTGCTGAGCTCCTGGCCAAGGTTCTGCCTGGCGAGTGTTTGCACACAGCTCTGACCCTGCGGCCGTTCGCAGACCAGACAGCCTGGCTCCCAGCAAGAGTGGAAGTTCAAATATAGTTCTCCCTGCTGGCAAGGAAGGGGTACAGAGGAAAAGGGCCAGGAGCTGTGGGCACAGGTGCCACTAACACAATGCTGTGCCCACGTCAGGTGGCACAACTGGAACAGCTGGCATGACTCCTGCCTGACCCTGGCATAGCTCCTGCCTGACCCCAAATCCTTGGCACATGGCTGGGCCAGGCAAGAGAGGCACCAGCCACTCCAGCTGCACCTGTGTGGCTCTAAGTGGTACATGGGAACACAGTGTAGCATCAGCCTGGCCTGGCCACATGCCAGGGACTCAGAGCAGGGCACAGTGTGCAGGGAGAAAGGGGAACACAGTGAAGCACTGGCCTGGCCCAGCCCCCTTCTCCCTACAGCTCCTGCCCCGCCCTGAGTCCCTGGCATGCTGGGCCAATGCCACACTGTGTTCCTATGCATCACTTCAAGCCACGTGGGTGAAGCCTGCTGGCGCAGCTCCTGCCCAAACCGGTTGCGTGCCAGGGACCCAGGGTTGGGGAAAGGTGCAGGAAGAGCTGCAAGGAGCTTGTGTGTGTGTGTGTGTGTGTGTGTGTGTGTGTGCGCATGCACATGTATGTATGTGAAGGTATGCGTGCATGGCCCTCAACACCTCACCAAACCTTGTGAAGTGGCCCTCCAGACCAAATAATTACCCACCCCTGTTCTAAATGAATTCACATGCCTTAATGAATCCTTTTTTGCTGAACCAAATTCTAGTTGAGTTGCTTACTTTTGTCTAAAGCTAGTATAACTTTTTTTTTTTTCTCAAAAGCTGCACAAAGGACTTAAATGGAAAGTTTTACATAGAGGAAACTTCCCTACTCTTCTCCTTACAGGTATTAAAATAATTACTGTGGCAAGGGAAACTGCATTCCCCCTCCTTCTCCACCTCCAACTCAATTTGAACTGCAGCCACAAAGTATTCCAGGCACTCAGTATCTCTCCCCCACATAATCGCCTGATTGGAAATACCACATGCAATGACCATTTTATCTTCCATTGTCTAAAATCCACTATGTGATTACCAGCTCTCCAGAGATGTAATTGACTTTGGGTGGGGTTTAGAAAATGAAATGGTATAAGTAATTTTTCTGCAGATGTGTTGAGCAGAACCCCATTAAGGAATCATCTGCTAGGAAGCAGTCTTTAGCAGTATTTGGTAAATACATGCAAAGACGCATTGCCTTACAGCTACTACAGCACAAGCCCCCCCATTAAATACAAGGGCATGTGTCTGTCTGCCATGGGCATGAGGCTGCTTTTGTACTTGTCTACCTTGTGAGACATGAAAACCGTGGTGCCTGCATCTGCATTAAATCCTTGAGCCTGTGAGCACATGCTTGCTTTATTAGGAAGCAAGAAACATCAACTGGAAACAATGACATGCCTGTTAGTCAGTAATTGGTAAGTTAGAAAACTGTACAGCAAAACACTATCCTCTCTAATGCAGACTGACAGTTGTATATTTTTTCCACCGTTGTCTACTACATAATCTATCAAAAGGGAGAGTGCAACGACTGTTTAAAGTAGCTGAAGAGTGGATTTATCATGTTTGACTACTTATTCTATAACCAGACACTTGGTTTATACTTTAAAATATTGGATGTGGGTTAATTCAATGTTTCCCAACTGGTGTGCCACAGCCCACTGGTGTGCCATCAGGCACGTTCAGGTGTGCCGTGGCATTTTGGGGTGGAGCCATGCTCCCATCTGACTGGAGCCACGTCCACCACCTGCTGCTGCTGCAGACACAGAGAGATGAGGAGCATGGCTCCAGCCAGGCAGGGGGCTGCATGCCACCCATCCGGCTTGGTGCATGCCCCCCACCCGGTCGGTGTCCGGCTGGCCACACGCCACCCCCCCACCTTGTGCTCCACGTCTGGTGTGCCACGGTGCTTTTTTTATTTAGGTAAGTGTGCCATGGGGTGAAAAGGTTGGGAAAAACTGGGTTAATTCACTAGTACTTCATCTCTGGACATGTGATATGAACTATTGATTTTTCTAGAGAAAATAGAGTTTTACCTAAAAGGATGTTTGGCAACATCCCACAAATCCATCACTAACTGGTGGCTTGCTAGTCTGATTAAAAAAAAAAAAAAAGGTATAGAAATCAAATACCAGAAGTATTCTGACAGAATACTTGCACAACCTTCTTGGCCCTACTTAGTACCAGACCTTCACTTTCAGGAGTATTAAGGACCAGATTTCCAAATTAGCTCAGGAACCCCAATAGGAGCTACCTTTTCAAGCTATCACTTAGGCAGCAATTGAACAGATTTTCAAATATCTCACCAAGACCTCTTGAAAATCAGACCCCAATAACACAGACAAACTTTAACAAACTCTTTGTGCTGGCTGAATCTCTGTATGTGGTCCATTCCCAGACAGTCCCCTTCACTAAGCAAAGAAGAAGGGGCCGTATCTCAAGAAATAACTCTGATATAAAGCCGAAGAGTGTGGGCTTCCTGCCTTAGGAAGGGAGGAACCTCATTATGCCAAGAGCCCAAGAGGAGCTACCTTTGTGCCCTTTTTCAGTAATAAATTCACAGTTGTCCACCAAGTGAGCAAATCAGTGGGAGTTAACTGAGGGCAGCTATAGGTGTTATGTTTCTATGAAGAAAATCACAGCTCTTCTGGTAGAAACTACACATGCACAGGCATTCACAGAGTTTCTCCCAGAACAAAAATGGCAGTTCCTGGAGAAAAATATCTCATCTACAATGTGACAGAAGTCACTCCCATGAAAGTTTCCCCCAGGAGAATGAATGCTGTACACTTCCATGCTGCTTGTTTCCTCCCATAGACCCCAGTTCAGGGAAGGCTTGAGGAGTCTTTCCCTGCCACTTCAGTTTTTCCAGGGACAGGGAGATGTGAAGCAGCCACTGCTGCCCATACCTTCTCCAGGCTGGGATCACCCAGTCTCAGGAAGACACAGAGAGCAGGGGAGAAGGGCCAGCTGCAAGCTGAATGTCTGTATGTTCCTTCTCTCAGAAGTAGTTCTACTAGTGGAAACTGCTCAGATATTTCCATTGGTGGAAATGAACACTTCTTCGTTGCCTGAGTTATGCCAAGTTCACTTTTCAGGCACACTGCATTGGTTGTGATAATCCACCAAGTCAGCAGGGTCACGGCACAATGTAGTCTAGAAGATAAGCACAACAAGAAAGACTGAAGTAGAAATAGATTAACTAAGATTCTTCAGTATATTTCATTGAAAAATAATATACTGCCCAAATGCAAGAGTAAATTAGATATTGCAGCATCCTCATATCTTATCTGTAGCGATGAATATATTCAGTAGATCTTTTAAAAATATTTTTTAAATCTTATTTATAAGTATCACTCACCAAATTTGGCAAATTTGCTTATTAGTATATGTCATGGCATTGCCCAATCACTTTTCTTTAAGTGGAACAATTGTGATGCTCTCTTTCTGGATATATTAGTTCCAGTCCACTTGCGGAACATATGAGAAGTCTAAGATACAAGGAAATCCCAGCCCAATGTCTCTATATACTGCTGTTATACAGAAATTAATCCAGTAACCATATTGCCAAAACTATTAGATCAAAGATGGATAAACAGTGAGAGTGAAAGTGTAGTCTTTAGGGGAATATCACAGCATAGATGGGTAGCAATCATTTTGGTATGGCTGAGGTATCAACAGGCATGAGAGATTTAAACATAACCTAATGCAATGGTGCTCAATCTCTGACTCCTCAGGACAGATAAGTGACATGAGGCTGGTTTGCAGGATGAATCCTGTGCATGAACTGGGCCACACATGTCCAGATCAGGGTGCATGCTGCCTCAGCCAAGACCCGCACACTCAGATCAGGCCCCATGCTACCTCAGCTCAGCCCTGGGCAGGTGGATCACACCCTGTGCTGCCTCAGCTGAATCCCAGGCCACTGAATCCCAGGCCCTGTACCACCTTGAACTGGCCCCACACCACTGGATCTGACCCCAGGCAGCTGGATCTAGTCATATGCTGCCTTGGCCCCATGCACCCAGTCTAGCACCCAGCTCCATGCTATCCAGCTCACAGGGCTACCCACAGTCCAGAAATTTGGCAGCAAGAGACCAGCAAGTCAGGCTGCCCTGCTCCCTGGCCACCAGACCTGTGGGGAGTCCTGAAAGCCAAATGACTTGGCACCATGGGCCAGATCTGGCCCATGAGGCAGGAGTTAATCACTCCTGGCCTAATGGGTAGTAAATTGCTCCTTTATTACTCTGTTCTTTGAAATGGAAAGAATTGGGTGAAAGCAAACAGTATTTGAATTGGGTGAAAGCAAACACTGGTTTTTAATTGAAATAAATCTAACTCTAAGGTCATTGATCTGTTGATGATACATAACTCTCTTTATGCTGCCGCATTATTTTGTTGTTACGATGTGAAAATGGAAGATGAAAGATCCTAAAACAAACAATTTACTGGTCTCACCCTGTACTACACTGAAACACAGTAAAGGAACAGGCCCATTTTTGTGAACTATTGATGTAAATATTCATAACACATTCACAAATTAAATGGGCGTGGAGTTCTTGGGAGTCTTGGGATGACAGACTACTTCAAATTAAAAAAAGCAGCAACCCAAACTTTCTTCCAAAATTCAAGCCACACCAAACTTTTCTAAGGTTTAAAAGATTTGGTTAACTTTTCCTTTTAAAAGAAATAACCCTGTGCTGTGGCAATTTTCAAATCCACCCAAACCAGAAGCAAAAACAGTGACATATCTCAAAAAATTAAAGACTTTTAAAGAATTTACAACTCAGCCAAAACCAAAAAAAAAAAGTTTTTTTTTAGTTTCATTGATAAGCCACATCATTTCAGATAAGCTTAGAGCAAATGTTGGAACCTTTGAATACTCATCTGAAGCAAACCACACTGAATCTATAAACTCATCAGGTCTATTTTTCTACAGAATGACACACAGTACTTTTGCACACCATTTATATTAAGGAACAAAAACATATTATGTGTTCTGTGAATCCAATCAAAGCTAACTCCACTTGAAAGTTGAATTTCAATTTTCACATACTTCCAGTGACATGTTTCTGAATGATCTATAGACCAAGAATTATTCATAACAATTTTTCAGCCAATAGAGTCAAATAACCATACAGTTCACAAGCAAAAAAATAAGGCAGCTTTGATTTATTTAATAAATTATCTATTATAAATTGTTTGCTCAGCTTTATTCTGAACAGTACAACTTCATGGCTAAGTACAAACAGTCAAAAAAGCCTGAGGCTAAATCAATTCAGTCTTTGCAGGCTAAACTGCACAAATTAAATCGAAACAGAAGTGAGCAGACATTCACCTTTGACTCAGGAAATGCAGCCATGTGCCTGCAGTGCATCAGGCCAGAAGCCAGGGGGCACTAGAGCACAGCTCTCTGGCTGTGTGTTCACATCCTCTTCCTGCTGCCCCCAAGGTCTCTGGGATTTGCTGTCCAGAATTACAGAAGCAGGACTCTGCAGGGTTGCACATCACATCCTCTTCCTGCTCCCAGGTGCCTCTGGAATTTGTAGTCCACAGTTGCAGCCAGCAGTAAATTTGAGCCAAAAAAGGGGTGTTTAACCCCCCTTCCCTGGCCCCAGACTCCAGGAGGGCTTTGCCTGGGTGTGGGGGCAGTATCTTCCACCCCTGTAGACTGGGCTGCATCCCCAGTCAGGCTTGCCCTCCCCACCCTCTTGTCAACCAGTCCTCACTGCTCCAGCTAGGGAGCAGAGGGGTGAGCCAGCCCTCTGGCTGCAAAATGCTGGGATGCTGGGAGACTCTGATTTAACTTAAACCAGGAAGGGGTCTGGGCCAGAGATTGAATAAACCAGTTTGGCCCAAACCAGTTAAGTCTGATACTGCATTCAACCAGGTTTCTCTTAAATCACTTTCAGCCATTTTGAAACTGATTTACGTGTACTGAGCTACTGTTCTGTTACAGGTTTAAATCAGTTTCTGAACACTTTAACTGTTTTATGTGTAACTTCTGCCCCTAGCCCATGTCATTCAGAGAAGAACCTTTCCAAAAGGCAAGTCAGTAAGGGCATCCAGTGTTTCCTTTATTAACATGGTGAAGCACAAAATGAATTAGTTGATAAAGAACAATATGAAGTGAAAATGTATATGGACACCTGGGAGAACAATGGACCTGTGTTACAGTGATAGGTCTTCCCCAGACCTACTGCCTTGTCATCTTTTAGTGGGAAACAACTAGCAGCATACCAACCATCAGGCCAGCCTCCTGGCTGATATTTTATCATATCGACATACTACCCTTTTCTACCACCTTGTTAGACTTCGTGAGCTAACATATGTAATGCTGCTAGGTTGCTATACCAACAAGTAAGCACCATACTGTTCTGAGTATAGGTCACCCTTTTTTTCTGGTCTTGCTCAACATGGTCAACCTATAATGGGGACCCTGAAAATCTTGACTTTGATACTTGCATATTTTTGTGTATGTAATAAAAGTACCAAATATTTTTTTTAGTGCAGTTCTTATTTAAGGAGTTGGATGCTTTCCTTGGTTACTTGATTATCAGGGATCCTGGTTTTCTGTGATAAAAAAATCCCCAATTTTCAGATGTTACAAGTAACCCAAAATCCACATCTTTCCATAATTAAATTAAAAAGCCACTAAATATATATATATTAATATATAATCAAAGAAAACCAGAGAAATCAGAGAAAACCAGGATCCCTGTTGATTATCCTGTGGAATTTTGTAAGGTCAAAAAGTTCTTGAACTGAATGACAGTCCAAGAACTTCAGCTGTGGCTATTGAGTCTATATCTGGGGAGAAAGTTGATTTTCCTAAATTTGAACAGGTAAATATGGGGTTGTCCTATCATCAGAGTTGACTTATGATCCAAACATAGTGGCAGGTGGAATTTGTTCTTTGAAATCAGGGATGCTCAACCACCAACCCACAGGCCAAATCCAACCTTCAGAGCTGTGTCATCCAGCACATAGGGCTCCCCAAAGGTCCAGAAATCAGACAGTGGGGAAGTAGTGGCAGCAATAATTGCCACTTCCCTGCTGCCAAATTTTCAGACCCATGGGCCAGATAACATGGCCCTGTATGCCAGATTGTGCCAGTGCATGGCACGAGCTGATCACCTTCACCATCCGCCGTAAAGCTGGCAAGTCAGTCAGCAATGCAGAAGTCCTCGACTTCAGGAAAGCTGACTTTGACAAGCTCAGGAGGCTTATCAGTGAGGCCCTAAGGGACCATGACCCCAAGGGGAGGGGAGTTCAAGAAGAGTGGTTGCTCCTTAAGGGAGCGATCCTAGATGCACAAGCTAAGGCTATTCCATCTCGGAGGAAAGGCAGCAAAAGGGCACAGCAACCCCCTTGACTCTGTAATGAACTGGCAGAACTCCTGTGTCTAAAAAGAAAGACCTACAATGATGGAG
This sequence comes from Alligator sinensis, assembly GCF_000455745.1. Classification (NCBI taxonomy): domain Eukaryota; kingdom Metazoa; phylum Chordata; order Crocodylia; family Alligatoridae; genus Alligator; species Alligator sinensis. Next base: position 370,900 of record NW_005841872.1, read on the forward strand.
GATGGGATCCACCTCCAAGGAGGAATATTCTGCACTGGTTCAGACCTGCAGGGAGCAAACCAGGAAAGCCAAGGCTGCAATGGAACTCCAACTGGCTACAAGTATCAAGGGTAATAAAAAGTCCTTTTTTAGATATGTGGGGAGCCGGAGGAAAAAGCAAGGGCAACATTGGACCCCTGCTAAACCAGTTGGGACAATTGATGACCGACACCCAGGAAAAAGCCAACCTACTAAATGGGAACTTTGCGTCGGTCTTTCACCAGTCCCATGGGGCGCCTCTGCCCATCACGGGACAGGGAGGCTTGAGTGAGGGAGATTCCTTGCCCTCCATCAATGCTGACCTCATGAAGGAACACCTTGAGAGGCTGGACACCTTCAAGTTAGTCAGCCCTGACAATCTACACCCCAGGGTACTCAAGGAGCTGGCAAGCATCATAGCTCAGCCTCTGGCATGGATCTTCAAGAACTCCTGGTGCTCTGGTGAAGTGCCAATCTCGTACCTATCTTAAAGAAAGGGAGGAAAGTGGATCTGGCAAACTACAGGCCCATCAGCCTGACCTCTATCCTGGGGAAGGTCTTAGAAAGATTATCAAAGAGGCCATTCTTAATAGACTGACCGATGGCAACATCCTGAGGGATACCCAGCATGGGTTTGTTGTGGGTAGTTCTTGCTTGACTAATCTTATTTCCTTTTATGACCAGGTGACCTATCACCTGGACAAGGGAGAGGAGATTGATGTTGTATATCTTGACTTCAAAAAAGCCTTCAATCTGGTATCCCATGATCACCTCTTCGCAAAACTGGCCAACTGCAGCCTCGGGTCCACCATGATCCGCTGCCTGGGGAATTGGCTCTGTGGTCAGACCCAGATGGTGGTGGTTGATGGAAATCAGTCGTCATGGTGCCCTGTGACCAGTGGGGTCCTTCAAGGCTCTGTCCTTGGACCCATACTATTCAATATCTTCATTAATGATGTGGACATTGGTGTCAGAAGTGGACTGGCCAAGTTCACCGATGAGACCAAACTTTGGGGTAAAGAATCCACACCTGAGGACAGGAGGGTGATCCAGGCTGACCTCGACAGGCTCTGGAAATGGGCGGACGAGAACCTGATGGTGTTTAAC
>NW_005841872.1:372050-386650 GCF_000455745.1 Alligator sinensis
TAAAGCAACCAAAACACTGGCTTGCATCCATAGATGCTTCTCAAGCAAAACCTGGGATGTCATTCTCCCCCCGTACTCGGCCTTGATGAGGCCCAGCTGGAGTACTGCATCCAGTTTTGGGCTCCACAATTCAAAAAGGATGTGGAGAAGCTTGAGAGAGTCCAGAGGAGAGCCACATGCACGATCAGAGGTCAGGAAAACAGACCTTATGATGACAGGCTGAGAGCTATGGGACTCTTCAGCCTGGAAAAGTGCAGGCTCAGGGGTGATCTGATGGCCACCTATAAGTTTGTAAAGGGTGTCCACCAGGATCTGGGGCAATGTTTGTTCACCAGAGCACCCCAAGAGATGACAAGGTCTAACGGTTATAAACTCCTGCAAAACCGTTTCAGGCTGGACATAAGGAAGAATTTCTTTACTGTCTGAGCCCCCAAGGTCTGGAATAGCCTGCCACCGGAGGTGGTTCATTCACCTACTTTGAATGCCTTCAAGAGAAAATTGGATGTGTATCTTGCTAGGATCCTATGACCCCAGCTGACTTCCTGCCCCCAAGGGCAGGGGGCTGGACTCGATGATGTTCCAAGGTCCCTTCCAGCTCTAATGTCTATGAAATCTATGAAATCTATGAAAATCCAGCCAAATGGGATAAGAGCAGCACACATCTAAATCAGTATGGGATTGGATCAGGGCAGTGCACAGGCAGATCAACTCGGGCAGTGTGGGATTGGAGCAGTGTTTGGACGGATTGGTCTGATACGTGGGATGGGGCCCACAGACCAACACCATACCATCAACCTGTGCCATGGGAAGAATGAGCACCATTGTGTTGTTAATTCTGCACCAATGCCACATTCTAATGTTCATGTTGTTTGAGGGCACCTTAATGTTGGAGGTATTTTCTTTGATGCGTCGACCACTTGTGGTCATTAAATATCACCACTTAAGAAGAGCAATATTCACTACACCATTTTGACCAAATTTCAGTGTGGTTAATTATACTGTCTACCCAACCTTTTCTTGCAATCTCCATTAAAAAGTATATTCTCTACTTCACTTCTTGTCTACCTTATCATTTTGCATTCTTGTAAACTGATAAGTAAATTTATAGCTTTAGTTCCATATGAAATCATTATTTTCCAATATGCAGCTCAGCGATAGCAGCTCTTAAGAACAACTGACTTTTAGGAATTTATGACTTTTGAGGACAAAATATCAAAAAAACAGAAATGGTTGTTTCAAACTTGAATTTCAAAACTCTTCTTTAAATCTGACATGGAAATTGATCCAATTCCCCCTTCATGAACAGATCTTAGTTTTAGTCTAAGTTTTATTATTCCTATTACTCCATTTCCTGGATCCTAAGATGAGATTTCATAGATTTCATAGACATTCAGGCTGGAAGGGACCCCGGAGGATCATCGAGTCCAGCCCCCTGCTCCATGGGCAGGAAGTCAGCAGGGATCATAGGATCCCAGCAAAATAAGCATCCAAATGTGTCTTGAAGGTGTTCAAAGTAGGTGCTTGAACCACCTCTGGTGACAGTTTTTTCCAAACCTTGGGGGCTCAGACAGTAAAGTTCTTTCTTATGTCCAGCCTGAATCAGTCACAGCAGAGTTTGTGACCATTTGATCTTGTCATCCCTTGGGGTGCTCTGGTGAACAGAAATTGCCCCAGATTCTGATGAGTACTCCTGATAAACTTATAGGTGGCCACCAGATCACCCCTGAGCCTGCGCTTTTCCAGGCTTAAGAGTCCCATGGCTCTCAGCCTTTCATCATAAGGTCTGTTTTCCTGACCTCTGATCATGCATGTGGCTCTTCTCTGGACTCTCTCAAGCTTCTCCACATCCTTTTTGAATTGTGGAACCCAAAACTGGATGCAGTACTCCAGCTGCAGCTTCACCAAGGCCAAATACAATGGGAGAATGACATACTGGGGTTTGCTTGAGAAGCATCTATGGATGCAAGCCAGCATTTTGCTCACTTTACTAGCCACAGCATCACATTGAAGGCTCATGTTCATCTTGCGGTCAATCATGACCCCCAAGTCCCTTTCATCTGTAGTGCTAACCATCATAGCACAGCTGAGCCTATAAGCATGCTGCAGGTTTTTCCTCCCAAGGTGGAGAACCTTGCATTTTTCAGTGTTGAACGCCATCAGGTTCTCATCCACCCATTTCATGAGCCTGTCAAGATCTGCCTGGATCACCCTCCTATCCTCAGTTGTGGATGCTTTACCCCAGGGTTTGGTGTCATCATCAAACTTGGCCAGCCCGCTTCTGGCCAGCCCGCTGCTGACACCAATGTCCACATCATTGATGAAGATTTTAAACAGTATAGGCCCAAGGACAGAGCTTTGAGGGACCCCACTGGTGACCACGCACTGAGATGATTGCCTTCCATCAACCACCATCCTCTGGGTCCTACCACAGAGCCAATTCCCCAGCCAGCGGATCGTGTTGAGGTCAAGGCCCAGTTAGCCAGTTTTGCCAAGAGATGATCATAGATTCATAGATTCATAGATGCTAGGGTCGGAAGGGACCTCAATAGATCATCGAGTCCGACCCCCTGCATAGGCAGGAAAGAGGGCTGGGTTCAGATGACCCCAGCTAGATGCTTATCTAACCTCCTCTTGAAGACCCTCAGGGTAGGGGAGAGCACCACCTCCCTTGGGAGCCCGTTCCAGACCTTGACCACTCTAACTGTGAAGAAGTTCTTCCTAAAGAACTGGTAAAGAACTGGTATCCCTATCATGGGATACCAGATCAAAAGCTTTTTTGAAGTCAACATATATGACATCAATCTCTTCCCCCTTGTCGAAGTGATAGGTCACCTGGTCATAAAAGGAAATAAGATTGGTCAAGCAAGACCTACCCGCAACAAATCCATGCTGGGTATCCCTCAGGATATTGCCATCAGCTAGTCTGTTAAGGATGGCCTCTTTGATAATTTTTTCCAAGACCTTCCCCAGGATAGAGGTCAGGCTGATGTGCCTGTAGTTCGCTGGATCTACTTTCCTCTTTTTCTTGAAGATAGGCATGACAGTGGCCTTCTTCCAATCTTCGGGCACCTCACAAGACCATCAGGAGTTCTCAAAGATCTGTGCCAGGGGCTGAGCTATGATGCTTGCCAGCTCCTTGAGTACCTTGGGTATAAACTGTCAGGGCCAACTGACTTGAAGGTGTCCAGCCTCTCAAGGTGTTCCTTCATGAGGTCAGCTTCAATGGAGGGCAAGGAATCTCCCTCACCCAGGCCTCCCTGACCCACAGTGGGCATACGCATCCCATGGGACTGGTGAAAAACTGATGCAAAGTACCTGTTATGCAAGTTTGCTTTTTCCTGGGCATCGGTTGTCAGTTGTCCCATCTGGTTTAGCAGGGGTCCAATGTTGCCTTTGCTTTTCCTCCAGCTCCCCACATATCTAAAAAAGGACTTTTTATTATCCTTGACATTTGTAGCTAGCTGGAGTTCCATCGCAGCCTTGGCTTTCCTGGTTTGCGCTCTGCAGGTCCGGACCAGAGAGTTTTCCGCTCAATTTAATATGGGAGAAATCCTTTTGTCTTAGAAAAGAGGATGAGGGCAGTGCGCGGCAGGTGGCTGCTATGGCTCAGGCTGCAGCCCCTGCCGGGGTTGGGGCCATAACCACAGCTGCTGCTTACCCCCACCTCTGCACCCTGCCATCTCCCCTGCTGTAGTCTCTTCTCATCTCCCTGTGCGGGCTGGGAGTGGTCCAAGGCCCTCGGGGGCGCGCAGCGGGCTGTAGCCAGCAGCCCTAGCACGCGGGTCGGGGAATGCAGGCCGGCAGACTAGAATTAGGCACAGACGCGTAGCGGTTGATTAAAGATTATTTTATTTACACCATAGATGGTCGCGGTGCAGGCAGGAAAACTTGCTTGAGTTGCAGCTACAGATAGGAAAGAAGAGCGGACAAGAGTTCTAATTTCACGAACTCTAGCCCAATCCGACTGAAGGCTCTAAAACCACGAGCCCGTCGTGTCAACCGAAGAAAACAACTCAGAGAAGAGCTCTGGATACACTCACATGAATTTTGCTAGGCTTCGTGGAACTTGCGTGTAGAGAAGGGGTTCATCGAGGGATCGCGCTTGGCGACGGGGAGAGGCCAGAGGTTGATCAGACCCCTATAGCCTTCTTAAGGCACACGCTGGGTCCGTTAGGCTCCGCAGTGCTTAGAGTTCTTCATGAAACGTGAAGTCCTCCTCCTCCAGATGGTTGTGGAGTCCTCCAACTTGGGCAGAAACCGCTCAAGCCTCTTATACAGCTAGCAAGCCAATCGCTAGCCGCCACGTGGGAATAATTTAGAACTGGCCAATAGTGGGACACAAATTTGCATGCGGGTGGCGGGAACTTCTTTGCACCGGGGTTTTCTCTTTTCAACTGAGAAATGCACCTTGCAAAGAAAGCTCCTCGTGGCGGGAAATAATTTAGCAGTGCCGAAGCGCGCGCACACAAAATCACACCCTTCGGTTGTGACATTCCCCACCCCCACATAGCTTATACTCCCCAGTCTGCCTCTCCTCACCCCCACCCCCTTGCTCCATGCTAGCAAGCCCTGTCCCTGTGATGCACAGGGCATGGAACACAGCCCCAGTCTGGCCCCATAGCTGCAGCACTCAGCCCACATGGCTACTATGTGGGCTAAGCTGGGGCTGTGCTCCATGCCCCAGGCTAGAATAAGGATGGAGCCTGCCGGTGTGGAGCAAGAGTAAGGTGGGGGAGAGTTGGCGAGCAGAGGCTGGGATAAAGAGGGGATCCAAGGCTGTAGGGGGAAAGTCAAGAGGGTAGAGGTGGCACAGGAACCAAACTGCTTGACTTCCCCATACCACCTGCCTCCCCATTGGCTGCTGCCCTACAGCAGTGGGAGGGATAAATTAAAGACAACCCTCCAATGATTAGACTCTATACATGGAAAACTATAACAAATTTAGGCAGACAAGGTTCCTTGGGTGAATTTGATATCTTTTATTAGACCAACCCAAATGGTTGGAGAATAGTTATTAAGCAAGCTTTTGGGTTCAAAAACCCTTCGTCCGGCTAAGGAAGCTGCAGCAGTTGGTGTGTGCTCTTCCTGGATGGAATGAAAAGTAAAGAAGCCAGGGGCTGGGCTGGGGAGTCAGTTGCCAGGCAGATTATAATGTATCAAAAATCCAATGTCTATGTTTAGTCCCTGATCTCTAGTATCCAGCAGGTTGATGAAATGGAGCTCATAGGCTCGTCTCTGGGATGTGTTGTGTAAATTTCCCTTGAGGATCAGGACTGAGAGATTGAAGAGAGAGTGGCCCTCCTGTGAGAAATGTGCCCCCACCGGTAATTGGGTATTTCTGTCTTTGATGGATTTCCGGTGTGCATTCATTCTGGTGCGCAGTTGTTGTCTGGTCTCTCCTACATATCTTCCATCAGGGCATTTGGTGCATTGGATGAGGTATACTACATTCCTGGAGGTGCAGCTGTAAGATCCTGGGATGCTGATGGCTCTGTTGTGGGGTGTAGTAATAGTGGGGGTGGTGGAGATGTGGGGGCAGGTTTTACATTTCTTGTCATGGCACGGTCTGGATCCTTTTGGTGTGTTCTGGGGTTGAGGAAGTTTGCTTCTGGTGATGAGGTTGGCGAGGTTCGGTGCTTGTCTGAAGGCTAGGATGGGTGGCTCTGGGAAGATCTTTTTAAGAATAGGGTCTTTTTCTAATATGGGTTGCAATTTTTTGAGGATTTTCCGTACAGGTTCAAGGGATGGGTGATAGGTCATAACCAGCGGTGTGCGATTTGTGGGTGTTTTTCTTCTGTACTGCAGCAGTTCTTCACGTGGTATCCAGGTGGCTCTTTCAAACGTGCGATCTACCTCTCTGGAGGAGTGTCCTTGCTGGGTGAAAGCCTTTTTAAGATTGGTGAGGTGGCAATCCCGGGTGTTCTCTTCAGTACAGATGCAGTGGTATCTGAGGGCTTGGCTGTATATCACTGCTTTTTTGGTGTGTAAAAAAAAAAAAAAGGTAAAAAGGTTGGCATACTGTGGGGCCATTTTAGTGCCCATAGCTGTTCCCATCATCTGGAGGAAGTGTTGATTATTAAAAGTGAAATTGTTGTGTGTGAGGATGAAGTGTATAAGCTCAGTGATATCTTTGGGTCTGTATTCTGGGTTGTAATCTTGTTCCTGTAGATATGTAAGGCAGGCATGGATGCCATCCTGGTGTGGGATGTTGGTGTATAGGCTGGTAACATCCATGGTGGCTAGGAGTGTGTTGCTGGGAAGGTGGTCTATGTTTTTAAGTTTCCGTAGCAAGTCTGTGGTGTCTTGGACAAAACTTGCTCTGTGGGTGACAAGCGGTTTTAGGATGGATTCAACAAAACCTGATATTTCCTCAGTTAGGGTCCCATGGTTGGATATGATAGGTCTGCCAGGGTTCCCTTGTTTGTGGATTTTAGGGAGCATGTAAAAAGTCCCTGGGTTAGGTAGCGGGGGGATCAAGGTCTGTAGTTTTTCTTGTAATCTTGGTGGAAATGATTTGATGGTATTGTTGAGTTTTTTGGTGAAAAGGGGAGTAGGATCTTCTTGTAGTTCTTTGTAGTAGGTGGTGTCAGAGAGCTGTCTGTTGGCTTCCTTTATGTAATCCTCACGGTTTAGGATGACTATGGCTCCTCCTTTATCTGCTGGTTTTATTACTATTTGGTGGTTAGATCTTAGAGATCCTATGGCCTTTTTCTCTGGTAGAGAGAGGTTGTTATGAGTCAGAGGTCAGAGTATGTAGTGTTTCTTTCAATGTCCTTCAGGGATCTGAATATGTCTGAATGGATCTGGCATACTGTATAGCTTGGCAGTACTGGTAGAAATTTAAGTTTGCAAAGGGTCTGTGCTAAAATATACAGTATGCAGTTTTTATGCCACAGACCGTGCCATGACAAGAAATGCAAAACCTACCCACACATCTCCACCACCCCCACTATTACTACACCCCACAACAGAGCCATCAGCATCCCAGGATCTTACAGCTGCACCTCCAGAAATGTAGTATACCTCATCCAATGCACCAAATGCCCTGATGGAAGATATGTAGGAGAGACCAGACAACAACTGCGCACCAGAATGAACGCACACTGGAAATCCATCAAAGACAGAAACACTCAATTACCAGTGGGGGCACATTTCTCACAGGAGGGCCACTCTCTCTCCAATCTCTCAGTCCTGATCCTCAAGGGAAACTTACACAACACTTCCCAGAGATGAGCCTATGAGCTCCATTTCATCAACCTGCTGGATACTAGAGATCAGGGACTAAACATAGACATTGGATTTTTGATACATTACAATCTGCCTGGCAACTGACTCCCCAGCCCAGCCCAGCCCAGCCCCTGGCTTCTTTACTTTTCATTCCATCCAGGAAGAGCACACACCAACTGCTGCAGCTTCCTTAGCCTGACAAAGGGTTTTTGAACCTGAAAGCTTGCTTACTAACTATTCTCCAACAATTTGGGTTGGTCTAATAAAAGATATCAAATTCACCCCAGGAACCTTGTCTGCCTATATCCTTAGACCAATACGGCTACAACCTAAACCCCTATAACAAATTTATACATTTTCCATGTATAGAATCTAATTATTGGGGAAGGTGGTCATCTTAAATCCACGGTCATCTTAGATATGAGTAAATACAGTATTATGACTATTACTATTATTACCAAACTATGTCCTGATCCCTGCAAATGGGCCTATAAATTCTAAAAAGGCATGTGGAATTTGCTCAACAGACTTGACTTAACTAAAAATCTATTGGCCATTAAAAAAGAACAATAAATTACAGAAGTATTTATTTTTTGGTTAAAGCTGCACAGTAAAACTGCAGTGCCAACTAAGAGCCCTTTAAAAAGGATACATACAGCCTGGGCATAAGGGAATATAAGGACTCTTCATGGGATTCAAGGGAGAATCTGTTTAGGCAACATTGGGCATGTCTACGTAGGAACAGCTGTTCTGGCTAGACAGTCCCTGAGTATGCTGTGCCCACCCACTCCTGAATGTGTTCCCTAAACCTGGAAATCCCAGTAAATCTCAGAACAACAGCAGAGTCTCCCAGTGCCTGAAGAAGGGTGCTTGTGCCCAAAAGCTTGCAAAGAACTTTTTTCCAACTACTCAGTTGGTCTAATAAATATTACATCTACCCCAAGAACCTTGCCTGCCTAAACCTGGAAATACACTTGTAAAGCTGACCCCATATAACTCTCAGTGGTCAATCTCAAGTACACCCAACACTGAGGTCTCAGGAGTGGCCACAGAGGTAACTCCAGCTGGGGTTCATAGCTGGTAAGGCTGTTCTAATATAAGAGTTGAAGATTGAACCTGTTAGGGGAGTTTCACTTCTTCAGTCATAGCGTTTTCACTGATAGCTAAACCTAGAAAAGAAGACAAGTCTGTACACTTGCTCTTGTGCCTGAGACTTATGAAAGAGAAATAGAAACATGTCTTATGAATTGCCAGCAAGCTCCGTTACTGTCTTCAGAATGTACTCCCATCATCAAGTAGTCATTACAGGCTGCCACATGTGTATGGCAGACATCACACAAGAAACAGCTGTTGGGAACTGGCTGCAAATGAAGGGCCGGTGTCTCTCCTTCACTTTTGGCCTCAGAAAGGATGAAAAGAGAGGAAACCCTATTTAAATGCCAAAAAAAGTCTTTGAAAGTGGGAAAGGCAGCAGAGGTCAGCAAGCATCCTGCCTTCTCTTACTGCAATCCCCTGGAAGAATGCCCTTGCATGCCCCATGCCATTCTGAATACATCTTATGTGAGGGGAAGTTCCGAGCTGAGCTGAACATGGTTCCCCCAGGGGGAGGGGCTGCCGGGTGACTCTTCTGTGCAGAGCAGCCTGAGCCCTCACTGATTAGAGTGGGAAATTCAAACTGTGCCAGTCGGGACCCAGACACCGAAGCAAAAACACGTGTGCACCAGTGCACCAAGCAGAGCAGCGAGGAGTGAGGAGCCAGCAGCAGCAAAAAGGTAAGCCAGGCAGGGAGAGGGAAGGGAGAGCTGAGTCAAGCCAGCTGTAGGGAATTGGAAAGGGGTTTTCTTCCCCTCCTGTCCCTACTTAGACACACCAGACAGCACTCGCACCCCCAAGCCGGGTAAACAGGCTGGGCAAATAGGCATGCTCTTCAAGGGTACACCAGAGTTTGCACAGCCGTTCATTCAGGAGGGAGAGCAGGAGGGGCCTGAGACTTCACGCATTGGAGTCAGTGGCTTTGGATAGAGTCATCAGAGTCATCAGGTGAGTGCATGTGAGGGTCTTTAATGGGGGTGATGACTCAGAGAACAGCCAGGGACCCTGCCCGATGCTGCCTCCCACCCAGGGCTCCACTGAGGCCTCCACCCAGATGGAGCCATTGGGTGGGTCGGTCGGGTCAGCGGCACCCAGGCCCCTTGCCTGCAGGGGTTGCCTGGTGGGCCCTTGAGAGCCCAGGGATAGCAAGAGGGCCAGGATTCCTCTCACCTGTCCCACATGTGCCCGGATTGAGGCCCTAGAGGGACAGGTGAGGGAACTCCAGGCAAAGGTGAGCAGGCTGCAGGGTATCAGGGTGATTGAGGAGGAGATTGATGGGTACTTCCATTCTTTGCAGGTTCACACACCTGGAAGGAAGAAGACACAGGAGGGAGTCAATATGGCCAGATGGCAGACAGTCACCTTGGGAGCCAGACGTCACAAGGCCAGGGCAACTCCCTCAATGCAGCTGGAGAACAGATATGAGGCCCTGGCATCACTGGCAGAGAACACAGCAGTGGAAGCCACTCCCACAGCCGCCACCAAGCAAGCTAAGAGAGAACCATGCAGCCAGAGGAGAAGACATCAGGTTATCGTGGTAAGTGACTCCCTCTTGAGAGAAATGGAGGGAGCCATCTGCTGCCCAGATCCCATGGTACAGGAGGTATGCTGTCTGCCTGGAGCCCGGATTTGAGACGTCACAACAAGGATTCCAGTCCTGATCAAGCCCTCCGACTACTATCGCATGGTCCTCATCCATTTGGAAACGAAGTAGTCCAGCCGGGGTCATGATTGACTACATGGCATTGGGAGCCAGGTTCAGAGGATCAGGGGCACAGGTGGTCTTCTCATCCATCCTACTAGTCAGTGGTCGAGGACAGCACAACAGCAATTGCATTAGAGAGGTTAACCCGCAGCTTCAGAGCTGGTGCCATCATGCGGGGTTTGTATTCCTTGACCACAACCTGCACTTCCAAGATAAGGCCTTGTTCGGATGAGATGAGCTACATCTCTCTCCAAGAGGTAAGAGTCTGTTCTCTTACAGTTGGCTGATCTCCTACACCGGGCTTTAAACTAGGTTCATCAGGAGACAGGGATGTTGATGACAGGGAGAGGCCAGGAATGATGAACCTCAAATCAGGCACTGGAACAGTTCAGGTAAGTACCAAGGACCCCACTAAGCATCAGAATGGGAAAGTAGCAAGGAAACCTATTGGGGGCTTAGATGCCTCTATACTAATGCTAGGAGCATGGGGAACAAGCAGGAGGAACCTGCACTCCTGCTTGCAAATAAAGAATTCAACTTGGTTGGGTTAACAGAAACTTGGTGGGATCCTACCCATGACTGGGCAGTGGACATTGAGGGCTACAGGCTGTACAGGCAGGACAGAGTGGGGAAAAAGGGGCGGGGTGTTGCTCTCTATGTTAAGGAGCAATATACATCTTCCGTAATTAATTTGGGTCAGGAAGAGGGGGAAATTGAGGTACTATGGGTCAGGTTACAGGGGGGTTGGGGTGAAAGGGACTTGGTAGTAGGGGTCTACTACAGACCCCCACACCAGGGGGATGAGTTAGGCCTAGAATTCTCGAGACAGCTCTCAGAGGCAGCATGCTCAAAGGACCTGTATTACGTTCAAAGGACATAGTATTACTATGTTTTTTAATTAAAGCAAAATCCTGTAGCATTACATTAAGGGAGCTTAAAACTGGAAATGAATGTACCATTTCAGGTTATTGGTTTTTATTGGCTTTGAGCTATGTCTCAGAGGCAGCATGCTCAAAGGACCATGTCATGAGTGACTTTAACTTCCCAGACATCTGCTGGGAGAAACAGGCAGCCAGGTCTGCCCATTCATGAAAGTTTCTAACCTCCTTACAGGACCTTCACCTATCGCAGGAGGTACATGTTCCCACTAGGGGAAATGCCTTACTAGACTTGGTACTGGCCACAGGGGACAACTTGGTGGGGGATCTGCAGGTGCAAGGTAACCCAGGGGATAGTGACCACCTATTGATAGGGTTCACTATCTGGAGAAAGGTGGGGAACATAACTAGTAGGGCGGAAATGCTAGACTTCAGGAAGGCGAACTTCAACAAGCTCAGATGATTAGTTAGGGAGGGACTAACTGGTAAAAGCTTTGGAGAGATGGGAGTCCAGGAAGGGTGGGAATTTCTCAAGGGAATAATCCTGCAGGCACAGAAAAGGACCATCCCAGTACACATAAAAGGGGGCAGAAAAGCAAAGAATCCCTCTTGGTGGAGCAGGGAAATCCAGGAGAGCCTGGAGGGAAAAAAAGAGGCCTACAGGCTGGAAGCAGGGGGTTGCCACCAGCGAGAAGTATATTTGCTTGGCTTGAGCTTGCAGAGAAACAGTGAGGAGAGACAAAACGGAAATGGAGCTTAGGCTGGCATCAAAAGTTAAGGATAACAACAAGTCATTCTTTAAGTACATAGGAAATAAAAAGAAAGTGTAGGGTAACTTAGGGCCCCTTCAGGATGAACTAGGACAACTGGTAACAGATAGGATGGTCAAAGTAGAACTTCTAAATGATTTCTTTGCATCTGTGTTCCTGGACACAAACACAAATACGTATCCCATTGGGACCTTAGGTAAGACCAGTATAGATACCAACCCACCAACTGTTCGAGCTGACCTAGTAAAGGGGCATCTGGATGGGGTTGAATGTATTTAAGTCAACAGGTCCTGATGATCTTCATCCTAGGGTACTTAGGGAATTAGCTGGAGTCATAGCGGAGCTGCTGGCACAACTGTTTGAGCACTCGTAGTGCTCAGGACAGGTCCCATAGGATTGGAAAAGGGTCAATGTGGTCCCTATTTTCAAGAAGGGGAGGAAGGAGGAACTGGGTAACTATAGGCCGGTTAGCCTCACCTCTATCCTTGGCAAGACCTTTGAGAAAGTTGTTAAGGATCATATTTGTGGGGGACCAACCAGTAAAATAATGCTAAGGGACAATCAGCATGGGTTCATAGCTGGTGGATCCTGCCTGACTAACCTGGTTTCATTTTACAACCAGGTCACAAAATGCTTGGATGAAGGAATAGAGTTAGACGTTATTTACTTAGATTTTAAAAAGTCCTTTGACACAGTGTCGCACCCAATTCTTATAAGTAAACTAAACAGTTGCAATATAGATTATTACACAGTCTGGTGGGTAGAAAATTGGCTTATGGGACACACCCAGAGAGTGGTGGTGGACAGGTTGGTTCCAACCTGGAGAAATGTGGGCAGCGGAGTCCCCCAAGGTTCTGTTCTGGGACCAGTACTATTCAATATCTTCATTAGTGACTTGGACGAGGGAGTAGAAAGCACCCCATCCAAGTTTGCTGACGACACCAAACTATGGGGGGAGGTACACAAACTAGATAGCAGGGAGCAAATCCAGGCTGATTTGGCCAGGCTGGGGAAATGGGCTGATCAGAAGCCAAGACAGGTGATGACCTCAAGAAATACCCAGGTAAGAGACAGGGGCCTGGATAGTCCTGGGATTGGGGGGAAGGCGCATACACCCTCAGGAGACCTTAAATGCCTCTAGACTAATGCTCGTAGTATGGGGAACAAGCAGGAGGAACTTGCCCTCCTGCTAGCTAACACAAACCCACACATAGTGGGGCTCACTGAAACTTGGTGGGATCCAACGCACAACTGGATAGTAAACATCAAGGGCTATAGGCTGTATAGGTGGGATAGAATGGGGAGGAAAGGTGAGGGTGTGGCACTCTACGTCAAAGAGCAATACACATCCTCAGCAAACAACACTGGGTCTGTGGTAAGGCAGACTGGGGTGCTCTGAGTCAGAATACAAGGGGGTCAAGGGGAAAGAGACCTAACGGTGGGGGTCTACTACAGGCCACCTAACCAGGGGGAAGAACTGGACTGGGAATTCTCTGGTCAGCTCGTGGAGGCAGTCAAGTCAAGGGACGTGGTCATCATGGGTGACCTAAACTATCTGGACATCTGCTGGGAAGAGCAATCAGCCAGGTCTGACCACTCACGTAGGTTCCTAGCTGAATTACAGTACCTCCATCTAACCCAGGAGGTGCTCAGGCCCACCAGGGGAAATGCCTTGTTAGACCTGGTCCTGGCCACAGGTGACAACCTGGTGAGGGGACTGCGGGTGTTGACCACCTGAGTGATAGCGATAATCGCCTACTGGGATTCACCATCCAGCACAGGGTGTCAAAGGCCTGAAGCAAGGCAGCAGCCCTGGACTTCAGGAGGGCAGATTTCAATGAGGTAAGGAGACTAGTCAGAGACACACTGAGGTCCCAGAGGGGAGGAGACTTGGGAGTCCAAGAGGAGTGGTCGTTCCTTAAGGAAACAATCCTCCAAGCCCAAAGGGTGACAATCCCCACATGGATCAAAGAGGGCAAGAGCGGTCAAAAGCCCCCATGGTGCTCCAAAAGCATCCAGGAATATCTCAAAGCCAAAAAGGAGGCATACACCCAATGGAAGGAAGGGGCCATCACCAAGGAGGATTATACCTCCATTGCTCGAGATTGTAGGGGGTCTGTTAAGAAGGCTAAGGCAGAGATGTAACTGGGACTAGTGACCCGGATCAAGGATAACAAGAAATCCTTTCTTAAATATCCTTTTTTAAATACATAGGGGGTAAAAAGAAGGTACCAAGTAATGTGGGGCCTCTGCAGGTCACACTAGGAAATCTGGTCGTCGCACCAGGCAACAAAGCTAATCTCTTTAACAGATTCTTTTCTTCCATTTTTCTGAGCAGGGACAGGGCATCCCCCACACTGGGAATCCGGATGGACACAGGGAAGGTGCAGCCAGGCCCAGGGTCAGTGAGGACCTAGTCAGGGAGCTTCTGGACGGACTAGACATGTTCAAATCTCCCAACTATGTCCATCCCAGAGTGCTGAGGGAATTGGCAGAGGTCATTGCGGGACCCCTGGCACAGCTTTATGAGCACTCGTGGTGCTCTGGTGAGGTGCCAGAGGACTGGAAAAGAGCCAATGTGGTCCCCATTTTCAAAAAAAGGAGGAAGGAGGACCCAGGAAACTATAGGCCTATTAGCCTTACAGCTGTCCTGGGGAAGCTGTTTGAGAAAATTATCAAGGAGCACATCTGCAAGGGACCAGCAGGGGAGATTATGCTTAGAGGCAATCAACTTGGGTTCATAAGAGGCAGGTCCTGTCAGACCAATCTGGTTGCCTTCTACAACCAGATCACAAAAGCCTTGGATGCAGGTGTCGCAGAGGACATAGTCTTTGTGGATTTTAGGAAGGCCTTTGACACTGCCTCTCACCCCATCCTCATTAAAAAATTAGGCAACTGTGGTGTCAACGCCTACACAGTCAGATGGGT
>NW_005841872.1:386777-398687 GCF_000455745.1 Alligator sinensis
GCGGTGAAAAGCACCTTATTCAAATTCACAGATGACACTAAGATGTGGGGAGAAGTGGGCACGCTAGAAGGGAGGGACAGGCTACAACTAGATCTGGACAGATTACAGAGGTGGGTGGATGAGAATAGGATGGGTTTCAATACAGACAAGTGCAAGGTACTGCACCTGGGGAGGAAAAACCAGCAGCATACCTACATGCTGGGGAACTCCCTTCTTGTCAGCACAGAGGCAGAAAAGGATCTTGGAGTCACTATTGATTCCATTATGAACATGGGCCACGAATGTGGGGATGCAGTCAGGAAAGCTAACCACACCTTGTCATTCATCCTAAAATGCATCATGAGCAGGTCCAAGGAGGTGATCCTCCCCCTCTATGAGACACTGGTCAGGCAATACTTGGAGTACTGCATCCAGTTCTGGACGCCACACTTCAGGAGAGATGTGGACAGCATCAAGAGGGTCCAGATGAGGGCCACTCACATGATCAGGGGCCAACAGATTAGGCCCTATGAGGAGAGTACGGGACCTGAACCTGTTCAGCCTACACAAAAGAAAGCCAAGAGGGGATCTGGTGGCCACCTACAAACTTGCCAAGGGGGACCAGCAGGCAATGGGAGAGTCCCTGTTCCCCCGAGTACTACCAGGAGTTACAAGGAATAACGGCCATAAGCTGACTGAGAATAGGTTCAGGCTAGACGTCAGGAAGCACTACTTCACAGTCAGGGCAGCTAGGAGCTGGAACCAACTTCCAGGGGAAGTGGTGCTCACCCCTACCCTGGGGATCTTCAAAAGGAGACTGGACAATCACCTCGCTGGGGTCGTTTGACCCCAGCATTCATTCCTGCCATGGCAGGGGGGCGGACTTGAATTTGACGGTGGGGGTCTATTACAGACCCCCCAATCAGGAGGAGGAGCTGGACAGGGAATTTTCAGGCCAGCTTGCGGAGACACTAAAAGCAAGGGATGTAGTTGTCATGGGCGATTTTAATTACCCGGACATCTGCTGGGAGGAGCAGTCAGCCGGGACGGACCGCTCCAGGAGGTTCTTGGCCGAGTTGCAGGACCTCCACTTGATTCAGGAGGTGCACAGTCCCACCAGAGGAGATGCTCTGCTGGACCTGGTCCTGGCCGCAGGCGACGACCTGGTAAGAGGCCTCCAGGTTCTTGACCACCTGGGCAATAGTGATCATCGCGTGCTGGAATTCACCATCCAGCGTAGAGTGTCAAGGGCCCGCAGCAAGGTGGTGGCCCTAGACTTCAGGAGGGCCAACTTCAGTGAGATGAGGAGATTAGTGGGAGAGGAACTGGGGTCCTTGAGGGCAGAGGAACTCAGCGTCCAAGAGGAGTGGTCGTTCCTTAAGGAAACGATACTCGGGGCCCAAGGGGTGTCCATCCCGACAAGAAGCAAGGCGGGCAGGAGTGTCCAAAAGCCCCCCTGGCTCACCAAGGGTGTCCGGGAATGCCTGCTTGCCAAAAGGGTGGCGTACGCCCGGTGGAAGGGGGGTGTAATCTCCAAAGAGGAGTATACCTCCTCTGCTCGGGCCTGCAGGCGGGCTGTTAGGAAGGCCAAGGCGGAGATAGAGCTCGGATTAGCGTCCAGGATTAAGGATAACAAAAAGTCCTTTTTCAAATATATTGGGAGGATGAAGAAGGCGCCGGGTAATGTGGGGCCCCTGCAGGATATGCGGGGCAATCTGGTGGTTGCGTCAGAGGATAAAGCGGACCTCTTTAACCAATTCTTCACCTCCGTTTTCTTGTGCAGGGACCGGGACTTCCCTGCTGTGATAGAAGCCGGACGCGAGGGGATCGCCTTCAGACCTCAGGTTGGGGAGGACCGGGTTAGAGAGCTTCTGGAGGGGCTGGACGCGTTCAAGTCAGCGGGTCCGGATGCTCTCCACCCCAGGGTGCTGAGGGAGCTGGCTGGGGTTATTGCAGGGCCCCTGGCACGGCTCTACGAGCGATCGTGGTGCTTGGGCCAGGTGCCAGACGATTGGAAGGTAGCTAATGTGGTCCCCATCTTCAAAAAAGGGAAAAGGGAGGACCCGGGCAATTATAGGCCCGTCAGTCTTACCTCAATCCTGGGGAAGCTCTTTGAGAAGATCATCAAGGAGCACATTTGTGATGGGCCGGCATCAGAAATGATGCTCAGGGGCAATCAGCATGGATTTATTAGGGGGAGATCATGTCAGACCAACCTGATTGCCTTTTATGATCAGGTCACAAAGGCCATGGACGCAGGTGTCGCGGTGGATGTAGTCTTTCTGGACTTCAGCAAGGCCTTTGACACCGTCTCTCACCCCATCCTAATTAATAAACTAGGCGACTGTGGCATAGATGCCTACACAGTCAGATGGATTGCAGATTGGCTGAAGGGTCGCACTCAGAGGGTGGTGGTGGATGGATCATACTCGACTTGGGGGGAGGTGGGTAGTGGAGTCCCCCAGGGCTCGGTCCTGGGGCCTGCGCTGTTCAATTTCTTCATCAGCGATCTTGATGTTGGGGTGGAAAGCAACCTGTTTAAATTCGCTGATGACACCAAAATTTGGGGGGAGGTGAGCACGCTAGCAGGGAGAGAGAGATTGCAGAAGGATCTGGATAGGTTACAGGGGTGGGCAAACAGGAACAGGATGTGTTTCAATACGGACAAGTGCAGGGTGCTGCACTTGGGTAGTAGGAACCAGCAGCACACTTATACGATGGGGAGCTCCCTACTTGAGAGCACGGAGGCGGAAAGGGATCTTGGTGTCATTATTGACTCCAAGATGAACATGGGCCGACAATGCGAGGTCATGGTTGGCAGGGCTAACCGGACCTTGTCGTGCATCCACAGGTGCATCTCGAGTAGAGCCAGGGAGGTGATCCTCCCCCTCTATGCGACGCTGGTCAGGCCGCAGCTGGAGTATTGTGTCCAGTTCTGTGCGCCCCATTTCAGGAGGGATGTGGACAACATGGAGAGGGTCCAGAGGAGGGCCACCCGCATGATCCGGGGACAACAGGGCAGACCCTACAGTGAGAGACTGCGGGACTTGAACCTATTCAGCCTCCACAAGAGAAGGCTGAGGGGGGACCTGGTGACCGTCTATAAACTCACTAGGGGGAACCAGAAGGGTTTGGGGGAGACGCTGTTTCCCCTAGCCCCCGCTGGCATAACAAGGAGTAATGGGCACAAGTTGATGGAGAGGAGGTACAGATTGGACATCCGAAAAAACTACTTCACAGTTAGGGCGGCTAGGAGCTGGAACCAACTTCCAAGGGAGGTGGTGCTGGCCCCTACCCTGGGGATCTTTAAGAAGAGGCTGGATACTTACCTGGCTGGACTCATTTGAGTCCCGTTTTTGTTTTTAGGGTGAGTGGTTTTTTTTTTGGGTTGTTCTCCCGCCCTGGCGGGGGGTCGGGCTAGAAGATCTATTAGGTCCCTTCCGACCCTGAAACTATGAAACTATGAAACTCATCAGGGTGGGCAGCAAGAAATAGGAGATACAATGTTTACCAGGGTGCCTGTCGGGGTAACTAGAAATAATGGCCACAAACTTGAAGAGAACAAATTCAGATTGGGCATCAGGAAAAAATTATTTACAGTCCTTCCAAAATATGGAATAAGCTTCCAAGGGAGGTGGTGCTGGCCCCTTCCTTGGAGGTGTTTAAAAGGAAATTGGACAGACACCTGGCTGGGGTCATCTGACCCCAGCACTCATTCCTGCCCAGGGCAGGGGGCCAGACTCAGTGATCTAATAGGTCCCTTCTGACCCTAACATCTATGAAACTATGAAACCTGTGTTTGGAAGGATTGTGGATGGATGAAGAGAAAGCAAAGCTGGGAAAAAGTGTCTTCACAGTGTCAGGCCTGTGTAAATCCAAAGAGAAGTACTTTTGGCTTCCCATTCCTTGGCCTCAAATCTGCATAGAAAAGATAGTTTGAGCTAGGTGAAAACACAGAAGGATTATTCCAGACAAAGAGCCAGGATGCTGGTCTGGGTCATTCACAGAGTATCTGAGCTCCACATGAATGACCTTCCATTCTGGATACTCAGAATAGTTGCAAGATCAAAAAAATCACACACCCTGCCACCTCTGTGGGCTTCTATATTTTTTCCACTGTAGAACTCACAAAGGGAAAATCCAAGCCATCAGATTTTCTCCTTGTCTTTGACTCTCCTGCTACTTTTGACACGAAAGGGCATGATGTAGCCCAAGGTTATGAAAACTGCTCCCAAACATGTGATAGAAAAATCAAAGATCCCTTGCTTACCAGAAGAAAGAGCCATTCATATTTGCCTAAGGGATCTTCATGAAACATTTCCCACCATTAAAATATTTTTGGCAGATGTACTTGTGAGCATTGACATGGTACTCATTTCATCCACCTTATTATTATTATTACTACCAGATTTTTTTTTGCATCACAACAGCACTGACACGTTCCAATCAGGTAGCAGGATCCCACTGTGCTAGGTACTAACATGGACCAAAAAAATGGTTGCTGCCTGCCTCAAGGCTTAAAACCAATAATCTGAAATGATACATTCATGTCCAGTTTTAACCTCCCTTAATGTAATGCTACAGGATTTCACTTTAATAAAAAAAACATAGTAATACTATTGTAAAGTGTTGAAATTCCAACCGTTACAGTAAAATACTCTAGCTCCTTATGGGAGAATCACATTCAGATGTGCAGCATTGCAGAAGTCATCAGTTCCCAGTTCTCCAAATTCAACTGGTGATGATGATAATATTCTTTTTCTCCCTGGGTGAGTTATGATTCCATTAGCAGCTTGAACTTAGAACTCCACTCAGACTGCGGCAATAACAAGACAGATAGGTCTTTATGAAATCCACACTATTAACACTATTTGTTTTGCCATGAGTTGACAACTTTAGTAAATTGTTCATAATTGGCTATCAAGGAAAAAAACAGCACCGCTTACTGTTATTATGGTATTGATTTTCAATAATTGCTTTGGCGTGGGGGGAGTGCATGCATTGCTTTTGTGTTGCTGGCAAGAGAGCCTACAAAGAAACCAGCGGAGTGGGGTCTGTTGTGCATCTGGAAGCTCCATGTGGAAAGGAATACATAAAATGCACACCAAGAACAGCTGAAGCAGAGATATTTTTCCCCATCTCATAGTTTAGCATTAAAAGAAAATGAAATTAACATGTAACTAAACATGATGGTAACCCTGTAGGATATTCGTGTTTGTCAAAGGCTGAAATAGATTAACATTAAAAAACTCCATAGGGTTATTTTAAATATTCATTAGGAAATTTACAAGCTTTGGTATGATGACTGAGGACTCTAGTGTTTTTTATCATTGGAAGCCAAGCCAGTAGAAACTTTCTCAGCCATGGGAAAACAATGTGACCCAGTTTCTGTTCCTATATTAAAGACTCTTTATTATACTCTCTAAATATTAATCCCCCTGCATGCATACACACCTGATATTACAGTATTATTATGTGGCATCACTCATTTATCTGCTGTTCTGCTTGAAGTCCCTCTTTTTTTAATATGCAATCATGCCCATGGCCCAAAATATAGCATTCTCCTGTTCTGTTTGAGATAAAAGGGACAGTGTTGCTGGGAAGAACGTAAAGAGTGTCTAGTGTCTCTCAACAGGTAGACAATTCAAAAAAAATTGCTGACAAGCACTTAATAGAAACCCAGGGAGACTGTCAGAAATCCTATTTAGAGATGACTCACTCAAAATTCAATTAGCACAAGATTACAAATGGATCTGGAAGAAGAACATGTATCTTTGGCCTTCTTGCTTGCTTGCTTTCCTTCCTCTTTTTTTCCTCTTTCTTTTTCTTTTAAGCTACAAGCTCACCAAAACGTCAGCATTTGGTCAGCTTCCTGACCCACCATTTCTTGGGGCACAAGAGAACTGTTTGAATTCTCTCTTCATCACTTTCTTGCTCCATAGATGTCAAATGATTGCCATTTAAGACTTGAAAAGTAGAGTTCTGAAGATTTACCCCTCCCAAGAGATCGTTGCCTAGATTTGCTATAAAACTCAGTGCAATCTTTGATCTTCCAGCAACTTGTACGCTTCTCTGTTACTCGAAACCCAGCATTATTATTAAGCCTAAGTAGATTGCTTTAAACTTCTAAAATATTTACTCTCCTGCCTCCCAATGGGATGTTAACAATAAAAAATAGTGAGGGCTTCTACATTTGTTTTTACTTTACATAAATGAACTAAGCAGTTTCTACTATACTCATTTATACCCTCAATAATGTAAACTAAAAACCTATTCCCCTTACATATATACTGAATAAAAATCATGAGATTTTTAGAGGGGAGATTTCAAGAAGGTGCCTAACTTTACCTTCTAAAATATGAGCAAATGTATATAGGCCTCCCTGGTCATAAAGGAAACATGTGACACTAAACAGCTGAATTGTTTGCTTTTGTAATAAAAAAAAAACAAGTTCAAAGGGACTCACTTAATTGTATGCTTTCCCCAACCCCCACCCTTCATCCTTCATAACCATTGTTTAATGAATTTTTATTAGAAAAGCATGGCTGCACTTATGAAAAAAAATCTGCCTTTGAAACCAGAAGAAGAGTGTGTTTTCCCTGGCATTAGCCTGTTAGTTTTTAATATCAGGTTTGCACTGGAGTTGACTCCTGGTGCATTTTGGAATCATATGCCAACAAAGTGAAACTAATGGGAAACGAAATAATGCAAGAGAAAGGAGTCCCTTTTGAAGTGTGGGCAGGAAATCTGTGCAACTCTTTCCTCCTCCTCTTCCTCCTCCTCCTCCCCTCCCCCCAACTCTGCCCTACTCCCCATACAAACTAAACTGTATTTCTGACTGTTTTTTGCTTACAGGACAAAGTTTGTTTGTTTTTTACAGTTTAATTTCAGCTCTTCAGTTTGTACAACCTGGAGAGGCAAATATACCAAGGATAAAATCCTGGGTCCATTGAAGTCAATAGTGAAATTACCATTGACTTCAATAAGGCCAGGACTCCCTGTGTGATTGATGAGGTGAAGTATGTTTTGTTATTCCAGATTTGCTTAAATGCTCATCCTGGGCTACTCCCTTAGGAATCAGAAGCATAAAGTGTACTTGTAGCTCAACAAAAGCTACTAAGGCAGGTTGTACTGTCACTCAGAAGGAACATAGTCCTACATTGCTAAATTTATAGTGAGAGGAAATTACAAGAAGAATCAGACCTGCCTTCCGTGTGACATGCTGGTGATACAAAGCCAGAATATATCAATGGGTATTAGTATTGTCTTGTTCACACATGATCTCTTATCAAAGGACTAGGTTGTTTTATAAAACATCAAGCTGAACCACAGTTTCATTGACTGGCCACCCCTAGTTTGACTTGTTTGCAGCTTCAGCATTTCCTGGAGAGGAAGGATGCCTGGGCCTGGGGAGCCCTAATTCAGGTTTTTGACCTAATACAGATATCTTAGGTAAGTTCAGTAAGCCATTTAGGCCTAGGTCATCCAAGTTATTTAAGCACCTAATTACACCTTTGAACAATGAGGCCTTAGTGTCTCTGTGCTTCAGTTCTTTATATATAAAATAGCACTTCTCTACCCCACAGAAGTGGTATGAAGATATACAAATTATAAAAATGGTAGGTTTTGAGATACCATGGCAATGGAGATCATGTAAGGCATATGGATGCTTGAGAAGGGAATGAAATTGGAAATCAGTAAAATACAGAACACCAAAAAAATCACATATTATAACAATCAAACTGTTTCCTTGAGCTCTGTTTCCTTGAGCTCAAAGACTGTTATGAAAATGGAAAATTATATTACAAAAACAATGGAAATGGCTGGAAGGGGAATAGAAAGTGTATGCTATGCCAATAATTATCTATTACACTAGCAGGCTTCCTTTAGTACCACAGAGTAAAGAACAGGATGAGTATCCTTTAAGTTAGTCATTCAGCTTCTATGGGGTACATACTGATAAATGGAGTTTTTTATCTGCTGAGGAGATGCTAACTGTACTCCTTATGACAGTGTCTAACGGCATGGTAGGAGTCTCATGGTTGTAATCAGCCTGTATGAAGCCCATAGGAATAGAACCTAGCCTAGCCAGAACCCAACTATGATGCTCACTTTAATGAGGACCATTCGTGCTCATACATACTACAGTTACTAAGTGGAAATGACCATAGTGAATGTAGATGGATGATGGAAAAGTGGAGAGCAACCCATTCAAAAATGTTCTTGGTATGTTATAAATGAAATGTTGTTTGCATTTACTCCACTCTAACATACTAGACTAAGAAATATAATTGTGACTTTTATTGCTGCTATCATGCAAAATCCCCTGACCAAGTCCTAGGGAGCAACAGATTACCACATTTACTTGCATGCAACACACAACTTTTCCCCTATAATTGGCTCTCCAAAACCGGGGTGTATATCTTAAGCTAGGAAGCTGGAATGGAGGAATGGAAGCATGGATGGTAGAGGCTGCTCTGCTTCTTTGCCTGCCAACTCCAGAGAGGGAGGGAAGAAGTTCACTGTTCAGGGTCAGAACTACAGTGTTATCCCTTTCACAATCACAGCTGCTCAGTCAAAACCTGCTGCTAATTGAGCAGCAGCTGTGAAAGGGTTAACACTATAGTTTCTGCTGACATTGCAAAGTGTGCTCTGCCTCTGCAGTCAGGACTGAGCCAGGATCTGGAAAAAACCTTTTTTCTCTATGCTACATTCCAAAAAACAAGGTGCATGTTTTATTTGAAGGCGTGCATTATGCGTAGGGTGAGCATGCATCCAGGTTTGGCTGGGACAGTCCCAGATTCCTTAGGCCAGTCCCAGCTAATTATTCAAAAGTCCTGGACTGGATTCTGGTGGGGAAGCAGAGTAGCATGGTATGCAAGGCAGGCGGGCAAACAGGCACTGCTGCCACTGTGTAGGAGCAAGGAATGTAAGGACCTTGGATCTGGCATGTTAGATAGGGTGACCATAGGTCCATCCACCTTGCCTACCCATGCACCTGCCTGGTGTACCATATCACTCCACCTCCCCACCAGACTCTGGCCCAGGACTTTTAAGCAACCAGCCAGGACCAGCCTATAGAATTTGGGACTGTCTCAGCCAAACCAGGACATGTGGGCACCCTAACTATGCAAGAGAAAAGAGAATAAGGTAAATGAGTCAGAGACAAAGATGGGCAGGAGGGGCTTTAATTAGAACATCTGCAGTGTCTTTTGTATTCAGTGTCTCTTGCTTCAGAAGACAGTACAGGTGCTTTAACTAAAGCTCATTCAACAAGCTTTAGTTAAAGCGCCCTCACCGCCATTTTGAAGTGCAGGACCTTGAATACACTTGATGCCGAAGCTGCTAGAGCATGCTCATAAGCACACTCCAGTAGACTCGATTAATCAAGTCTTCTCCGATGCATGCTAATTAGTATGCATCAGAGCAGGCATCAGGCACATATATAGGTGCCCTTTATGGCTGGGACTGGGTAGGGCACAACATTTTTCTGAATGCGGCAAAATAAAACAAATTATAAAAGTGATCTCAAGTAAAATTATGCTACCCTATTTTTGCCACAATGGATTTTTCCCCTCAACTAAATCAAAGCCTGACTCAAGTGTCTTGGAAAGGAAAACGTTTCAAGTGTCTTAAACATTCCATAATCCTGCCAGTGCAGCAAACTCCACAAACTGTTCCCAACATCTCCCTAGAGAACCGAAGGCCCAGAGACTTAACATATTCTTTAGCAATAACTGTAATTTTTGCTGTAACTTATATATTTGTGTGCTGTTTTAGATGATCTCCTGCCTGTGAGTCAATATCATGTAAGTAAATAATTGTTTTTACTCCTCAAGAAAATGAAAAACAGATTGCATCCATTGTCAATGCTCATGCAACAAGGCAGAGGCCAAATGTTCTGTTCTTTATTGGCATAGAACATCTTTCTAGGAGAAGCTAGGAATGTATCATAATTAAATGCCAAAAAGGCTTTGTCTAAATGTGCTCTTGCCTTAAAGTCCCTTTTTAAATCTTTGAGTTACAAACAGTCATAGTAAATGCAAACTCAATAGGCAATCATAAGGAGACTATATCCAGCCTCCCTTGTGTGTCCCTAGTCAATACCTTTTCTAGGACCAGAGATGCCAAGACTCTGTAGATGCCCTTTTCTACAGCCAGAGGCATATCTCCATTCTTGTGTGTTTGTGTATTTGGTTTAGAATCAGAAATGCATTGTTATCCCCTGTGTTCCAGAAGTATAGGGAAAATTTTAATTTTTCCCACGTTTGAACACCTTTCACTAACTTGTATGACAGGAGCAGGTTCAGGACCTCTGCTGCTCTATATTTTCCCCAACTTTTTCTGGTCATGACAACATTTACAGACACACAATCTTGTGTATACCTGTGCAATTAAAACTGTTCATGTGCCCACAATTAACAAGATGGGGGTAGTTTTCTGTGCCTATCTGGACCACGGTAATTGTCCTTGTGCCCACAATGACAGCTAAATCAGGCAGTTTACTCCTGAATGAAATAAGACTAAGTTATCCCTGTTTAATTTTCACTGTTACTATGAGGGTAACAGGGATGGCTACCACAGAGCAGCTGAGGTGCTGTAACTTCCTGCCTTCTGCTAATTATGGACCCATACAAAATAATTTCAGGTTTAAGGGAAAGAAAGGTTCTGTGAGGCTTATGGCCCCATTCATAACTTCTGCAACCCAGTTTGAGGTCAACCCCCCCTGTTTGGACCCTACTGGTCTAAGCAGAAATTGTCATATAAGGCTTTCTGTCTTTTAAGATTGTGACTGGGTCTTGGTAGGTACACTGAGAAAAGCATGACAAAGGGCCTAAGGCAAATATTGTTCCAGAGAGAATTGTAGGGGAGGTGAAAGCATGATTCCAGTCAATGCAGTTTCCCTGTGCATGGGGGAGCTCAGGAAATGACTGTCAATCCTTCCCCAAGTCCATCCTCTTAGGAAGGAGTAGCTCCAAACTACCATCAAGGTAGGGCAGTGTCTCAAGAGCACAATTCAATTTGTAGCTTATAAAATAGCAAAAACCTGGTTATTATTATTACCACCAGCAGAAAGAAGAGATGGACAGGTCTTGCCTTTTGACACAGTAGGACTTGATGGCACAGAAAGCCTTCTTGGTACTAGGAGTTTGATCACTACGTAACTTGGGAAGGCACACTGCTCCTTCATTTATCTCAAACTTTCAGCAAGACAGATAAAACCACTGGGGGATTTCAATGCCATTTTGGCTGGCATCATCAAGGATCAGGAGAGGAGGAAGGGAAAACAATTAAAGCAATGGCAGGTGGGAGGGTTGCATTTCTAAGGGGTGGGGGATGGTATTCCAAATTTTTGGTCCACACATGCCTGCAGTAATCCTCACTTGATGTCATCTCAATAAACCAAATGAGAAAAATACTGTGGCTTTTTTTCCTCAACAAATGAAAACCCATGCAAACACTTAGGAAAATAAAAGAACAACCTAAACATATGAACACTCATGAAAAACTAAATGATGAGAAAAACACTTTAAATCAAAGCACTAGGTAAAGCTGGAAACAAAGTTATCTTCAGTAAAGATCTCTACGTACCACTTTGATGTTAATGCTTCATTTCCTGTAGACAATAAGTAAATCAAAGGCTAGTTTGGGTTTCCATATCTGTCTAAGATCTCATCTCCAAGAATTTATTATTTTGGCATTTCCCACAAATTTGGAATTACCTCTGGTCCAAATTTGGGTAATAGAGTATGATAACATATTAACAAGTAATAAGCATAAAATTTTTATCCCTTTTAAAATGTATTACTGGGAAAGAAAACAAACACATAAAAATTGAACATTTTAAAAGTAATAGGCAATAGAACTGAGAAAACAAAAGACTTAGCTCAAAAGTGGAAAAGGAAAGGAAAGGAAAGGAAAGTATAGCTA
>NW_005841872.1:398718-420284 GCF_000455745.1 Alligator sinensis
CAGGAAAAGTAAAACAGATGTGTGAAGCGTCTGACTGAGCTATTGTTTTAACTTTGTAATCTAAAATAGCTGACTTGATTTCATTTTAACAAGGGATTAGTTTAGCAGACAGTTTGGATTAACAGCAACATATATAAATAAACATGCTACTCCTAAAACTTAAATACCAAGTTTATAAGGCACAGGACAACAAGAACTAGAAAAATGCTGGTCGCAGACTTTTAAATAATAGAGCCAGAACATGTGCCCATTCCACAGAGACATGGCATTAGCAGAAGCCTGCACATTCAACAACATAATACCAGAAATATTCATGATTATGCTTTCACTGTGAAGTAACTCAAGTTCCTTTTAGTGTCTGACAGATAACCACAAAGCATTTTACACATAAGCTATTTTAAAGTAGAAGTGAGATAAACTAAGACTTTTAAGTGTACATAGCATCCTTTATTCACAGATGAGCTCAAGATACTTTAGAAACAATAGGTGAGTGCATTGTAAGTCAACAGCAGAAGGGAAAAAAGCAAATCTAACAGCATTATGGCTCTTCCACAATAGTTTTCCTCACCAAACCAGAAATCTGTATTAGCATATTTGGTCATGGGCAAATGTTAGACTTGCAATGGGCAAGACTGGCTGGCTTGGGAAGAGCCACTTGCAATCAGTGTCCTCAGTTCATTATTCATTTGGAAGTGGTACACATCTATGGTTATTTTAGTTCTGATTCCCCATTACCCAGAACCTTTCAGTTATAACTCTGCAAATCTGGGGTATCATTCCCACCTGAAAACATCTTATTTTGCACTGATGTAAGTATTTGCACAATGTGTATGTCAATAATGAATTGGGACTATTAATATTAAGTCTTTAGATCCTAATCCAAAGCCCTCTGAAGTCAAGGGAAAGATTCCTAACCTGTGTTTGCACACACAGAGCTACAAGGAATGTCCATTCCGGAGAACAAGAAGGCTATTCATTGAAACAGTGGCCACTTCACCTTCTACAAGGAGCTCTCAGTATCCCATCCTCTCCTCAGTCTGTATTTAATTCCTCCTATTCTTTCTACAGAACAGGAAAAGATGGGGTAAGCCCTTAGCTATTTATTTCATGTTGCCCTTGAAAAGCAAAAAGGAATGGGATTTTCAAGATCTAAGAATATTGTGCTCTTCTTCCCTGATCATCTAAGTGGCTGTCTTGGTATTTATGCATCCAGAGGCATGCTATTCCTAGGCATGTCATTTTGCCTGCATGGAAGACTAGGCACAACTACACAGTCATGCTGAGTGAGCATATGCAGTAGCAGCCATAGCTCTTACATACACATCTTGTAGACACATAGCAGACTTAGATGTCTGAAAATGGAGTTTCCCAGAACCCACAACTACTGGACTTAGCCCCAGGATGGGCAGAAAAACACATGTTCGCATGTGACCATGTTTCTTTTGCCCCTGTAGTTCAGTGTCTAGGCACTCACATGAGATACTGGAAGTGTTGATTTCTCTCATCCAGATGAGAACCCAGATGGGAAGCCCAGAGCCTCTTCTCCCCAGCATGGTGCTGTAGCCACCCTAGATCAGGCTACACCACTCACCTGGAGTCCTGGGCACTGGGAACTGCTGTCACCTCTTTTGTCTCAGGCACCAGCGGGCAGATGAAGAATCTCAGAACAAGGGAACCCCAAACTGTACAGTTAAGCTCAGAAAAGCAACCCACTCCAGGTTCTGCCATGAAAACATGTAAACAAATGCACAGGATACAGCTTCACACCTAAGAACCTCAGCATACACTACAAATGAAAAAAAGATGCCTCTGTAGGAGTCACAACATTTCTCTTACTTCCAGACACACAGAATGTGCTCAGGGTCCTCTTGCCTTTGCTCCCTCTCCCCAGGCTTTCCTCAAAGACTGCAGTTCCCCCCCAGTCTCTTTTTTGCCGCAGAAGGATAGAGAACCCAGCCTGGACAAACTTTTGAGTTTTCAAATTCTTTTCCCACCCTGAATAGGAAGAAAAGTCAAATGTCCAAAAATGTTCACAAACCAAGAATCAGAGGAAGGGTGAAGAGGGAGAGTATGCCAGTTAAAACATAATATTCATCCATTTTGTACTACTTCACTTTATTCTGGACTTTAAAATAATCCTTATAAATTCATAGATTCATAGATTGTAAGGGGCTGGAAGGGACCTCAGAAGATCATCAGGTCCAGCCCCCCTGCGCTAGGCAGGAAGGACAACTGAGGGTCATTAACACAAATATCTAAGACAATAATAATTTTGCACCAAAAAACAAGAATTTTCTATTTCAGAAATGTCTCATTTGGACAATTTTGAAACAGGATTTTTTTTTTCAATACTGACCTTTGTCACAAAAACCATTTCAATTTCAAAAAATCAGCATTTTTCAGTGGAAAAATAAAAGTTTCAGTGAAAAATTCCTGCCCAGCTCTGTGTGGAAATTTGTTTGAAAGTATGGTTAAGCTTTCATTTCTCCTATAGTAGCAGACTCTTTTTCTGCTTTCACCTTTTAAACAAATCTGTTTATGACTGTTGTGCTACTGGCACCCTCAGCAAGTTTGCAGATGACACCAAGCTGGGGGAGTAGTAGATACGCTGGAGGTAGGGCTAGGATTCAGGGTGACCTACACAATTTGGAAGATTGGGCCAAAAGAAATCTCATGAGGTTCAACAAGGACAAGTGCAAGGTCCTGCACTTAGGGTGGAATAATCCCATGCACCAGTACAGGCTGGGGACTGACTGGCTGGGCAGCAGCTTTGCAGAACAGGACTTGGGGGTTACAGTGGACAATAAGCTGAATATGAGCCAACAGTGTGCCCTTGTTGGCAAGAAGGCTAACAGCACACTGGGCAGCATTGGCAGGTGTGTTGCCAGTAGGTAAAGGAAAGCAATTATTCCCCTCTATTCAGCACCAGTGAGGCCACATCTTGAGTACTGTTTAGTTTTGGGTCCCCAATACAGAAAGGATGTGAACAAATTGGAGAGAGTCCAGCAAATGGGTGACTGTGAGGGGGCTAGGACACATGACTTATTAGGAAAGACGTAGGGAACTGGGCTTATTTAGTCTAGGGAAGAGGAGACTGTGAGGGGACTTAATAGCAGCCTTCAACTATGTGAAGGGGGGTTCGAAAGAGGAGGGAGCTAGACTGTTCTCAGCAGTGGCAGATGACAGAACAAGGAGCAATGGTCTCAAGTTGCAGCAAGGGAACTTTAGGGTAAATATTAGGAAGAATTTTCTCACTAGGAGGGTAGTAAAACACTGGAACAGGTTACCCAGAGAGGTTGTGGAATTGTCATCTTTGAAAGTTTTCAAAACCCAGCTTCACAAAGCTTTGGCTGGGATGATCTAGTTGGGGATGGTCCTGCTTTGAGCAGGGGGTGGAACCAGATGATGTCCTGAGGTCCCTTCCAACCCTAACTTTCTATGCTTCTAGGATTCTATGTAAGTGCTGGAAGCAGAAGAGCTTTGAGCATCAGACAGAGATACATGTTGACAGCAATATTATGAGTTTTTCCACAGAACAGCCTCCTGTACTGGGAGACAGGAGATGAATAAAGAGAAACAGCTAGGGGAGGAGTCAGAAACTAAGGCAGACAGGAAAGCACCTGAAGAGATCAAAAGGCTTCACTCTGAGGACTCAATGACTTTTCTTTAATGAGCAGCAAGGGGACCTAGCCAGTGAATCCTAAACATGCTACCTTTTACATCCACCTGTGGCCTCTGTTCAGGGAAAACTCTTGTTGACTATGCATTTGTCTGGGTGTGACCACTTGCTAATTTATCTGACGTATTCTCCTGCATTGTGTATTCTTTCACCAGATAAGAGGGTATGTTTCTCACAATGCCAGTGGGATGCTGTCCAGTCATCTTACTGGCTAAGATTCTTCACACTCACCACTATCAATGCTTGTCACTCTTATGAGGCCCATACACCTTCCTGATGAGTTTTTAACCGGAGACAAAGGATCATCAGTGATGTCTCGGGCCTTTTCCGCTGGTCCTGCAACACTTAGATGTCACAACCTGGAGCATGTCAGTGAAGAGGACAGGGAAAGAAATTAAATGGTTAGTGGTGACCCCACAGCTTTACCAATATCTCTGAAAGTAGAAATGAAGGGATGATAATACTTCTGGTATTTCAGTGGCATATTTACCTGAATAAAGACTGCAGAAGATATGCTAATAATATGATTAAAACACAATGCCAATATGACTTGAACCTACCAATCTCAATACCAAACTCAATAACTTCATATAGCAGGCTTGGATAGAAAGTCTTGGATAGAGAATAAAAAGAATGTGTTAAATAATTTAGGCATTTGAAAGAGTCCCATAACTATAACATAAACATATTGATGTTGGCAAGGAGCAGTAAAACATTAATTTTACATAAGAACTACAAAGTTCCAGGTTCATTTCCTAACTTTAAAGGTATTCACAGTTTCATGAAAGCTAGAACTAATTTGGTTTTTTGTTTTTCTTTTTTTTCCAATTTTGATCAACAGAATAGATTTGGGGAAGAAGAATGTCACTTTTCCAAAGGTTTCAGAACAAGTACATGATATAATTTTGGGAGTGCCACAGTAAGCACAAAAAAGCGTAAGTTTCCAGAATTTGGAATTGTCACAACAATGCTTCGATATTGGTACCAATTGGTGTCAATTAGGCAATTCACCTGGAACATTGCCCTGATTTACCCTAGAAAATTCTCTAGATTTTCTATCAGGCTCTCTCTCCTATGTTAATGCTGACTAAAATATTTTTTCATTGTTTGGTTTACCTAGAATGATGAACCTGTCTGCTGAATACCTGGAATAGTGTGTGTGTATGTGTGTGTGTAGGTATGTATGCCTATACACAAATGAAATAATAGAAACAGGAGTAATATATGTTGATATTTCATCAAGAACAAATTGATGGAGTTAAAAACATATCTTTAAATTATTTAACTGGGAGATTTTTATAAATGGTTTATTAGAAACTAAACTGACTTTCAAGGTTTCCATGCATTCATACAGATGTAGACTGAGTAAGCAATAGGCAGAAGGTAAGGCAGGATGGCACCTTAGAATTACTGACTAAGAGAGATATAAGCTTGTATAGGCAACAACCTCCTTCATCAGATGCTATGAATAAACTTTCTTTCTGACTTCAGACTAACATGGCTAACCGATCCTCTCGGGCTATAAACAGATGTCTCCAAATCAAGTGGATTAGCTGTGCTGGGATGTGTCCCGGCACAACTGATCCACTTCATTGGGTGACATAGACATTGCCCATTCTCCCATAGGGTCAGGCCCCTACCACCCCTGAAACTTCAGGAACCCAATCCTGAGGGACAACTGCAAACAGTTGCACACCCCGAATCTCCCAGCAGGGGATTGCTTGTGCAGACTTATTGTGCTGCTGTACCCCGATTTGGGGGACACACCTGCAAATAGGGGATAGCAGAGGATTTCCCATCTGCTGTACCCCAGCTCAGGGGATTCACTGGTGGAGGATTCCCAGGGCATGTGCCTGCAAGTGAGGAACCTGGGTTCCTCCTGGGTTCCTTCATTTGCAGAGGCACTCCCTGACTCAGGGAGTGGCAGCGCAATATGTGCCCAGGTAATCCCCTGCTGGGTGATTCCCAATGTGCATCTTTGCAATGGGTGAACCTAGGCAGGCAATCCTGGGGCTTCAGGGGCCCAATCTTACGTGCTCTGGGAATTCCCAACCTGTGCCTTCCTGTCATAAAGCAAACAGATATTTGCTGCAAAAAAGCAGCACAATTTTATACCCTCTATGTCGCAGCCACAAATTTGGAGCATTTTAGATGTCTTTTGGATGTCAGTTCACTTGGTCTTTGTACCACCATAAATATTTTTATGGCAGCACAAAAGCAACATCTGTTATCTGTTTCCAGCCTGGGTGAACAATCATGTGGTAAACCCAGCCACTTACAGGAAACATTATAGTTTAATTTTCTTTTTACTTAACAATAAACTGTCAGAGTCAAACTTCAGCTTTAATCATAACAACACATAACTTGAAGAGAACCTTAGTTTTTTGTGGACTATAGCTTTAAACACTGAAACGTCTCTTCCTGTTCTAGATTCAGATACAGATATTACTGAGCATGTCTACACGTGCATTAATGCACTGTAATTACAGCACATTAAGTTAGTACCTGTTATTACCCGTTGTAATAACAGGTACTAACTTAATATGCTGTAATCAGCACTACTGCTCTGTAGTGTCAGCACATGTTTTTTACGTGACACTAATGTACAGTAAATTAATTCTACTATGCATTAGCACATTAGTATGGCTTTTGCTGTGATGCGCTAACGTGCAATAGAATTAGTGTTCTGCACTTCTAGCATCTCATGTAGATGCACCCACAGTGAATCACTATGTTCTCTCCCTCAGAGCTGTAGGCCCAAATTGTCATATTTAGATGTAAGGCCTTTAAATAAAGATTAATTCATTAGGTACCTAATTTTAAATCCTTAAATTTGAAAATTTGGGCTTTTCTCTGGTTTTCTTTCAGTCATAATTTTCCTGTGCTGGAATAGCAATAATTTAAAATGGTAATACCATAAGGTGAAAAACCATCTCTGACTGTCTTTCACCTGCACAGCTGTGACTTGTCACTAAAGGCATGGTGAGCAGGGGCAAGACTAAGAACTGTACATAGCCCCAGGCAAAGGCAGGACCCTATAATGTTCCCATAATGTTCCTGCCATTTTTCTGTGATTAAAACCTTTATCCCCCTAAATTTGAGCCCTTTTCAATCTGGAGGGGGAGGGTTAAAACAACTGAGGCATCTGTGGCTGTGGGGGTTGCTGGTTGTAGGGGAAGACCACATGCAAGGCATCATGGCTGCTGTGCACTCCAGGGCTGCAACCCTTGCTCTATCTAGCAGGAGCAGTGAGCCTGTCTGGGTGGCTTGCTGCACCCACTGGGCAGAGTAAGCACTGTAGCCCTGGAGCATCCTGGGATACTGGGAAATTTCAACTTGGGAGGAAGAGGTATGGGGAGTGGCCACACCTTAATGGAACAGAAGTGACATTATGCAGATTAGAGATTATCCTGCCCTGAAGTGGCATAAATTTGAGCTGAATAACGAATGCTTTAAGCCACATAAAGGTGTTAATGTGCAGACAATCCAAGGGTTAAAAGTTCCAGAAGCTGTCTAAAATTACCATGTAACAAGGCTACAAAGTAGCCTGGCTGGAGCACCTTGAACTCCAATATCAGTTGACTGAATGGTCCTTACAGAACTGTTATTGACACTATGATTTAGAGCATTTAAAGTGTAATTTAGAGTATACCATACCCACAAGTATCTGTAAATTATAGTACGGATTGAACTGGCCCCTGGCTGGTCCCAGAATCAGAAATGTTGAAAGGTTGATTTAGAAGTCCTTTCCCCACCCCAAGTCCTGTACATAGATACATCAAACCAGAGCTAGAAATATATCCTTCTGTGTTTTGCAATTTGTGTAAGTGAAACTATATCGATTGCATTTTTTAATCATAAAATTTGGTCTAAAAAGAGACATCATGCTGAGAAAATAAACGCAGAAAACATGATCTGAGGAGACAGACCCAACAGTGTAATTCAGAGAAATATCAAAACTATTCTCTTTTTTTTTTCACTAACATAATTAAAGATTTCCTCAGCATTGAAACAAAAGAAGCATTTAATGTGGACTTTTTTAAAACATGTAAAGTTTTAATATACCTCCAGGAAAACGAAGAAAGGCATTTAAAAGATTTCTTTTACAAAAAACATAAGAATCCACAAATGGTAGGTGAAACTCCATCAAGCAGCTGGAACATGTTAATAAGCACACTGTATTGTGACCCAAGATGCAGGCATCTAACCGCAGATTTTTTACAGATATATTTTAAAAACAAGCATTGTTTGATTACGCCATGCTCTGCTCTACTGACATTTTGGGAAGACACCATGGCAACCAGAGGAAATCAACTTCCCTTACATTTAGGTACCAGGAACAACCTTTTTTATTTTTAACCTTAATCAGTAGCAGTGACTTAATATTAAAAAACCAGACATCATGCTTTTCCTTGTGTCCTGCACATACGGTTCTTTGAGAGCCAAGAGTTAATGAATAAGAATAGCAGTTTTTCCACTAACCATTCTTGACTTTGATGCCATGTGAAAAAGATTATTCTGAAGGGATCAGTTCTCATATAGCGATGGACCCAAATTAATACACAGCATCTGAACAGGCAAAAATGTGCTGCGTGTTTTATAATCTGAGGTCAAATGTCTCTAGTTTTGATCAGCAAAAATTCTTGTTGGTGGTGTCTTTTTTTGAACCAACTGCATGGTTGGGATAGACATGAGCAAGCTTTTAGGTATCTCAGTGCCGTTCCTCAGACCTCTGGGAGAGAAGCAGACAAAGTAGAGCTAAGTAGCAGAGAGAACAGCTTTGACAATAATTCAAAGCACCTACCCACCCCAAATATAAGCATCCCTATTCTGGTTTCTGATGCATTTGAAAACTAATCTGGATTCAATCCTATTCTTGGAGCCCACATCTAATGATAAGCAATTGAATTCTACATTAAGTCAGAGGTTCTTTCCAACATGGAGTCTTAGTAGATTTGTAAATAGTTTCCTATCTGTGCCAGTACCAACTTGATGAGAATGACCCCGTATTTTCACTATCATTCCTTAACCTGCAAGTATCCTGGAGTGATCCAGAACTGGGTCTCAGGAAACCTGATTCTATTCCCAGCATCTGAGGCTGACTTGGTGTAAGACTGCCAGCAAGTTATTTAACCTTTGTGCCTCCATTTCCCCTCCAAAAGAAAGGATGTGGTATTGGGAATTGTCCTTTTAAGGGTTTACCTACCATGCCTTCCTGGGCTTCTGTATGCTCCATACACTTTCTATCATGGGCCTGCTTATGAACAGATTACCAGCACTGTACTAAGCAAGGCTACAATTTCATTTTTCAGAGTGCAGCTTGTATGACAGGCCAAGAAACGAGAATATGAATACTAAACTATTGTCCAAATTCTACAAAAGGTCATCCAAGGTCAAATCTGAGAGGTGATATAAGTTTGCATTGCTGGAGCTCAGCCTATTGCTGTCCTGTACAGAAGACTGCAGTCTCCAGTGCAGTTTCTTTACAACCACTAAATCCAGACAAACCTAAAAAAAATCTGAGAAAATGAATATTAAACTCCCAAATCTTACATAAAAAGTTGTAAAATCATTTGTGGACTCATTCTTTATTTTTCCATGAAAAATAAAGATGTAGCTAAAAAGAGTTACAGCCTGAGAATTGTTAAAAATTGTTTGAATTCATTCTTTTGAGGTTTCTTATAGAAGAGTCAATGAACAGGACAATTATACATAGTATATTGCATCATCCATCAGGAAGAGAAAGAATAGTGATTTTTCTCTCTCCCTCAACACACACACACACATTCCCATTGACATGAATGAGCCCATTCATATGAACACGAGCTTTATTGGTTTATTAGGTTTGGAAGTTAGTCACGGCATCTCAACCTGTGAGAGTTCGGTTGTACATACCAGGCAAATGTCTCACCTGCAGAACCTGTCAACCTGATTCTGCCTGATCCTGAACACCCACCATTCCCACTACCTATAGGCCAAATCATGAAAATAGACAAAATTTGTTTTGCCTCGGATAAAAGTTGCTTGATTCTCAGAGCCTGTTTCAGAACCAGGCCCTGCTTTCCCACAGGAATGGACATGGGTGGAAAGAGGAAAATGCCATAAGGTTCCCCTTTCATATATTTCTAAGAATTCTGTACTCAGGGTGGGTTGGCAACTCTTGCTCCCAAAAAAATGGACAGGCTACACCCCACAGGACTTAACAAATCTATTGTATGGTTAGGACCATTAGCCTCTACGCTGTCTTTTGATCCACTACTGCTCATCTCTCTGAACTGTTCAGGGTTTAGTCATTGCTTAAACAGCTTGCAAAAAAATCTGCTTTATTTTGTGTCTTGTTCAAATTCCTCTGCATAACAAGAACTTCACAGCACCTCTCCCATGCTGGCTGGGATGCTCAGCCCTTAAAGACATGGTCCCCAATTCCACACCTTCCCTTCAGAACCAAAACTAAAAATGTTCTAAAAGCAATATAGCATGCAATTATAACAATGTATAACCAGCCTAATTATTAAACTGAATAATAATGTTTAATTAGTCCTTAAGGCACTCTGTGATGTCTCTTGAACTGAAGGGGCCCTCAAGAAGTACTATCATTACGGTTTTCAGAAGGTGGCAAGGCCATTTATTCTGATTGTCCTGTGTTCTAGGGCCCTATTGTCTCAACCAGCTGTGGTTGGTGCTTGTATGAAACTTTCTTGGACAAAAGGGCATAGGCAATGCCTCTTATGTCCCTCCCTTCTAGCAGCTAGGGAAGATGTTACCTCTTCCTCCTCAGTAGGCATGTTTACACAAGACATGAACTGCACAGTAGCCTAATAAGACCATGTAGTAGCACGTCATAGCATGGACAGTGTTAATACACTACTGAGCAGTATTATTAGGTTACCTTGCAGTAGTGTCACTTATAAGATGTTCGCCAGTGCTACTGTGCTGTAACTTGCTTATGCAAGTACTAAATAAATGCACAGTAACCACTGTGTAGTAGTGTCTCATGTAGACGCAACCAGTATGTTTCTGTCTGGCATGAAAGCTGTTTACAATCCTGAGGCAGTCTTGCAGCCTTGTTGCTATTTGCACTGTATTGGGTCTGATCACAGATGCATAGCATCATATTCAAGAATTGGAGACACTTCCAGGACCCCCAATCTTACTGTTCTTGTTGGATTGGTTTGTTTCCTTTATATTTCTGTAAGTCCTCAGTGGCTCTGTTATTTATTGTTAACAATGAAGGTATTCTTATTTTCAATTTTTCTATTGACCAAAATGAGAACAAGCAACAACCCATGCTTCACTGGGGCTGTTCAATAATTTAACAGTACCAATTGTGGATCAGAGCATAATTCTGCAGCCCTTTTCTATAGCTGCTTTATCGGTATGTTATCATCTTTCACCAGCCTGCTGGATTGAAAAAATGGGACTAGTAGTTACATGTCTAAAGCTATACTGCAAGCTGTTAATATGCCTGCTAAACTTTGGCCCTTTGTCAGACATTACCAGGTATCTGAGTTTTCCGTGCACCATGGGAAAAATGTGGTAAAAAGCAGATTTTCTCATGTTAAGGAGAAAAACACAGATTTTCTCCTTTAAAACAGAAAAATGCTGAAAACTGTGGGTTTCACCTTGAAGGCTGGCTGGGGGAGCAGGAAGAGGGCAATCAGGCTGGGGTGCCACGTGCATGTGCATTCACACACATGAATGTAGAAGCCAGACAGCATGGAGAGCAGCTCCTGCAGCTCCCCAAAGGTAAGTCTGAGAGGGAGGGAGGGGATTGAGGCCTCCATTGTGAGTAAGGGAGAGAAGTAGGGAGTTGGGCAGGGCTGGGGACACTGCCCAGCTGGGGTGGTACTTGGGCTGGGGGCTTGGGGCCCAGGGCCAGGGTGGGAGTGGGACAGAGCCATGGGTGGCTCATCCTGGAGGTTTCATAGATTCATAGATTGTAAGGTAGAAAGGGACCTCAGAAGAGTCCAGCTCCCTGCACCAAGCAGAAAAGATAACTGGGCATCAGGTGACCCCAGCAGGTGACTGTCTAGTCTCCTCTTGAAGATCTCCAGAGTAGGCGATTGCACCACCTTTGGAGGAAGCTTCTTCCACAGGCTGAATACCCTGACTGTGAAGAATTTTTTCCTAATGTTGAGCCTGAATCGGTCTTCCAGGAGTTTGTGGCCATTACTCCTGGTTTTCCCCTTGGGTGCCCTGGTGAACAGTTGCTCGCCAAGCCCTTGATGTACTCCCCTAGTATAGCTGTAAGCTGCTACCAGGTCCCCTCTCAGCCTTCTTTTCCTCAGGCTGAAGAGTCCCAGATCCCTCAGCCTTTCCTCGTATGGCTTGCCTTTTTAGACGCTGATCATACAAGTGGTGGGTGGGCTCGCTCCCCAACCCTGCACGCACTCCTGAGGGGGGCATATGCCCCCTAGATTTGTGCTTGGGGTGGGGGTAGAGGTGGATGTGGTCTGGCAACTGCAGGCTTGGGGCTCCCCATCCTGCTGCTGTCCCCTCGGGACCTCCACAGCCCAGCGGGTGGGACCCAATGCAGCAATGCAGAGCGGGGCATGAAGACTCGGTGCCACTGCCAGGAGCCCCATGCTGCAATGGCAAGGCATTCCCTGCATGCCCAGCAGCAGCGGAGAGCACAACTCTGTGCTACTACCGCCGCTGTTGCTGGGTTAGTAGGGGGCATGTTGCCATGGTAGCGTAGGGATCCTGGTAGGGGCATTGAGCCCCCCCACCCTACTCTACCCTGCCATGCCGGGTCTTGCCTGGTGGGCCATGGATGTCCCAGAGGGAGGGCAGCAGGGCTCGGAGCCCTGAGCTTGCAGCCACCAGCCCCTGCCCCACAGGCTCCACTCTAGCCATTGCACCCGTGAGGGAGGGGAAGCTGGGCTCCACACACCACTCCAGCTGCAGCAACCTCCACCTCCCACAAGCAGCAGCTAGGGCTCAGGTGCTGCTGGGGGGCGGGGGGCAGGGAGCTGCAGACCTGGGTCCCTGGCCCCATAGCCCTGGTAGTTGGGGGCTCCCTTCAGCAGGGCTGGGGTGGGAGGCAGGGGCTGCAGGTCAGGAGTGAGGGGCACCAACAGGGCTGTGGGAAGTGGGGGTTGGGACTGAGGGACACTGATAGGGCTAAGCCACATAAAGGTATATGCCTTTAAACAAAATGCCATCTGATACTAACAGGTCTCCCCTCAAAATCACAATAGAAGTTGAGAATATGCTGCCCCAGCCACCCTATGGCAATAGCTTCAATTACTTTCTCAAGAGACTCATCCTAAGTAGTAGCTCTGGCAATCACATGCCACATTTCATCTGACACCAAATAGTTTGTTTTTTAAAACACTGATGTACATAAATTTAGCTCTGTACATCACTCTACTACACTTTTGCCAGATGCTTTATGAAATGTGACTGAAATCTCACCCAGGTTTGTGTTAAATTTGTAAATCATACATATATAGATGAAAAAAAATACCTCTACATTCTCATGGAAAGAAAGTGTTTTGCAGACCCCATTTAGCAATGACAATAAGTGATTTGTTATCAATTTCACCTAACATAGTCCTTCCATAATTAACCCCTAAAATATTTTATATCCATGGGCTAAGGGCAAAGCCTCCTTCTTAAGCAAAATTGATATGAATATTAGCTAGTTATTTGTTACCATCTGTCATGTATAAGACACTGTTTTACATTTCTGACCATACAGTGTAAGGCAACTCACTAATACCCTTCTTAGAGGTATTTATTAGCAAATTAATTTTGTCCTTACTGTCATAGTACTTCATCAAGACAAAACCCCCTTAATTAGCTGCTTCAGTTTCTTAAATTCTTTATTAATATTTGAATCTCATGTTCATTATACAACTTTACACAGTAGTTCTCTCAGGTTATTTGCCTGAACAGCTACATTAAGCACAAATTTTCTTGCATAATTCACCATTCCACAGAATCTTTGTAATTGTTGCATTTCTTGTCTACTGGAGCAAGTTTATCTGTGATTTCAGCTGTGTTATGCTCCACATGTGTACCTTGCTATGTAACTTCTCTCCCAGGAAAATTATTTCCATTGCATGGAATTTACATTTGTGCAGCTTAGTTTCAGTTCTACAGCTCTTTATTTTTCCAAACCCATGCAGAGTTTCTGATCATGCTCCTCTTGCGCATTAATCCAGATTGGAATGGCATCTATGTAAACCATTTTTGCCCTCTATACCAGCAAAAACTAATGTTTTCTGGGTAAGGACCTTAGGTACTGAACACAATCCAAATGGCAGACTGAAGAAACAGTGTCTTATCAAGGGGTTGTTAAATGTGCAAAAACATATTCTCCATGTTCCGACCTAAGTGCACCAATCTAGAATCCTGCTAATGCATTCAAAAGTTTACCTAACTTTATCCCATCTATGCAGTTGGTCCAATAAAAGATATCACCCTAAGAAATCCTTGTATCTCAGAGAAGTAAGAATAATAGCAATGGCAATTACATATTTTCTCTTGCCACTATAAACCCATTTAGAATAATATATGGTATCAGCAATCCCCCCAAGAATTTCTCCCTTAGTAGGTAGTAGAAAATATTTCTTTCTACATATTTAATTCTTCCAGATCTATACAGAAGCAAAAAATGTTATTTTTTTCTTATAATGATCAATGAGTGAATCCATTCTGCTGGCTTTTCTACTTTCTCTATGATTACCAGAGCAATAAGCCTATCCAACTCTTCTTATAGCTTCTGTATTATGGGGAAGACAACTTTCCTACAGGTGTGAATTGTAGGCTACTTCGGCTTTTTCAGCACTGTTCTATACTCCACCAAGAGAGTGCCTACCTCTTGGAAGACTGTCTATCCCCGATCCTCAAACTCTTGCTCCATTTTGGTCCTCCCACCCCTCCAATTAGTGAACCCATTTGATTAAATTAATCCTTGACATAGTTTTGACCCAATGGGTCAAATCTTTTGCACTATTGCAGACTGTATTGTTAATTTGTTCCTACACTTAGTTCACATACTCTTTAGTAGGTGTGGGATCACTACTGTAAACCCTGAGTTTATGCCTTTATCTGATTTTTCTAATGACTATAATGCTGTTTCTAGCCATCCATGGCATTATGCAACAGTATCACACTTAATGTCCTATTTGTTTTCACCTAGATAATCGAATCATCACCTTCTGCAAAACAGTCCAATACTCCTACAGAAAATTATTTGAGGTAGCAGTGCTGTCATCACTCTCTTTGTTCATGTTGTGCACAATCTGCTGCTGCTTACAAACTCTTGCAAAGTGATATGAGCCACTGCATTCTTTACATCTTTTTCAATATTCTGGTCTTACAGTCTAGCCCTGTATTGTTTGCCATAACACACAGCTCCATGTCCTGGTTTTGCCAAACTCCAGCTTTCAATTCTACATGCCTTTTTGCCTCTGGTCTTTCTTCTTGTGGTATTGTGTATTGATATCAGTATTAATTACTACAGTAATAAACAGCTGCTTTATGTATATATGCTGGCCTATGTATGCAACCATATTCTAGTTCACAAAAATATCTCATGAAGTGATCTCTATAGCATGATGAGTCTATTATTTTTACTTACTTGCATGAAATGAACAAACCAATCTTCCAAATATTAGTCTTCTTTCCAAAAAATATTTGCTGCTTAAATGAGACTGCATAGGATAATTTTAATCTCTAAAGGAACATTTAAAAAAATATTGCGTGTGCATGAAAACAAGAAATTTGTATGAAAACCTTGAATCCATAGAATTCACTAAGAGAAGCTGAAGCACAAGATAATAGCTATACTCCCTCGTTGGCTATCAGGAAAATATCTGAAAAGTTTGTGGACTCATACTAACAAGCAAGAAGCATGAAGTAGACAGGTGGAGAGTGTCAGATATACCATCTGAGCTGGACATAAAAAATGAGGTGACATTAAGCTACACAGTACATATGGAGAATTCAACTGGAACACCAAATGCGGTCACAACAGTTTCATATCATTACTGTCGGCTACCCAAATAGCAATACATAATGAGGACAGATTATCTGATCCTTTTCATTCAGTAATGCAATATCCTGCAATACAGTGCTCTGAAGACTGTTTCCAAAAAAAAGATAAAAATACATATCAGCACCAAAATGTTCCCCCTATTCTTACCAGAGATGCTCTTGCTTGTTAACTTTCACTCAAGGAAAGATTCAAGGGATTGAGTGAATTCCTAAGAGTTTCTAATTAAATACAATAGATTAGGAGGCCTGTGGCATTATAGCTTAATTTGACCATCCATCAACATTTCATAACCATAAGTGCATTATCTTGACCCATAATGTGAAATGTGAATAAACCAGAATTCTGACAAGATTGAGCCCTGAAAGATAGAAAGAGCAAAAGACAGAAAGAGCAAAAGAGAAGGGTAAAAAAAAAGCTTACTGAAAAGGGATCTGAAAGAAGAAATAGAATTACTATATCTAATGTTAGTAAATAAGATAAATGGACATCAACATTGCAAGCTTTATTGTCTTTAGAGTTGTGAAAACAGATTGTCCTTAAGCAAGAGAAAAGTGCTTTGTCATTGAGCAGTAGCTTGGGCTGTGATCAGGGTATGATTTAAAGTGAATCTCAGATGAATTTCAAAATCTATGATATAGCAAAGGCATACTCTGTCTACAGTAGGGATGTGTAAAGTGGGCAATATTCAATTCAGATTTGGCCCAATTCGGAGGACAGTGATTCCATTCACTGCTTCGGATCACTGTCCCAATTGGATTCAGCCAAATCTAAAGATTCAATTCTGATTTGGAGAATCAGCAATTTAGCCATAGACACAGCTTTATATGTTTTTTCTACATACATCGAGGTACTAGGTGCAGTTTGTGAATGCTGAGATGGTGGGGTGGATGGAGAATCCCACAGGAGTGGGGGGGGGCCCCCGCGCGTGCTCAGCAGTGGACCCGGAAGTGGACCAGAAGTACTTCCAGTGCACTTCCAGGTCCACCACTGAGCACACAGGGGACCCACCCACCCAGCTCAGCGCTCGGCCATGGCGGGGACCCTGGATACTGCCCCCAGACCCAGGAGGCACCAATAGCCAAGCTGGAGGGTGGGAGGGGGTCCCCTGTGCACTCCATGGCAGACCCGGAAGTGGACCAGAAGTACTTCTGGTCCATTTCCAGGTCCACTGCTGAGCACGTGGGGGACCCATCTGCACCCCCGTGGGACGCTCCATCTGCCCTACCATCTCAGCGATCATGAGCCGTGCCTGTTACCTCAAGGTATGCAGAAAAAACATAAAGCTGTGTCTATGGCTGAATCATCAAATCTCTTCAAATTGAATCGGATGCTTCTGATTAGATTCAGAGAGATTAATGGGTCTCCTGATTTGATTCAGATTCAGAGATTCAGCCACCGAATCAGGCCAAATCTCCTCCGAATCAAATCAGTGACCAAAGCTTCGCATACCCCTAGTCTACAGTGCTGAAAAAGTAAAGTTCAAGGCCTCTATTCTGTTTTCAGGGTATTTTTCCTCATATTATGCCCAAGGCTCCAAGCAATGCAAAAAAGGGTACATAGATCATTGGAATGAGGTTGGGGCCATAACCTACCTCATCTTAGCACATGTGTGTGAAAAAAAGAGTAGATG
The DNA here is from genome assembly GCF_000455745.1 of Alligator sinensis. Lineage (NCBI taxonomy): Eukaryota > Metazoa > Chordata > Crocodylia > Alligatoridae > Alligator > Alligator sinensis. The sequence continues at coordinate 416,035 of NW_005841872.1, forward strand.
GCAGAATTAAGGAATTCTGCCTGAGTAAGCCAGATTTCTTCCAAAAGGGCTCCTACTGCAACATGGGTACATTCATATCCCCTTCAACAGAGGCCAGAGGCATAATCTAGCCCTAAAGTAGGTTGTAAAGCAATAGGTTGTGTTAGTAAACAGGCCATTGCTCTGTGCTTGACACCCTGACCTGAAAACTTCTTCAGCAGCTGGGAGAATGGATCTCCCTTCTCATCCACAAATGGTTTAAACATTTTTTGGTACCTGAGCCTTTAATTTTTCCATATGTCATAAAATAAAGTCAGGGAAAGCAAGTTTTAACGAAAAGCTATGTTGAATAACCTGCTACAATATCATCTATACCGCATAAATTATAAGGAAATCTACTTTTTTTTAGCCTGGAGGGGTTTCTTAAACCATGTTTATGTTGCTTTAGAGATTTTGAACTTATGCTTTAAATATTTTCCCTTCTTTTTATATTAAATTCATTCCTATAAATTTAATAAAATATTTTCACAATGGAATTTGCTCTTTAATACCAGTATTTTGTCATATTTGTATTCAGGAATGTGGAGGCTGTATCACTGTCAGCCTCACTGGACTGAGGAAGGGAAGATTTTCACTTTGAGGATATCCTATGTCCTGGTATCAGAAAAGTTTTTTAGTGTCTATGATGCATACCCAGGTATGGCATGATGTTTCTGATATTTCTGGGGGTGGAAATGACATTTCGTCTACGGTTATGCTGATTTTTTGGCCTTGAGACACTATTTACAAAATCAGTATTTTATGCAAGTAAAACCTTCAGACATGAATTTTCAGCATACTGGATTGGCATGGATAGACTAAAATGATTGGTCACGCTTTCATTAGTCACACATTAAACATAATATGAAGTGATATTATAGTTCAGCTATCAAATTCACTACAAGCAGTCTATAAAGTACTTCTGGTAGCCTCAGATTTTGAAAATTGTAAAAATTATCTTCAAAACTGCCAAATTCCTTAGACAGAAGTATGCAAGTCCCTTGACATGGATCAAGGAATATTTGTGTTCTTACACTGAATCCTTTGGGAGACTCATTTGACACCTCTGCCTTTGTTTTCACTTCTGTAAAGAGAGATAATATTGACTACAGATACTTCAGTTTAGCATTATCAGGTTCTAAGGGCTAAACAGCATTAAGGTAGTAAAGTAAAATGATGTCTTTGATGGAAATATAAATCTTCAGAACCCATTGTAATCTGTTCATTCTTCTAAAGTGTGTGTCTCAAATGCAGTATTTTGCATTTGTGTCTTTCAGATTACTCAAGTATGTATAAAATCATAAACGTAGCCAGACAGTTCCCAATTGCCTATACATCTGAAGAGGAATAAAAATAATAGCTACTCCAGAAACTAATACACACTAGAGGCTGCTTATTAAATGTGTCTATCCAAGATGACACAACACAAACAATAAGGATAATATGAACAACCTCACCCTCTTGTTCCAACCATGCCTATGTTAGAGGCCATAGTAACACAGATGGATTAGAACCACATCCTGCGTCCCTACCACATATCTTTGTAGATGGCAGAAATCTCAAAAGAGCAAAAACATAGAAGCTGCTGATAGTTCCTCAGATGCATAGATTATTCTTTCTTTTCTTTCTTTCTTTTTGATGATATGCATATGTCAATCTTCGAGCAAAATTGAGCCCTTAGGGCAAAATTCTTCTCTCAGATCCACACATCAATGGGAGTTCCACTCATGTAGGGAGAATAGACTATTGGAGTTGAGAGCTGCTGTGTAGATCAGAATGGAAAATTGTCCATAATGTTTATTTTTTCCAAATATTAAATTTAAGAGATAAATATAATCAGTTTTAGACATAAAGATTTTAATAATTTCAGGTTGTGTCCTCCCTGCAACTCAGCAAAGATACCACGCAAATATAAATGAATGTTCACTGTGAGGTTTTTTTCTTACATTATGTCTATAAAATGCATACCATCAAAAGCAGACACAGTGACTTCCAATCTCCCTCTGAAATGAACTTCAGAGTGCGAATCACAGTAATGAAAAGCTCTTTAAGGTAACAAGCCCAATGTTGACAAGTTGGTTAAAAAATCTACTTTGTAAAATTATTTGAGAAAGGAAAAGGGAATTTTTTATTTACTTCATTGAATTTTGGTCAAGACATTACAAATTCACAAACTAACTGAAGTCCTAGAGTCTTGTCCCACCCATGGACACAGAGTATAAGACTAAAGAGAGTTTTTACAATGGGATGGCAAAGGGCAGGAAAGTTTTTCCAAAGCACAGGTCAGAAACCTCATTCTCCCTCTGTTCCTGAATTTGGGTTTAACATCAAGAGGTTTTTTTTTTTTTTCAAAGGAAGTAGTTGGTCACAGGCTTAGGGCAAAATCCTATTCTACCAATTGGCACCTACATAGACTTAGTCATCTAAGTCTGATCTTATTCCACCCTGCTCAATGCTCCGAAAAAAAAGTTAATGTACCTACATCTGTAACAATCCGAGCCTTAGGACTAAGTCACAAAAATGTACCATGCAGTTTGTGTTATCTGTCCTTCAGGTACTTGAGGAGGGTGAAAGGAGATCTCACTTAGGCACCTACTCGGTGGAACAGAAGCCGGCCCTTAAGTTTTGTCATTGTATTTGCAGTGCACACTTTAGCCAAGTTTGCATTCATTTTCCAAATGCATTCCTTTGCTTAATTCTTCTGTGGTACAATTCACACTGCTACAGTACAATATGTATGGTACAGTACAGTTCTGCAGTAGGCAGTGCAGAGCCTGAATCCTCTTAAGGTATAAGTGGGATTTAAGTGGCACATGTGCCTTTTACTGGTTTTCTGGATGGATGTGAATTTCCCCTCAACCCTAGAAACCCATGCTGATGATGTCATCGTTTAATGCTTGCAGCTTTCATTGAGTATTTGAAGATTCTCGCTCTCCCTCTGTGTGTCTAACTTCTGCTCTTTGATTTCTTTCAACACCTTCTTGTTTGAGACCTTCTATATTCATTAGTCACTACTGAGATCATTAGCACACAGCCTGGATTCTCCATAGCTGCTGTAAACAGAGACGTAAAGTGTGTTCTCATGTTTCTTACTGCACTTTTGGAAGCAGTTCATATCACAGGAGGATCAGAAAATAACAGTTTTGAACAGATAAAGAAAGGGGCAGCAGTCATGGACAACACTTACGGCTCTACAAAAACAGAACTATTTTAAATTATTAAAATAAAGTCTAAAATAAAAAAACACTATAACATGTCCATAAGAACCATATCCCTCTACCACAAATGTTTAGAATTTTTACTAAGCATTTGAGCACTGTTTTTAAAAATATTAAGTTATATCTCATTTCCCCTGGGGACATTTAGTTGGAAATTTCTAGTATACTGCTACGGACACTATGGATAGCAAACAGCAAAAAAAAAAAAAAAAAAAAAAAGACAGACATAAAAAAGTGAACACCCTATGTCCTCTTGAGGAATTTCAAACTTTATTTTATTTTTGTTAAACTGCTCACTAAGAAATGTGTTTCTGAAACAATCCCTCTTAACCATGATTTAACAGGCTTTTTCCAAAGCTATATTTAATAGAAATAATAGCAATCTTTAAGTATATACAGGGGTGGGCAAAATGCAGCCCGCAAGCCAGATGCAGCCCACCAGACCATTCTATCCGGCCCGCGGGACCCCTAAAAATTTAGAAAATTAATATTTATCTGCCCCTGGTTGCCTGTCATGTGTCCCTCAACGGCTTGCCAAAACTCAGTAAAGTGGCCCTCTGCCTGAAATAATTGTCCACCCCTACTGTAATATAATGTATATAATCTATGTGAATATATAAATGTTATCTATGATCATCAATTTGAATACAACTGTGCTTTTAAACATGCCTTGCAATATTTCTTATGTGCATTAATCAATATTTGAAATATTCTGTCCTTTTCTAACTAAATGGCTATTCATATTTCCCACTTGAAACACAGTGGGCATGTCTACACATGCATTTACACCAGCTTAAACTTTACTGCATAGTAGGTTACTGTGCAGTAAGCGGACATAGGCTGGTGTTCACATGTGCAGGTGTTAAAGTGCTTTAACACTGTATGTGGCCTGACTTGAGACTAAAGTTATTCATAGATTCAAAGATTCATAGATGTTAGGGTCGGAAGGGACCTCAATAGATCATCGAGTCCGACCCCCTGCATAGGCAGGAAAGAGGGCTGGGTCTAGATGAC
>NW_005841872.1:420444-443754 GCF_000455745.1 Alligator sinensis
CGGAGGCTGAAAAGGTCCAGGTTCTCTAGTCTCTCCTCGTAGGGCTTGGCCTGCAAGCCCTTAACCATACGAGTGGCCCTTCTCTGGACCCTCTCCAGGTTATCCGCATCCCTCTTGAAGTGCGGTGCCCAGAATTGCATGCAGTACTCCAACTGCGGTCTGACCAGCGCCCGATAGAGGGGAAGTATCACCTCTTTGGATCTATTCGTCATGCATCTGCTGATGCATGGTAAAGTGCCATTGGCTTTTCTGATGGCTTCGTCACACTGCCGACTCATGTTCATCTTGGAGTCCACTAGGACTCCAAAATCCCTTTCCACTTCCGTGCCACCCAGCAGGTCATTTCCTAGGCAGTAGGTATGCTGGACATTTTTCCTCCCTAGGTGCAGCACTTTGCATTTCTCCTTGTTGAACTGCATTCTGTTGTTTTCTGCCCACTTGTCCAACCTGTCCAGGTCTGCTTGCAGCTGTTCCCTGCCCTCCAGCATGTCCACTTCTCCCCAGTCCCAAGTCAGGCCACATACACAGTATTATTTTGCAGTAAGGTATCTACACATACATTACTGTGCAGTAATGCAGTAATACTGTGCAATACTGTGCACTAATCAGGCGTAAATTTGATAGCTGCATGATGCAGGTATCAAATTTACACTCAAGTTGGCATAAATCAACATATTTACTGCACAGCCTTCTCATGGTGACTACATTTTCAGAAAATGTAAGTATTTAAGTAATATGAAAAATTATAATTCTTTGAGCTCTCCAATGAACAGTTGTTTACTATGTATAGGTACAGCTGTCATAAAGGAAATGACTCTTAAGAGTCTTCTAAACTTGGAAGAGATTGTAATATGATTAATTTAAATTATCAAGAACCTTTTTTAAAATAAAATAAAAAATTCCTTAAAGTCTATTTGTTTTACAAATCCTAGACCTCTTATGATTCGCCCCATAGGTCTACAACTGTGCAGATTCAGAAGCCCAAACAGCCGAGAAGTTAGAATAATCAACGCAATGGAAGAACATAATGTTCCAGGGACTTAGTAAGTAAATCCTGCCATCCTCAAGATGGCAGAGGTATGATAGCAAAAGTCTTGCTGTCCAAAAAGGAGAAAAGTGTACGTCATCTCAGGTGGCTCATCTCAAACTGTTGCTCACAAAAGCTTATGCATTGCTGATTGAGTTAGTTTAATAAATGTCATAGATTTCATAGACGTTAGGACTGGAAGGGACCTCACAAGATCATCGAGTCCAGCCCCCTGCCCAAGGGGCAGGAAGTCAGCTGGGGTCAAATGATCCCTGCAAGATAGGCATCCAAGTGTTTCTTAAAAGTGTCCAGAGTAGGTGCTTGCACCACCTCTGAAAGGAGTCTATTCCAGGCCCTGGGAACTCAAACAATAAAGTTTTTCCTTATGTCCAGCCTGAAATGGTCTTCCAGGAGTTTGTGACTACTAGACCTTGTCTTCCCTTGGAGTGCCCTGGTGAACAGACATTCTTCCAGTTCCTGCACACTTTTTATATACTTACAGGCTGCCACCAAGTCACCCCTGAGCCTGAATTTTTCCAGGCTGAGGAGTCCAGTGGCTCTCAGGCTCTCCTCATAAGGCCTGCTAAGTTTACACAGTGCAACTCATCCCTGCCTCAAGCTGTTGACTTTTGCCAAGAACAAAGCTTCAACAGTTCCCTTCTTTTTGTATTGGCTATATTTTGTGCAAAGTTGCTGCTTTAGCACAGATGATTAAAGGCAGAATCAAAATGGTATCCCAAAAGGCAGAGATGGATAGAAACCACAGCCCTTCCTATATATGTGCAAACACAGCAGCTACATGCACAAAGCAATCCACATGTATTCCCTCTAGGCACAAAATCCCATTAGGGTTAGTCAAAAAAGGAAAGATATAAATTGGGTCTTGCAACCCAGTCCCAAATAGGATCAGATTCTTAGTTGGTGTAAATCTGTGGAATTGCTTTAACTTCAATTAAAGCAAAGGATCTGGCACTCAAAATCTTTTTAAAGAACAATGGATGTCCTAAATCTATTAAATTATTTTTAAAGAGCACTAACTCAAGGTACAATCAATACAGAAGCTAAAGTAGGCCAAATCATTCCCTACAAACCTGGGTAAATAGATGTGCCTTGCAGCATGCCTTGAGGGACAACAGATTAAGACTATTTTGGATAAATGCAGGAAGTATATTCCAAAGGGAATACGCGGACAGTAGCTCCCCTCCTTCATGTACCAAAGGGGCTCTGGCTTAAGTAACCAAATGACTAATAAAATATAGAGTGAGAGTTTATCTTTCATACAGGCAGGCCTGAAGCCCGAAGAGTTTTATAGGCTAAAACCAATGCCTTATAAAGCTCCACCCAGAAATAAACAGGCAGCCAGTGCATATTACAAAACTGTGATGTCATACAATTTCACCAAAATATTTGAGCTTCAATACTTGAGCTGATTGAAGTTGTAGCCCTTTGTGGAGCACACAGTAATACCTTACTATAGATTATAAGCTTATCAAGCAGGACTCAAACATCTTAGAGGAGGACCACTCAGATCATGATGGTGTATCACCAGCTGAGACCTGTAACCTCCACAGATCATAACTCCACATGAAAAGCTTGGGCAAATGCAGACTTCACGCTAACATAATGCCTTAGGTGCAGAATTATGTGAGAAATGGGACTGTATATGCCACTCTCTTAAAATACGACCCTGGGCCATGAGGCTGAGGCTCCTGCCAACATTTTCATAGATTTCATAGATTTTCAGGGTTAGAAGGGACCTCAGCAGATCATTGAGTCCAAGGCTCTGCCCTGGGCAGGAAAGAGCACTGGGGTCAGACAACCCCAGCCAGGTGTTTGTCCAGTCTCTTTGTAGAGATCCCTAAGGTAGGGGAGAGCGCCACCTCCCTTGGAAGCCCATTGCAGATTCTGGTAACCCTTACCATGAATAAGTTCTTCCTAATGTCTAGTCTAAATCTGCTCTCTGTCAGTTTGTGGCTGTTGTTTCTAGTTACTCCAAGGGGCACCCCAGTAAACAGAGTATCTCCTATTCCTTGCTGCCCCCTCTCCCTGCCCAACAAATTTGTAGATGGCCACCAAATCCCCTCTCAGCCTTCTCTTACAAAGGCTGAAGAGATCTAGGTTTTTCAGGAAGCACAATGACAATCAGGCAATCTGGTTTTATCTGAGATAGAAAATGCCAAAAAGAAAAAATAGTGAGGAAGAAGAACTGGAGAGAGCAAACATTCAGAGGAAACATGTGTGAGTAGTGTTGGAGGTTAGTAGAATAAAGGGACTTTGAGTAACCGAGAAGGAAGAAAAGCTAAAATAATTAGATTGGGATCAAGTGCCAGAGTCTGGGGTCTGATTTTATCTGCCCTGCAGTTACAAGGAACTTGACTGGGATTTACTCATATCCAGTAGAGAGAGAATCAGAGCACAGCCATATAAAAGAGATAAGAGAAAGCATGAATTGAAGAACTAGGCAGGACATCGTTTTCCCTTTCTATCAGCCCCTCTGTTCACCAAAGCAGGGAGAAGCTTCAAAATACCATTCAACTTAGCATTACATCATAAAGATAAAGCAAGGGTCCACAGTGAAAATTGCTGCTTCCTGCCTTCCACTTGCTAAAGGAAACACTGACTTTTCCTTTGAGAAAAGGATCTTTATAGACTAATCTATGCACTTACCAGCTCCAAGCTGGGTTCCTGTAATTCATTAGCTAAAGGACTAAAGATTTAAAAAAAAAACAATGCAGTAGGTCAGGTGTGGCCAATCTGCAGCGTGTGGGCCACAAGTGGCAAGGTTAGCTTGTGTGTATGGCATGTGGCAGATCAACAAGGGTGAAAGCAGCACAGTGGCAAATAGGACAGAAAGCAAAGAGCAAATTGGGCAATGGAGGAAATTGAAGTGGCACTAAAAGAGGGTGTAGGGCTAATTTATGGCATGCCTACCTAAAAAGGTTGGCCCCCACTGCAGTAGATAAAGTATGAAGCAGGCAGACCATGACATCCTATAAACAGGATAAGGATTCCTTCTTGCAACTGGCTCCTGGCATACTTCTGTTGCCAACCCAAGGCAACTTCAAGTTGGGTTTTTCAGAGCCATCAATATGTCAGAACCTAGCTACATTAATTCACATCTCTGACCATCACATGGACAATCTGGGCTTCTCTTGAGCACAGCAGGTCACAAAGCCCTAAAACAAGCACACAAGAGAAAAATAAACATTACCAGTAAAATAGGTTTGCCTGTGAAACAAAGTCAGACTACTCTATAATATGACCTACATTCAATTGTGACAGTCTGTTCACTTTCACTAACTAGAGAAACAGAAGAAACCCCCTCTCTTACAGTTGCCTAGAACTTCTTATCAATTTAATCTAAAGAGCTCCATCCACTGCTTCTATAGTTTGCAAATGGACTTTGAAATTTGATGGAGGCAGTGTTAGAGCCCAGCAGGTACCTTTTGTTGGCATGTCAATCTCTTGAGGTTTGATCAGGCTTTCAAAAATTGCCATTTCCAGATTGTATTTTGCATAGTGAAATCTAGTTTTGCCTCAGCATTATAGGCAACAGCATACACCCCAGTATCACTCCTACTGCCAATGTGACAATGGTGTCAGTGTAGGTACTACTGTGCCTTCCCTTCCTCTTTAAGCTGAGCCACCACATGTATCCATCGGATAACACAGATGGAGAGGACTGGGAACGTTTCTGACCCTGTCTTCACTCAGTGATGTTCTCTCTCTTTGCTCACAGCCCCACTCTAGGCTATTGGATCCTCAGGTCCCACACTCAGACCCCCTAGTCCTTCACTTAGCCCCTCTTTAGACATCCAGACCCCTTGGTCTTTACAGTCCACCCCTCTCCAGGCTCCTGGATCCCCCAGGTCTCATACTCAACTCCTCTCTGAGCTTGTGGACCTCTGGTCCCCTCCTTGGCTTCTCCAGGTGCTTTTGTGTCAAAGTGTGCTCCCCTAGCTTTCTCCCCACCAAAGTGGGGGAAGCCAAGGTTTTCAGGCACCCCTACTCACCTTTCTCTGGGGTGGCAACAGGTGCCATTTTGCAAAGGCTACCTCACCACAGGTAGCCCCACCACACTAACCAGTCCCAGGAGGGTACAGCTTCAGGTCTTACCCAGGACCAACCCTTGGGGCACTGGCCTCAGTCCCTATAACTGGAGTGTCCAAGCTCCTGCTACATACCTGCTGGGAGCAAGGGTCCAAGCTAGAAGCCAGGCTCCCTCCCTACACTTTCCAGAGTGGTAGTCATTGCATTGAGCCACATATATTAAGCTTGGGACCATCCTTCTGGTTCTACAGATCCCTCTATAACATGGGTCCTCTTCTTCTTGAGTTAGTGCTATAACTACTAGACTATTGGGCTAAAAGACAGGAAGGACCTCCTTCTTAACCTCACTAATCACAGGTTTTTGTCCAAATACAGTTTCAGGATTTATGTACATATGTATGGAACTGTGCAGCTGAGTAACTACCATGAGTGCACATAAAGTTAAAAGGGATTCTGTCCTTGGTTGGGAGCCAAAATACCTTGAGTTGTAAACTCACTCTTTCTACTAACTGGTGTTAATACTTCTGTACCACTTGTAACCCATATTACTTCTGAGATATACCTGATCAGGTGTACCTGATCTTTAAAATAGCAGAAATGAATCTCAAACTTTTACATACGTTGCTTTTCATACTTTGTTTTTTGCTGTAATGTCTGTAAATGGGGCTGCTTATGCAAATTTACCCACTATATCCATGAGTTTCTACCCACTTTAGTCTTCTCCTTCTAGCCACTAATACAAGTAGCTTTGAGCTCAGGTGATGACCCGTATGTTGCAGTACTTACGTATCAGCGTTCAAGGCCTGATGATTCTATAAATTATAAGTAACAGCATTTGTTTTGCACTTTTTCTTAATAAAAATAGAAAATTCCACATAAAAACAATGTTAAAAAACAGCCTAATAGTTGCAAAGATAAGCAACTAAAAAATTAGACAATGTTAAATTTGCCTGTGCAGTGCTAATCTTGCCTCCTTGAGCATGTACATTATGATACAGACTTTAATTACATGAAAAGTCATTTTTCCTGCAGGAACCTGTCCTCTTTCAATATGCAGTGTTAAATATATAGTCAGTAGTTCAATATTTCTCTTTATCCTTGTACTTTAAATATTCATTGAATACAGAGTTATCAGTTGCTTCCTGGGCTTTTAGAGGCTGCTTATAAGGGCATCACAAATATTAATGAACTTATTTGCCCTTTTACCCCTGTGAAATAAACAGGGATCCTGGATTTCTCTGATAAAAAAAACCCAACCCAATTTTCCAGTTAAAAACAAGTAATCCAAAATCCACATTTGTCCATGATTGAAATGAAACACCACTATATAACTATATATAACTATATATATATGTGTGTGTGTGTGTGTGTGTATATATAACTATATATAACTATATATAACTATATATGTGTGTGTGTGTGTGTGTGTGTGTGTATATAACTATATATATAACTATATATATATATACACATATATATATACACGCTGCCATTTTGAAGCACAGGGATGCTGATACATGAGATACAGTGGCTGGATGAAGTGTGCTAATTAGCATGCTCCAGCAGACTCAATTAATCGAATCTACTCTGATGCGTTGTAATTACAGTGCTTCAGAGCAGCCTCCTGGCATGTATATAGACACCCCCTGATTCCAGATTTTGTGTCCCTACCTCTGAATCATACTTCCTTACTACCAGGAATGTGGAACAACCACAGTTTATCTTGATTTTGGTTGAAGTTTTGAGAACTGAGTATTTCTGAACATGAAACTCCAGGTGTCTCAAATTGAGCATCCAGAAAATAAAGACTGCACAATTAGTGGCCACATGCCAAAGTTTTGGTTCAGCTGATTTGTATCACCTGGAAAATCTATAGGAAAGATAAAAACATAGACTTCTAAGTACTAGTCAAATACTTTAAACACAAAGCCAGCTTTTCTTTTCCAGCTTTCATCTGTCCCACCCTCAACACGTGCACAAATTTCTAGGACAAATGAAATAGAGGTCATACAGAAATAGCTTCATTGCCAACACAGCCCTAATTCATTCCCTGAGCTGCACAGTGCAGCCTATATACTAAATGAGACAGGGTTCCTATGATAAAATAGCATGTGATTGCATAAAGACTATCAGAATAAAAGGACTACTTTAATTCTTTCAACTTCTAAGATGATCATGTAATGTATATATGAGCCAAGCTTCATGTAATATGTACATGAGCCAAGCTCTCTATAATCAGGCAAGAGAGAAGAACAGAAGACTAAAATCCCCTAGGAACTATGTTATGCATATCCAATATAGCTAGGAAATGTCTAGGTACGGCAATGCTAGACACAATTGAAAAAAAGACATCTTCCTTCTGTACACAGGAAGCAACTGTGGTTGATGTGTCCTTCCAGAAGACATAGTGGTGAAACTAGCCAGAGCTGAAAATATCTTTTGGGCTAAGAACAGACAGTCAGAAAGTTGGAGACTAAATCGATACTATCTTTGCAATTTAGTCTAAGCTGTATATATGGAACCGATAAGCAAGTCAACAAACATTCACTTTTGATTCTGGGAATGCAGTCACATGCCTGCAGTGGCCCAGGCCAGAAGCCAAGGCATGCTAGAACATGTCTCCCTGCTTGGCTCGAGCAGACAGCTTGGACTAGCTCACCCACCCTGAGAGGGGGGGTCTTGCGGGGGAGGTGTAAAACATCCTGGGATGCTGAAGGACTATGAGTTAACTTGAATCTGGAAGGATCTGGGACAGAAGTTCAATAAGCTGATTTAACCTAAATCAGTTAAGTCTGGTACTACTACATCCATCCAAGTTTATCTTAAACTAGTTTCAGCAATTTTGAAAGTGGTTTATGTGTACTGAATTTCTGTTGTGTTACAGATTTGAACTGGTTTCCGATCACTTATACCGGTCTATGTGTAGTTTCTGTCCCTAGCCTTAATGGCCAAAATGTGGTGACCCCTCAGGCATACATTAATGCATGCTTACAGATGGAGACAGCACAATCTGCTTGCAGACAAGTGTAGTAAATGATACTGCAAAGCATTTATCAGTGAAGTAAATGGGTCCTGTCTAATTCTGGGGTTGGATCCAAAAAGAGATGTCAGGACAAACCGGCAGAATTGAGGCAGAATATAGACACCTGAATCTAAGAATGTGATTCTCAAACCCCTGCACAATCTCATGAGTACCTAAAGTCAGTAGGAACCTAAGTGTCTACCACTAAATTTCCCAGCCACCTAAGGGTCATTTATTCTACATGCCCAGAACTGCAGCCATCTTGTCAGGGCTGAGCAACTCAGCATGTGTGTCACACCTCAGGCCAACTGGAATCCTCAAGCTAGGAATTTCTTTGCCTACCTTCTCCCAGAGGCTCAATCTAATAGGCATGCCCAAATCATCCCTAACACATATGTGCAGAATGGAAATCATCCAAAAATACTGCAAAAGAGGACATATTCATTCAAAAGAGAAAGTGCCTTCCACCTTTTATTCAATGGACTAGTAGTTAAAGTACCCACCTAAGGTGTGAGTTACCTGGCTCTTCTCAGCCTCATACTTCCTACCTTCTAGGACAGTGATTCTCAACCAGGATGACATTGTACTATGGCATGTTAGCACGGTTAGGTTTTCAAACACGATTAATAAGATAAACCCAGAGATTTCAAATGGAAATGCATAGTTGTGGTCTTTCTGAGTTTTTTGCAACAGAAAAACTGCTCTATATTTTTCTGTAGTCAAAAAAAGAGTTAAAATTAAGAGCTGGTATTTTCTGAGGAACACCTCAAGTTTACCCAGGGGTGCCTCAAATCTAAAAAATGTTAGAACTTCTGTGTTAGGAGACTGGTGTAACCAGAAGGCTCTAGGCTCTTTGGAAACTATCCTTTACCTCTTTTTCTGACTGTTCCACTGAACATAACAAAAAATTAACACTCTTTAGACTAGAAAGACCTTTACACCAGCATGACCTTCTAGCCCAGAGGAAAAGGTCAGGCTAGCCCTTTCTTCTTCTTGTTTATGTATTTTATCCAATCACTGTTCAATATAAAATACTTCAGGAATCCTAGGAACAAAGGGCACTTGTACGCATGACAGACCTCTGCTCCGACATGTACTAATTAGCATGTGCCAGAGCAGACTTGATCAAGTCTTCTGTGCGTCTGCTGGAACATGCCAATTAGCGCACTCCAGCACCTCTATGTCATGTGTATCCAGTGTCCCCACATGTCAAAATGGCGGCAAGGACACTTTAACTAAAGCTCACCAAACACGCTTTAGTTAAAGCACCACCACCACCATTTTGAAACACAGGATGATGAAACACATAACACTGACAATGCATTAATTAAAACGGTTCTCAGAACCACTCTAATTAAAGTGCCCCCTCCTCCACACCCAAGCACATGTATAGACACCCGAAGACTGAAGCACAAGTCTTCCCTTTCCCACCTGAGTTTTGTAACCATTAGGCTACAGAGTCAGGCTTAGTCTTGTTCCCATTCTATGGCTGAGTAAATCTTTCTTTTCTGCATAATAGAACTGTATCAAAAGGAGGTGAAGGGATTGTCTTAACCTTAGAACAATCTATAGCTTTGTGGTTAAAGCACTATCCAGGAGTGGGTTTTAATCTCCCCCACTCCACTAATAGAGGGTTATAGCCAGTGGCTCCCACATTTTGGGAAACTGTATTAGTCACAGAACTATTATATTAAAAGGAGATGCCCCTTCCACCTATCTTTAAAAAAAAAGTTATGGCTATATCTGAATTGTTTTTGGAGTTAAATCTATTAGATCAAACCTCTCAGCGGAGATAAGGATAGGCAAAGGAATATCTAGGGTGTGTACAGAAATTACATTTTTCATGTGATGAAGCCCCTAAAAGTACTCTGTTGAAGTAACACAACAAACATTCACAGCTGCATAGTGCTTTTAAAAAGGTTGATCACCTGAAAATGTTACCTTAATGTGATGTAGTATCAGACAGGGGCACACTAAAGCAGGCTACTTATGGAATATGCGAGGGTTAATTTTGGGCGATTCTGCCCATATCCCATGCAGCTTTGCAGGGCTGTCACAAAGAGGAGACAGAAAACCTCTGACTCCTCCCTGCACAACTGGGAGGAGGAAGGGAGTCCCCTTTGCCACACACGTCCCCTCACCCCCCAGCTACCCCTGCTTGGGTCTTGTGAGGAGCTGAGCTAAGCTCATGAAGCAGGGGGACTACCTCCCCCCACCCTCATGGAAGTGTCTTAACAGTTGCAGCCTCATGGCTGCCCTGCCTGGAGCTGAAGCTGGTAGGGGAATGAAACTGTCTTGCCTCATGGGCCTGACCTGACTACCTCTGCTGGGATCTTGGGAGGCTCCACTACTGACAGTTGCCAGCTGGGGGGGTGAGGGGACAGGGCTGGGGAGAAGGTGGTCCAGCAGCCTCCTGGGAGGCTGCTGGAGTGCTCGTGCCTTCTGGCCTGGGCCAGTACAGGCAAACTCTGAGCCCACCACAACCAACAGGCAATTGCCTATTGGGTTCAATAGTATTCTAACTCATGGTGCTTTGTGTAAAGCACCATAGTTAAAGAACCTCTCCAACAGGCTGCCTGAACTTCTATGCACACTCCTGGTTCCCAACCAGGCTTATACATAAGCTGCCTTAAACTGCTCATCCCTGTCACAAGTATTTCTGGGTCTCAACAGAAGAAGAATTTTTAGATGTCTCCAGAGCTTGGAAACAGGGACTTTCAGGATCTAGGCCGCTGACAGAAGTTAATTTAAAGGGGTGATGGCACCTGATCCCTGATCCCAACAATCATGGCAACTACCATGCCACACATACATGGGAGGACATGCAATTTTGGGTTCAAAGATCAGATTCCAATCATGCCCCACCGGCCAGCACAGGGAGAACCCAGGATCACGATCCCAGGCTCCCCCTGCACTGCCAAGTTGAAAGCCAGGTGCCAGACAATTAGCTGATCATCAGCTGGCTCTGGGACCACACCAGTTCCTGGTATGGAGGCAGGATCCAGAGCCCTCTTCCAAGATGGGATGGTTCCCACGTTTTGCATCATAGCCTAGTGCCATTCACACAGGAGGTGGAATATTTGGAATTTAAACTGTCTGCAGTTTGAGGGTGCTCAGATTCCCAGGAGAGTTTCCTGACTACCAGGCCATAAAACAGTCTAAGTCAGTGATGCTCAACCTATGGCCCATGATCCAGATCTGACCCACAGAGCCATATCACCTGGCCCATGGGGCTCCTCATGGATCCAGAAATTTGTCAGCAGGGGGAATGTTATCTGCCACATCTCTGGGAGCTGCAGCAATTAACAAGGCCACCACTTACCCACCACCAAATTTCTGGATCTGTGGAGCCCCACAAGCCAGACAACATGGGCCTGCACAGGGCCTCTCCATACGGAGTTGATCCGGGGCTGCATCTAGGATGCGGGGTCAGTCTGCAAGCCAACTCCACATGCCAGATCCAGTCATAACCTGGCCCTGCACACCAGTCCAATCCAGTCCACTCATCTGGCCCCTGGAACTGGATGGCTTGGGCACCACTGGTCTAGGTGGAGCTACCATTCACCACTACTATTCCAGTCCCTGTTTCCAGGATTGTATGTGATTTTTACATTAGACAGTCATTGGATAAAAAGCTTTGGGAACTCAAATCAGAACCCAGCACTCCTGCCCCCCATGTGAGTGCCATCATCATTGGGCAACCAAGTCATTCTCCACATTGCAAACTCTCTCTGTGGCATATCTTTCTACATAATGCCTCAACTTCAGGAGAAAGGATGGAGAGTCTCTCCCCCAGATTATTCTATATCCTAGAGGATAAATAATTATCCTAGAAGCTTTATTAAACCCCCCTCAGTCAGAGAAGGGCCTAGACCCAAAGTCCTCACTCCTGAATGACTGATCTAACCACTAGGCAATTAAGGAACACCACAACCCCCCTGCCTTTTGAAAGAAAGTAGCCTGTTTGGCTCTGGGATGAATGCAAAATTGTTTGTGGCAGAGTTTAAGTGTTTCTCCAGCTCCATTCTATATTGCAAATCTTAAATTGGAGCTGGGCATCCAGTTTTTCAGATAGCATGTTCTATGCATGCTTATAAACCTAATGTTAGGAGTTTAAGAATGTAAGCCTTTGAGGGCTTGTGACCACTGGTGGTGTAGGTTTCCTGAATCACTTCTTATGACTTAGACCCTTTAATTCCACCAAAATCCTATTTTGGCACCTAGTTTACCAACTGGATATATTCCCTTGAGTTCCAAAAGAGTTAAAGATACTATGTAAAAGTAAGGTCGCTATCTTTAGATTGTTTCTGAATTCTAGGTATTTAATTTGGAGAATGGATATAGACATTCTGTGCATTTCTTTTTATTTTGTTGCTCTTCCTGTACTCATGTGATGTGAAGACTTAGATACAATGCTTGAATTTAGAGTAAATGTTTGTTTGTTTGTTTTCTGAATGCCCCTCCATACTAGCATGCTCAAATGTCTCAGTGACTTCAACAGGGCTTGTGAAAGTGTGACTAAATAGAACAGTGCCATGTACAGGTGACATTTTCCATGTTGCACATATACCATGTCCAACTGCCATCTACTCCTATCACCTTTCTAGCTTTTTGTTAGCTTACTACTAAATATCTGTAGCTGAGAAAAAATAAAAGCCTGCAAGAAGCTCCTTAAGAAAGCAAGATAAATAAACAAATATCCTTCCGGATAGTTTATGGGTGTGTCTACATGTACATGTACTCCGTCTTAAATTTACTGTGCACTAAATCACTGCACAGTATATTTAAGCCAGTTTAAATGCACATGTACACATGCCCTTAAACTGTAACTTACTGTGCAGTAAACAGGAATAGGCTGGCATCTACACATGCAGGCAACCTGGAACTAAATTTAATTGCAGGTCAGAACAGCCTGCCATGTGCCTCTGTGGTCACTTGGAAGAGCTTCAGCCTTCAGCCACATGGCTGCCAGCCCTTGGCACTAACTTTAGTCCCAAGTTGTCCCAAATTGAAGCCAGAGCCAGCTGCCAGCACTTGGGACTAACTTTAGTCCTAAATTGAAGCCAGGAGATGCAGCCAGCCAGGAGCCCTGGGGCTAGGCTCAGACTGGCCCCTTAGTGGCTGGGCAGACCCAGCGGGAGGTGCGGGGGGCGGGGGGGCTGGTTTACTGCACAGTAATGCATTTACACACGTGTTACTGAGCAGTAACTAATCAGGTGCAAATCTGAAACCTGCATGATGCAAACATCAAATTTACACTCAAGTCAGTGTAAATTGCCATATTTACTGCACAGTTCAGGCATGCACATGTAGACATGTGTCCACACTGTGCAGTAATATCAATTACTGCGCAGTAAATGCGCACATATAGTCTCACCCTATAAAGACTTTATTTTGTTACTGTGTTTATTATTGAATTCAATTCAAACTCTACAAAGATAACTAGAAACAGTAGCCAAAAATGCTATTGGCAGTAGGTCAAACAATGAATTTTTGGAATTGAAAATAAACTCTCAGAGTAGAAGAAAAAAATAAATATAAAAACGTGAGGAAAAACCTCAAAACTGAAAATGGCCCCCAAAAATGACTGAACAATTAATATTTGATGAAACATACTTATCAACAAAAATGGAGAAGAAAAGAATGAAGCAGTTGAAAAAAAAAGACTTTCTGCAGACCTCAGCTTCAAAATAATTTATAATTATTTTCCTTTATTTTACTAAATAGACTTTAACTGTTTTTTCTTTAGTTCTTTTCAGTGTTTTAGCAGAAGATGAATAGACATAAAAACTGGTAGAAACATATTTTTATTTATAAATTGTCATAAAGCTGTCTTCTGGAGGAGCTCTTCTTACAGCATATTCTGTTAAACAGCTTGTCCTTCATCTGATTACCCCTTCTGTGCACGTTACTGACTGCCATCCATTGTCTCAGTGTTTTTAAGGAGCAGAAAGGAAAGATTATTGTTTCCTAATATCCTGTCTATCCAACCATTAACAACATCAGAATCTTTTTCAGGAGAAACAGGATATTGATGTGTGGTATTGGCTCAGAGTACAACTATGGTTGTGATATGGAAATTTTGTACTGTTTGCATTCTAGCTGTATAACAAAAAGCAAGTGTAGGAGCCTTAAACAGAGCCAAGTATTCAGAAAAAGAGCAGGATTATAAAAGCCAAGTACTTGTACTGACTTCAATTTACATAAGCTACTACAGAAAAGAAATAAAATTAAATGGCTGTAATATGGAAGGACTTTGGGGAGGAGGCAAGATAAGGAACAACCCTTCTTGTAAGGCTGGTGAAGGATATTGTGCGTGGTGGTTTAGGAGTCTAGTCTGATTATTGAATAGTCTCTGAACTTAAGGTTTCATCTATTGGAAAGGCCTCACCCAGCAGCAGGGCTCCCATTGACTCCATTTGGCTTTGAACCAGGCTGTTAAGCATAATCATAGGTTGGAAGGAGATGTTAAGGATGAATAGCCCAAACTCCAAAAGCTGGCTTACCAGATGAAGTTATACAGTGCAGAGTGGCAAGAAGGTAATTCATTTCTCTTTCTATAGAAGGAAACTGAGTATACTGCTAGGGGTGGAGTTAAGTCATGAGAAAAAATGGCATCCAGTATACTGATAAGAAAGGATTTGGAAAACTTCTGTAAACGGCCACCAAATAGGAGTCTGCTCCAAAGGCTCTCATTAATGTCAATGGCTGTGGAACCAAGCCATAGAATAGTGCCGGCTGATGCTCATATGTGTATAGCCTTTTGTTCAAAAAGAGCTATGCTTAGGTTGAAGTTACAAAAATAACCAGAGAGATAAAAGTAACTATCTGTTGTTATCAATTTCTATACAAAACTACCATTGAAGTCAATGAAAATTTTATACTGAGTGACTTGGTAGCAGATCATGGTATGCTGTATTCATTCCTTGAACAACCTGAGAGTGAAAAACGGTGAATAAGTAAATGAAAAGCTGTGTATATGTTTAATGAATAAAATGTCCCAATGCTAAATAATCCCTTTGGTGTTAATTATTCTGGGTATTCTTTAACACATAATTACAAATATTTATAAGTTTATTCATATCTCACTTTTACAAGATGTACATTCATATCATGTGATTCAACATAATACACTCTGGAACTGGAACTCAACATGTCTGGTGAATTTATCTAGGAGCATGCTGGCATAACCAAAACCTAAAAAAGGTTGTTGCTTTTATTTTTTTTTCCACAATAACAAAGGGATAAAAACTTTAAGACCAGTTAGTTTTGGAGAGTTTTTCATTTTAGCAATCCCTGAAATGTCTGGAAACTCAGACACACTATGTATACATAACCAAAACAATGCAATGATACTGTAAATTATACTGGCTGCTCTTAATTTTGCAAAAGCAACAGGTTTAAAAAATATAAAAATAAATGCAAAGCATTGTCAAATTTACACTCAACATAATTAAAATATAATACATTTAAAATTTTTCAAACAAAACAATAAATAAAACATCCACATATATCAATACAAAGAAACAGAGATATTTGCCTGTCATTGATATAGTTACATACCATAGGCCTAGATTCATGAAAGTATTGCCTTTCAATAAATATCTTCAGCTTCAAAATTTGATATTTTCTACATTCTTCAACTGGTTTTTGTTAAATATCACATTTCAATATAATGTGTAGGAACTGCATCATTTCAATATTTCTTGTAAATCAGCAGATTTCTAGGCTGACTTCTAATAAATTAGGCACCAACTGATAACGTAAAACTTATCAAACAGACATGCACAATTTGAGGGGCATTACATATTGTACTCCATTTGAAGAATGCCTCAGACAAAATCCCATGGCTCTTGTTGACCTTGCTAGGAAAAGGCCATATGGTGAAAACTAACTAGGATAACATTTGACCACTAGGATGTGTCCATATGACCTGGGTCACAGCTTTGAAAGGAGGAGTAATTCAGAAGGAGATACAATTTTATTGATGGGGTAAGTCACAAGAGAGAATGTTCTATTCTTCTCTTTGTACACTCATATAGCTCTCTTTAGCACTGACCAGCGGTACAAATGAGATGTATATATGGAATGAAGGTACAGGATTTCTTTTTATTCTTTCCAAAGAATATCAAGCCCTTTCTGATTCCACCAGATCCTACTGTAGCCACTACACACATTAAAGTTACCGAATCAGAAGCCAGACCAATTCACCACATTACCACTGTCATTGGGGATCTTGACTGTGCTGGAAGTCTGTGCACAATGTGGAAAAAATTCAATATCAACCACTTGCTAGGCAGCTTAAAGATATGGAAGGGGCACCTTCACAACCTGCTTTAACCATCATCAAGGCAAAGCTTTAGCCATTTTGGTGGTGTGCACTTTACAGGGTTGAATATCATTATCGATTACAAGATATCATTATAAAATAACTATGTTTATTAAGAAATGCAATTATCTTATTTTTTTCGGTTTTGTAAAATGCCCTTAGATTGAAGAGAGAAAAAATAAAGCTTGCCATCTCCATAGTAATATTGTCCGAATATGCTATAACTATGCTATTTCTTATATAGAAATAAAACAATTATTTTGCCTAGCTTAATTGAAAGGGTAAGGAGCGTTATATATATATTTACCAAAACACCCTGCGTACCCTAAATATTGTCTCTTTTGGCCTATGGACTTCCATAGGAATGTCTCTCTAACATTTGAATCAATGGCCCCAATGTGTCAACACCGTGTCAATTCAAAATCATGTTGCTAGAGCATTTTATTATTATTTCATAGGAAAAAATGTATGAATATAAGAGCAGGGCTAGCATGCAAAGGTATGGCATCAGTGTATTTAGTCTGTGAGAAAGTGATAGTAGTTGAGTGGTAGGAAATCAGGGTTTTTCTAGTGAACTGTGCATGGAGTTAGGTGCTAAAAATTCCTCACATCTCATCCTAGCAGTGACACAAGCTGGAGACTTGGACTGAAATCCTGGACTTCCTGAAGTCAATAACAAAACTCCTGTCTTAAAGGGATGGGCAGTAACTGTACAGTCTTAGGAAAATAACTTAGAGCTATGGCCTGCCACACCTGATCATGCTGATTCCCTCTGGGACTACTCATGAATTAAGATACTACACTTTTGGATCAGGGGCCTTTATTGTTGCATGTTTGTATAGTGCTTAGCACAATAAAATGCCACCCTAAGTTATGGCTTGTGGGCACTGCCACAATACAAACAACAACAAAAATGTTTTAGATGATTATAGGTGGTGGAATCTGGCCTTTCATTTCTATGCTTAAATTTATACAAAATGGGGGTAATTATTCATGCCTACTTTGTGAGGAGTAAATATTAATTAATGAAAGTTTATGCGGTGCTTTGCAAAAAGAACATAGGTGCTGATTATTATTATATTAAACCAATATATCACTACTTCTAAAACTCTACTAAGCAAAAAAGTTCCAATGCCATTGTTTTTTCCGACTTTCTCCCAAATCAATAAAAAATGGATTGTGGAATCAGATTGTTATTCTGTTATAAATCAATACAAGCACTTAAACATATTTTGACAGTTCCAAAAATCCATATCAGAAGTTCTTCTTTTGACCCTTTTTACAGCTGTAGATACTTGTTTCTACGGGGGGGAAAATATTCATTTTGCATTAGCTCAAGTTATTTCTCATAGTTTCAAAAAGCATGCGAACTTTTGAGGAAGACTCTTCAGGAAGCCAGTTCTCAATAAGAAAAGAATACTCTGAAAGAAGTCCACCCAGTGCATATTGTTCTAAGGGTCTCTGAAATTCTCTTCTCTCTCCAAATGGGAGACTATGCAAAGATTAATGTGGATGATGATACATAATAAATATCACACTGTCTGCTAAACTAATCCAATAAAGACAATCGTTTAAATATAGTAAATAGCTTTGATTCTTAACGGTCTTATTGTCAACCTCTTACCTGTTGAAGAAGATACTGAAAGGAATGGAAAAACAGGACCCAGCTTCTAAGACAGAAAAGGGACTAAGATCCAGCACCTCAGTTTGCGTAAATAAGTGCAGTTACACTGATTTACAACCAGTGAGGAAGCAGCCCTTGTCAATGACAATTAAAATCTCATTTGTTTCTCCCCAGCGAGGCCCAGAAGAAAAGGAGGGCCATTATGTATGTCCTATTCCAAACTGCACCCAGCAAGTCTTGTGGATAAGGGTGTCACTGCAACTGTTCTACTCTTGAATTAGAAAAAAAATCAGCACCAAGTTTGGCAGCCACCCCTGATGACCTCAGTTCTTCATTTCCTTGACAGGATTACATCTGGCATGAGTGCCAGGATGGATGTAATGCAGAAGCAGCCCCACAGTGTCTTTGTAGATGCACTGAGACACACTTCCTTTTCCCCAAATTGGTTTCTAGTTCCTATTTCAAGGCCAGCCAGACTAATAACTGATGCCACCCTTTTTCCTTTTCCAGTCTTAGTAGCTGAAACAAACTGATAGAAATTTTAATTTTAGAAAGCTGAGTACTTACAGACACTATTTCATGTTAGGGTGTCTGGAGTTTGCCTTCATATATTTTTTTATATAATAAATTAGCAAAATCACTTTTGCTGTAGTAAATTAGAAAAGGAGAAAGCTGATCAAGGATTCCTACACTATAACAGCTATGGTGGACTTCTTATTGGGCAACAGTTACCAAAATGTAAGAGAAATGTTTTATAAATTATGCTGCACTTGAAGAAGTGCAGTTATGCCAGATTTATGCCAGATTGCCTCACTCCTGGATTATTGGAAGATATTAAAGCTCAGTTCCGCAGCATCTACTGAACTTAGGTTTCATAAAAGTTTATGCAACTGAAAAGCAAAATTCACTTTTCTGTAGAAGTCCAGCAGAAGGCTTATAGATCACATACATCCCAGTTAAAACCTCATAATAGAGTTCATATGGGATGTAACTAATGCATAATTTTGCACTGGCTTTCTGCAGAGCAGTGATTTTTAACCTAAGTGAATAAAGGCTGCGCAACTGCGCCTTTTGCTTCCAATAGTATGCATCACATCACCCCAGAGGATTGTGGTACCTGGTATAACTCTTCACTTATTATAGACTGTTGCTTCCTTATAGTGAAATTAAAAGATTTAGTCCTACCTGTATATTAAAAGTGCTGGAGTTTTTTTAGGGAAAAATATTTCTTATTTTAGTTGTAAAATGTTATATAGATGCTATTATAAATAATGTTTATAAGCCTCAATTTTACTCTAGATAAAATTGTATGAGTCAAAACTGTTAATTGCCTGGGTTTTCCCCCTGCATAAAATGATTAATGTCATGTTATCCTTATAGCCATGGCTTAAAGAGGTACTGAACTTTCACAAGGAGGTAGGAAAGGCAGGTAAAATTTATCAATTCTAACATGCTCAAAATATAACCACTTTTCACATAATAAATAGGTGGGAAATGGCAGTACTTTGACATTTCAGAAATTTGTTTGTCAGAAAATATCAAAATTTGAAAATAAACCTGCAAGTGTTTAGAACGGAAAAGACAATGCAAAAAAATTGCCCAACGGTAATATTTTGATTTGATAAATACCAGCAAAAGCCAAAACTAGTAATGGATTGCAAGATGAGAAAGAAAAAAAAATAGGCTTAATGACAGTACTATTGAGAGGATACGCTTCCATCAATGCAGGCCTTGATAACAAAGGCAATCAAATAGCTATCTTGTTAGAAGTAGACAAGACCAGTATGTCATCCCATAGAAAACAAATCTACATCATAATAAACTGATTAGAAGAGAATTACATAAAACTTAGAGCTCTGGGTTGTTTTGGTTTGTTTTTTTTTAACAAACCCAGACACTTTGGTAATACAATTTAAAAGGACTTTCCCCCAGTTTATACTAGCTATGCTGCTTAGACAAGTTTATATTTGGTGTTTATATAACTGGCAAAACCAAAAAATGTCTAATACTGAACTTGTCCACCTCTACAAAACATTTACTTTGTTCTTGTGGGTTCAGTTATTTTGTTTTTCTTTTTCTTTTTTACTTAAAATGATTGCAAAAATGTCATACAGGCTTTTCAGCTTACTTCCCAGAAATATGGCACGTTAACTTGACTAGAAATCATGGCATCTATCTTTTTCCATATGTGATACATATTACTTTATCCATTCCTACAAGACTCGGACTGTCATTTTGGCAATAAACTGCAATGCACCAGTCTGAGCATAAAGGATTTAAGTTGTGGTTCTTGCAGAATTGGTTATTAACAGAATAAGTACGGCTATTTTTAATCTATAATATTTACAGTATTGCACTTTACTGCACTTAATTGCATTTCACTAAAATTAATGCTGCATCAGTATTATGCCTTAAAATCGTATGTCCATCTTTGTTGTGTAAGTTGTTCCTTCTACATCCTGTAAAACAGCAAGATTTCAATTCAAAGATCCCAGACATTTGGAAAAGAAAATTTAAAAGTCGACCTGTTCCTATGGCACAATACATCTCAGTTCAGGTGATTCTGGGTAAAACAGGTGCGTTCGTATTGTTCCCATCTTTCAAGTCACCATTAATGGTTGGTAAATTCTGGTCTCTCTCTGTCTCTCTCTCTCTCTCTCTCTCTTTCTCTCTTTTTTTTCTTTCAAAGGACATAGCCATTTGAGATGCACATTTTTTGTTATTGCTGCTTTTTTTTTTTTAGAAAAAAAAAAAACTGCCTTGCCTCAGATCTGAAATTCCACATTTAAATTCAAACCAGTTCTGCAGCAGCAGCTCCTCAGTGATGGAAGATATTCATGGCAGTGAAATAATACTGTTGGCAACAAAGAAATGTCATCTTTAATGGAGACCAGCCCCAAGGATTTTTTTTATTAGTATTATTTTTGTTGTTTTGTTTTGTTTTAATATATTTTATGATCTTCAAACAATGTGTTTAGATAGACGCATACACAAAGTAGCAAAGCTGACAGCAGCAGATGATGTTACACTGAAGGGATCACTTTTGCCAGGTTCAAAATCCAAATGTCCCAATGTTCACAGATTAGCATAATTTAGAGATATTTTTTTCCCCCCACTTACTTTATCCTGCATAGGGGGAAGTCTTTGATTTCCCTCTCTGTGTGTGTGCGCGTGCTTGTGTGTTTAATCTGATGACTTTTAACTAGGATTTCTGGATGATTTCACCCTAGCATTTCATCTGGTAGAACAGTTTTAGCTGTGTCAGAGCACTGCAAAATAAAATAGTAATTTAAAAAAAAAAAGATGGGCAGCCCAGTCTTCAGATCAATTGGATGTGAAGTCTTTGGGTGGGGAGGGAGAAAAAAAAGTAATCATCAAGAAGGGGTTGTAGAGATCGTCTCTCAAAGGACTTGCAGAGCGTTTTAAAGAAGAAAAAGAAGAAAAAAAAGTAGCGATCGTTGTTTGTCCCGGGGCCTGGAGAGTCAAGCTTAGGTGGTGCTGAGAGAAAGAGGAAACGGAGAGAGGAGAGAGAGTTATAAGTCCATCCTGGGTCTCACACACACAGAGCAAAAAAAAAAGAAGAAGAAGAAGGAAGGGTGTGGGGGGCGCTGAACGGTGTCAGAGCCCCAAAGCCTCGGCATGTTTCCTGGCCTTGAGTCGCAGGTCAGCGATGCTGGAGTTTTTGCTGTTGCTCTTGGCAGCAGCAGCCACCACAGCAGCCGCGGAGGCGGATTCCGCCAGGGAGGCGATGGGCAGTCCGAAGGGCGGCGGCGGGAACATCAGGTAGGGCGCGTGGGCCGCCAGGTGCGGGTGCAGGTGGGGGTGCGCGTGGGCCACGCCTTCCAGCTGCAGCTGAGCCTGCACCTGCCAAAGCACACAGACAGGGGCACGGGTGAGACGAGCTGGGCCAGGGCACGGGGGCACCCCGCCCCGTACCCACCCACACCCACACACCTCCCCAAGCAGCATGTGGCACCGTCTCGCTCTCTCTGGGAGGCTCCAGAAGAAGGGTCCCCTTCTCTTCTCGCATACCTGCGGCAGGGGATTGAGAACCTGGAGGGTCCTGTGGGGGGCCTTACTCCAGAAGAGGCACGCGGTCCAAGGGGGGGAAAGAAGGGATCTTGCTTTTGAGGTCCCTCCTGCCCCCCTCCAAGCCCCCCTCGCTAAGTCCTGCACCGCAGCCTGGCTTGTGGCTGCACCTAACTCCCCAGCTGTAGGGCACTGGGCTGCTCGCAGGCAGCTCCAGCCCGATGTCAGTGCAGTTGTCTACGCTACCTACAGCCAGATCCAGCCTGATTTCAATGTAGGTGACTTGGACACTTACAGAAAGATCCAGCCCGATGTCAGTGTCGTTGTCTCTGCTACCTACAGAGAGATCCAGCCTGGTTTCAATGTAGGTGTCTGCTAACATCGAGCCTGGTTTCTGGATGGAGTTGAGTCTGATGTCAGTGTAGGTAACTTGGCTACTTACAGACAGATCCAGCCCGACTTCAGAGTAGTTGTCTCAGCTACCTACAGCCAGATCCAGCCTGCTTTCAGTGTAGGTGACTGCTACCTACAGCCAGATCCAGCCTGATTTCACTGTAGGTGCATGCTACCTACAGCCAGATCCAGCCTGTTTTCAGCGTAGGCGACTTGCCTACCTACAGAAAGATCCAGCTTGCTTCCAGTGCAGGTGACTGCTGCCCAAAGAAAAATCGAGTCTGATGTCAATGTAGGTGACTCTGCTGACCACAGAAAGGTCTAGCCTGGTTTCACTGTCGTTGTCTCTGCTACCTACAGAGAGATCCAGCCTGATTTCAATGTAGTTGGCTACTTACAGACAGATCTAACCCGATTTCAGTGCAGTTGTCTCTCTGCAACCTACAGCCAGACCGAGCCTAATTTCAGGGGGTTTCCAGTTTGTATATACTCTGCACCGGTGGCCGGGCTGGAGACCGCTGACCCTGCCTTTCTCGTGGACATAGTGATCAAGTTAAGAAGATGAGGTTTGTTGATAAGAAAAGAAAGCTTTGCCTCTCCCCACCCCTTTTATTTGGAGGGGAGCCCTGGCTCGTTTTCATGTCCAAAAGGGAAGATCAAGCAACTGGTCGAGCAGAGTTTCTTTTCCCCATCTGAGGAGGCTATTGCGTTTTCCAGGTAGGGATCCGAGTTGTGAATCTGAAAGAGGAACTTTTTCCTGGAAGCGACAGTTTAACCCCTTGTACCCAGCAAAGGCAGGACAGGATGATCGGGGGGGGGGGGGGGGGGAGAGCAGG
>NW_005841872.1:443785-454081 GCF_000455745.1 Alligator sinensis
GCACTCCTATGGTTTAAGCAAGCCCCGCAGAGGCACGAGAACCGGCCCATGGGTTAACCTTAAACCTCTCCCTTGCACTTCCACAGTGAAATAGAGACATGTTTAATCCTTCTAATATTAAAAAAAAAAAAAAAATGTTGAGCATCGCACAGGCGCCAGCAAGTGTTAAATAGCATTTTTTTTTCCCAGGGATGTTTATTTATACCTTTCTAAAAACTCTTTAACCTTGTACAAGGGACCAGTAGCCAATGTTTGCTTTGGAGCTTTCCAGTCCTACACAAACACATTGGACTGACAGATTTTAGCCCGGGGTGGAAGGGGTTTCCCACCCCGCTCTCTCCCCAAATATGCGTGTGTTTTGTTTTGTTTTTAAATCGTCACAATTCATCTGTCCATTCCACTAGTTAAGAGTTTAAAAAAATCCAAAAAACTAACCCGATTCCTCCATCAATCAAGTAGAGCCGCCCAAAAAGAAAGAAAAGAAGTTACCAAGTGTACCTTACACGTGGTAGTAGAGTGGGCCTGAATTTCTTCCCCGTTGCCCCAGTTGTACACCAGTGTAACTCCACTGACTTCGGTGCGGTTACTCCTGATTTACCCCCTTGTAAGATGGAGGGGAATCAGGCCCGTGTCTGTACCAGAAACTGCGGGGATTGGGTTGGTTTTTGTGTGTTTTTTTTCCTGCATTAGCCTCCAAGATGACTGCGCTGGGTGAAGACCCCGTGCCCTGCACAGGGAGAGCACCATGCCACCAGGCATCTAGACTCTGCCCAGGAGACAGGGATAAGCAAGCAAAAAAGGCGATGCAGATGTTTCCCCCTCACTCCAAGAGAGAGGGCGGTGAGGCTGGCAGTGGTAGTGCCCACACCCCAGCGCCGATCTCTCCTGGAGGGGCAGGGAAAGCCCCCAAGCCTTCCCTTCCCCAGACTTCCCTAAGGAAAGCCTTGGCCAGGGGCTGGGACGCACACAACTCATGCTAGTGATGTCCCGATCCTCCCAGCGTCTCCCCTGCACCCAGCTGCCTTCCCCAGGCTTGGAGAGCCCAGGTCTGAGCCCCGGGGCTGCCTCCCAGCGCCTTGGGCATCTCTTGCTGGCTCAGGGCTGGGTCCTGCAGGACGGGCTCAGCCTGGGGCAGAGGTGGCTCCACGTGGAAAAGCCAAAGAGAGGGGAAGGGAGTGGGGGGCAAGCCAGGCAAGCCCCAGCCTCCTCCCCCACCCCATCCAGTGCCTGAGCCAGCAGGGAGGGTCACTTAGAAAGAGGGGACTTGGGAAGTTTGACAGCGTGATTTGAATAGGTGCCATGCCAACTTCTCCCTGGAGCAGCATCCCGCTGGAGGGGACAGCACAGCTGGATCAAGGCAGGGTTGGGGTGGGGGGGAACCAGGGAGCAGAGGTGCTGCCTACCTGTTGGAAAGGCATCCTCAGGGCGCCCATGTTCACGTAGGGGGCCACTCTGCAGGCGTCTAAGTGGCTCGCCGTGCCCAGGATCACACCTGCGGGGACACACGAGGAGCAGGGTCAGCGCGCCGGGCTCGCCCCGCCGCCTCCAGCACCCGCCGCCTCCCGCACCCACCTTTGTGCATCTGGTTCTCCTGCTTCCGGCACTTCGCCCTCCTGTTCTGGAACCAGACCTGCCGGCAACGAGCAACAGTCAGGGGACATGCAGTGGCAGTGGTCGTAGTAGCAGTAATAATAATAGCAAGAAGAATGATGGTGATGATCACAATAATAGTGATGATAAAGGCAATGGGAATAATAATGACAGGGATGGCAATGGCAACAATAATGAAAACGATGGCAATAATAATGGCAATGGCAATAATAACGACAGTGATAATAGTAATGGAAATGACAATAATAAGGAAAATCGTGGCAATAATAATGGCAATGATGACAATGGCAATAATAATGCCAGTGATAATAATAATTGCAACGATGGCAATGGCAATAATGACAGTGATGGCAATAGCAATAATAACGACAGAGATAATAATAATGGCAGTGGTAACGGCAACACTGGCAATGGCAATCATAATGGCAATGATGGCGATGGCAATAATGACAGTGATGGCAATGGCACTAGTAAAGGCAATAGCAATTATCATGGCAATGGCAATTATAATGACACGGATGGCAATGGCAAAAATAATGACAGTGATAATAATAATAATGGTAATGATGGTGATGGCAATAATGACAGTGATGGCAATGGCATTTATAATGGTAATGTTGGCAATGGCAATAATAATAGCAATGGCAACAACACTAGTACTGTAGTAGTAATAATAATAGTGATGATATGGAAAGAAGGGACACAAACCCGAGTAGCGATCCCAGGCCACCAGACTTTTATGGAGTGCATGTAATACACACATACACGGACCCACGGGGCAGAGGCAAGTGGCAGCACTGAGCACTGGGTAGGGCTCGGGTGATTATGACTCTCAGCTCCCCGGATGGCTTAGCCCAGAGGCTTGACACCAAACCAGCCGAGATTCCTCTTCCGTTGAGACCCTCGGAGTGCTCGAGCCCAACGCAGTGGCCCTCGGAGCCCTCTGCCTGCCTGGAAATGCCCTTCTTTCCCAGCCCTGCGAGGCGCCCCTGTGTCCCCGAGCCTGGCACTCACGCGTGCCACCCGCCAAGGGGGAGCGTCTGCCACGGCTGGGACAAGCCCTCAAGTGCTCTTCCTCGCAGCCTGCCCCTGGATGAAGGCGGCTATCGCTCCGTCCAAGGGAGCCTCCGAGGTTTTGTCAAACTTCTATGCTCAACTTCCAGCCCATAAAACCAACTACCACCCGGATTATCTGCTCCGGTCTAAAACTTCAGTTTTATGGGGTCTGAGAGGGTTCAAGGTCTCAGATAAAACAATCAATCCCAACTCAAGCAAATGGACTGAATCACTAGCCAGTACATTAATTGGGGGGGGGGGGAATGCTCCTACTTTTTCTTTTCCGAATATCTTTACTTTCAGACAACAGCCAAACCTTTCCAAATTTGGACTTAAAGTATTGTTTACACAGCCACGAGAAGGAACAAAAAAAAAACTGTCTGTAATCCAATAATCCTCATCTAATCCTGGTAATTATAAATTAGATGCCCAAATTTCAGTTGCCCCTGTATTTCTTTGCCCCCCCCCCACTTTTTTTTTCCAGGACATTTCAAATATTTGAGGTATTATTACACCTCCTCCCCTTCCCCCTCCCCTTCTAAAATGGCTAGTTGAATACATCTGGTCAAATTAATTCATTATCAGAGGTTCCCGATAAAAAATGTTTTGCCCAGGCTTTTTCTAACTCAAAACCTAGCAGCTGCGGACAAACATTGACTTGCAAGGCTGATAAAATCTTGTAGCTAAGTAAACACTTGCAACCTTTGAAGTTCTTACACTTGCCAAGTGATCATACGGTTAATTAATACTAACTGCACTTCCTACATCAAATTTTCCCTTCAAGCTTTCTTCAATTGCCTTAATGATGGTCATTTACAACGGAGTAATTAGTGCAAAGAAAGGCTTCCAACGGCATTAATTACCCAGGGTACCTCAGTGATTTTCTTAAGTAGGAATTGGCCTTCTCTACTCTGGAGCACAATTCTTCCTGCTCAGGTTTGCCAGATGATGCCATGCATAATACCGAGCATTTTGCATCTCAGAAGCAGAGCAAGCCCTGAGCTGTGCAGCACTGTGGGCCTGGCTGAAACCTCTAACACGGATCCCTCAATAGCACGACCTTTCCCTGTGCTAATAAAACATCTGTCTTTCAAACCCGCACCAGCTTGTCTTCACGTAACTGTCACTACTTCCTTGAAATATATATAGAGATCAATCACATTTTTCATATCAAAAGTGCAGAATATTAAACATTGAAGCCTCTTTCCCAAACTATTACAATTTGCAGGGATTTTAAAAGGAACACCTCAAATATAATGTTGCAGCGGGGGATGGGGGGTGGGATTTGTCTTTGTCATTTTTAAAGCAGTGTTTAAACAACTTCTTTTGCAAATCTCAACCTCTCTCAAACAGAAATTACATTTAAATCTGTAAAACGAAGTGCCCTTTCCCTTTAGCTATGAAAAAATAAGGTTATGAGGAATAAAAGTGATGAATTAGCCACTGCGTTAAGCGATAATAAATCAGGCTCGGTGTGATTCACGATCAATTCCAATTAGTCATGAATATGCTAAGTAAAGCACAGTACACTGTTTTAGACAGTTATTTCTTCATTAAGGATCACTCAGTGATTTCTTTCACAAATGCTCTAATCTGATTTCCTTTTGATTTCCATTAGAGACAGTGAATAATGACATTTAATTTAGCCCTGCACCATAAACCCAAAGATATTTGTTGTAATTGAATTACTGCCTGCTCCTCACTATGGTCTCATAACTTTCAATTATAACCCTGACAGCTGGGTGATATGAGTTTCCAGTACAACACTAAAAATAAAAGGTTAATAAGGAGTAGCTACCATAGGAGCTTCAATTTATTTACAGCAAATTTCCACACTAAATTGAAACTATATCCTTTAACAACAAGGGACAGGCACTGCAGAGAGGGATTAGAAAACCATTCTGAAAGTATTAAAATATCCTCCTCCCCTCCTCCTTCTTTCTTTCTGTCCTCCCCTTCTTTAAATATTTGTAGACCTCTATAATTAATTACTTATTTCCCTCCTTTTTATTATTTCTATTTCCTTTCTGTTCAAGAATATCCCCCACTCTTTTTGAGCAGCCCTTATTTTAAAACAATCAAAATTGTGTCTTGCATACCATTCCCACCTGATTTTGTATTTAGTTAGTTAGTTACTTTGGGAGGGGGGGGGTAATGTTTCACGATCTGCAAGCACTTGAAGGGCCAGTTTTCCTGGAACTATGAACATCTTGCTAAGGTGCTGCTACTCAGTAATAAACTACTTGAAAGAAAAGAGTGCAGAATTCAATTACAAGTAATTTATTTTTATAGAAACAGTACATCAAGGCCCTGGAAAGATATTACAGAGCCAGAGCAAGAAGACCTGGGAAGATGACATAAGAGTTGATGTCCCCTTCAGCAAAAGTTTAATCTTTTCATTAATGTATATGGTGCGGATAGATCAATCTTCCGGGAGATGTAGGCCACGGGCCCTTTCACCCGCTGCTATATTCCCCTAGAAACATCCCTCTCTCAGGCATAAGGCCGACATGATCCCTTCCTCAGTCTGTTTTATACAGAAGAAAGACATCACGGCTGAGGAAAACTAGCTACCCTATTTATTTCGGAAAATGCCTGGAGGAGGCACTTATTTAACACTAGATAGCCACTTACTCAGACAGTTAAGTATTGAATAGATTTGGGAAGAGGAAGAGGGGAGCAGATTGTTCCTCTGTGCCTTTCAAACCCTAGAAGTTTATAATATTTAATAGGGAAAACAAAAAGACCTCCGATCTGGAAGTGTGAAAGCATTTCTCAACAAATAAAACACACACTTTCCCTTCAGAAAGAAGCTAATATGATCAAAAGGGAAGGATTTTTTCCCCCAACCCTTGGCCAAGAGCCATATAATAATTTAATAAGGGGCTTTCTTTAAATTTCTTTTCCTCGTAGTCCTGATTATTACTCCACAGGTTGATCTTATTAATTTTTTTTTTTAACATGACATCTGTTTTTGGAATGGCCTCCCCGTTTATTCTCCCCCCACCCCACAGTCTTGGCTGTCAGGGACAAAAGCTAAAATATCCTTAAAAATAGACACAACAAGAAGACGGCCTGGTGGCCACAAAAATATGCCAATAAAACTTATTTCCAAGGTTTATGAAATCACTTGGTTGTTGTTTTTTTTTTTTTTAAGTACAGGGGGGAAATATACCAGATGGAGTGCCATGAATTCATATGCTTGCTATGCGAGTCAGATGAGGGCACCTTTCCCCCGGCTCTGGATAATCCAGTCCCAAAGCACCCAGCCCGTCTAGCCTTAGCCAGGACAATTGTTTTCTGATGCTTTTTTATAACGTCCCCATAAAAGGAGAGGAGGGGAAAGGAGAAGAGGAGGATTAGACGAGAGGTTATTTACTGATTCGATGTGTTTGCTAAAGTAATTCATTCCGTTATTAATTAGATAATTGCAAAAGCGTCCCCAGTAAATGCAGCAAATGGGGGATCTTAAGGGGAACAAAATATGTTTAGCAAGACAAGTCCACTGAAATTGCCAGCCGTTTGCTATCACACGTGTCCCTTCTGCTCTGAATGCCAGGACGGTTCCAGGAACAGTGCCATAGCCTTTCTCTTACCTGAACCCTAGCTTCAGAGAGTCCCAGCCTCTGGCTTAGCTCTTCCCTCATGAAGGCATCTGGATAGTGAGTCTCATCAAAAAGTCTTTCCAGTTCATTCAGCTGCTCTAGTGTGAAATTGGTTCTGCTTCTCCTTTGTTTGAGCTTGGTCTGTCCATCTTCATCTTCTGACTTCACGTCTTCCCTCTTTTCTTTGCACTCGTAGATTCCTGTTGGGAAGGGGGAGGGAGGACAAGAGAGCTTTACTTTCATACCTCACAAAAGTTTATTTGCGCCAGGGACAAGTTTCTCTTTTCTTCCCCTTTTCCCCAAACAGGAGCTAAGTGCCACGAAACAGCATCCCTCCCCCCCCCCGCCACCCCCAGTTATATCAGGCACAGAGAGGGATCATAGGGAAAGGGATGGGGGCTCCTGCTGGGTGGAGAAGAATGTGATGTCCCATCCGATGGGTAACAAGACTGGCACGGAGTGGGGAGAAGGGCAGGACGAGGCCTCTCAGCTATCCTCTGAGAGTTACAATTTGGGGAAGCCGGCTGGCAGAGAAAAATGCATCTCCGGGGCCCAACGGACGCTGAGCCTCAGCAAGGGCTGCAGCGTCCGGCCACCACGGTGTGGCTGCACTGCAGAAGGTGCTGAGAAGCACCACAAGGACCCACTGGAAACATCAGGAGGATCTGAAACAACAAAGGCATCTTTAAGGAGAAGTGGGGGGGATAGTTTAGTGTGGGTCCCTTGATTACTTCCACTAGCCCAGATCTATTTTTAAAAAGGAAAAAAAAAAAAAGCATAACCGGGTCGTATCACCAGCTAGCAAGCGGAGGGCACGAAGGGGAGAGCCAGCAAAATCATGATGCTCCCGAGGTCTGAAAGGGGTGTAGGAGGGTCCTGCCTTGCTGTTGTCTCTAAGTAAATAGTGTTATGCAAGGCAGTGCCCACGGTAGCTATGGAGAAGCTCAGACAACATATTTTTCGTTGCAAGAGAAACTTTCCCTTGTACAGGGACATGGGCCCGAGCCGCTTTGCCCCAAATGACACCTGGAGGAAGCTTCCAACCCCCAAGCAGCTGCAAGCCCGGCTGGGGCAGGCTGACAGCTCTCCCGGCAACTCGGGGACTCACTTGGCTCTGGCTCTCGAGCTCAACCTCGATTTTTGCCCTCCTCTGGGCAAAGGAAGAGTCAGGAAGGTGCCCCTGCCGGGGGAGCTTGTCTCATCTGACATAGACCTCTATGGGCATTTACCCCGGAAAAATGGGGGAGTGGGAGGGTACAGAGCACTGCATTGTTTTATTCTTGGGGGGGGGGGGTTGTTTGGAGTTTTGTTTTATTCCCTTCCACCCCTTCGGTATGCCTGAAAAGGGGCCCAAACCCCTATCTGAAGACAGGGAATAAAAGGAGAGAGCATCAGATGGTGATGCAGCCGGCTCCAGCGGCATCTCCTCCATGCAGCCTGACTGCGCCTCCCGCTTGGCCACGGCAAGAGGCACTGGATTTGTGCGTGGCCCTTGCATCGGAGGAGTCCTGGGAAGTTCCCGTCTGTGCCTGCTCCTTTTGCTCTGCTGGACTGGAGCAAGGACCGCTATTCCGAGCGAATCCGGATTGCTATCCGCGCCCCTCCGCGCTCCCTCACCAAAGCGGTGGCGACATCTCCCATTAAAAAACGGGGCTCGATTAAAATCCTGCCGCGCGTGGGGTCTATAGCAGTGTCATCCTGGAAGGAGGTGGGGGCTAGGGAGCCCCTGGACCCAAATGCGAGTCATTACTTCTTAAATTCAAAGTCTGGCCGTGCAAAGCAGTGTCACTCCTCCTCCTACCTCCAAAGCGGGCTGATGCTCGACTGCTTGAAACTTTAACGCCCTTTGTCTAATTGGGAGGTGTGCGATTGTCAGGAAACCCCATTTAGTTCAGGCTAACAAAATTAATCCATACAGGGGTTTAAAGACCCTCTGCTCTTCGCGGGCCACCCCCCGCTTTTCTCCACTGAAGCCCGTCCATGGCCATACATGAAATATGAACTAGCATCTTTCGGTGGGATTTAAATAACATATTTAAATGAGTGAAATTAGACGGAGCCTTTGCATGAATTTAAGCTGTCAACAAGCGCCTCATCTCGTCCAACTCCTCCCTTCTACTCCTACCCCCACCCCTCTACATAGATTAGATAAACATACATGGCAGGATTTCGATACACATAGCAACACAAAATAAAAGGTTGGGGGGAGAGCTTTTGAAGAAAATCCAGTTTCGTTTTTTAAAAGACTTCCTCGGTGGATTAATCCTGCAAACTCTCTCCCCCATGCAGCATGGCTGGGCTGAAGAACTCCAAAATAAAAACAGGCAGTTGCTAAGCGAAATTAAAAAAAAAAAAGGAAAGGGGATTTCTGCTGCTAAAAAAAAAATACAGATCTCATCTTTATCACAAGAAGAAGAGTAATAGTAATAATATAAGGGTCGGAGCTCTGTGTTCACATGCCTTTCACCCGGCGTTATATTAAACGGGATCAAACAGTAGAAAACAGCTGAAAGCCTGGCTGTGGCTCACAAACCTATTAACTGGTTTTTATTACCCCGGCCCTGCCATTAGCCCCTTCTGGCAGCTCCACCTGTCTGACTTGCCTGGAGACACTTTCTCAACTTTCTTCCCCCCCCCCCTCCCCCCCCCCCAATTCTTTTGTTTTATTTTTTATGATTTTTTTTCCCCTGTGATTCTCTCCTCCTGCCAGTGTGCGCGCGAATTAAAATTAAAAAAATAAATACTAAGAATAAGCCTTGTGACACTGGCTGCTGGAGGTGGCAGTAGCCCGGCCCAGGTGAGGATGCAGTGAGGCTTAGGAAAGGTGTCTGGTCCCCACGCCTGGCTCAGGCCCCTTGCCGAGTGCCTCCCCAGCCAGGCTGCTTTCCTACAGATCTGGAAACAATGCACTGACCCGCTGATGGGGAGGGAGGAAGGAGGTGGGGGCATTTAAAAATGTCCAAGGATAGCTCCTTAAGGTTCAGCTTTCTCCCAGAAGCAGCATCCCGATGGCCCGGAATAGGAAGAGCAGGTCCTCGCATATATTCACGCTTCCAGGACAAGAGATCGCCTGGATTTTCCTACCCTCTGAACTTCTCCCCCGCACAGAGCTAAGGGAGCGGGGGGGCTCCAGATGAAAACGGGGAAACTCCAGTTCCTACTTTGGGATTTTTAGGGGTAACCCCAAGCCATCCAGCTACCTACACAGGGGAGCAGGAGATAGCCGGGGCCGGTGGCTGGTCGGGAGGCAGGGGCTGGAAGGGCTGGAGTTTCTCCCTTAAGTGGAAAGCGATGGGAAAAGCTTGCCGGGCCTCGGCGTGGGCAGGGGGGAGAAGGGCTCTCGGCCGCCGGCTGCACCGTGCTTACCTTCCGCGGTCCTGCCCGTGCTGAACTCTTTCAGCTTGTCCTTGTCACTCTCCACATGCTCCTTGAAAAGATGCACCGGGCAATGGTTGCTGCTCTCAGTAATGTCCTGCAGGTTCGTGTCAGAGTTTCCCAGCTCCCTAGATCGAGCCAACCCACTCTCCAAAACTTCCCTGTACGTGATAGTCTCCTTCTTGTTGCTGCTGCCACTGCTGCTGCTGCTCTCTTTGCTCTTCTGGTCAAAAGATTTGGATACAAAAGCTGTAAGTTCTTCCATGGCTGCCCGGTGATCGTATCCACAGAGATCCACTTGTTTTCAGTAGGAGATCTGGCCGCCCTCTGCACGCTTTTTTTTTGCACGTAGAAGATGGGCTGTATAGGGTTAGATCACTCCTGCTGTTATTTATGCCTTTCAATTTGAGATCACACTATTTATACATGGCTACCTCAGCCCAACCCCCAGCTCTCCCTGTCTCCAGCAATTACTGACTGCTCCATAGTCGCAGGCGGACTCCTAGCAGCTATCTCCCCCACCTCAGTCCAGCAATTGGCTTTCTTTTCATTTCATCACTGTTTGGCATCTTTGCACCTTGATTTAGGCAGGCAAAGAGCACACGCGAAAAAGAGAGAAACAGTGAGAGAGGAATAAAAGGGAGGGAAA
>NW_005841872.1:454091-454994 GCF_000455745.1 Alligator sinensis
GGGGAAAAACACAAAAACAGGTATCTGCAGTCTGTAAGTGGGCTGCAGAAATGAAAGTCAAGGAAGACTTTATTGATTGTAAGGACATCCTATGCTTGCCAACACTGTGAGTAAAAACGGACCTGGCTAATCAAATAGCTCTGTTCGTGCAATTAAATGTATCGATATCAAGAGGAAAAGGAAATGATTGTTCAATAAAAAGGTAATTAATAAAAGCTGGAGATGCGGATTTGTTGTAATCATTTATGATTGTACCTCATGCTTTTTTGTTTTCTGTTAATTAAACATTGTCAAAATATGCAGTGAGCCAAAAAAATGCTGTTTTAAAGTCTTGTCTATTCTGTAAGGGGAGGGTGGGGGGCGTTTATGACAGTTGAACAAGTTGCTAAAAACCTCTGAGGTCCTTATCAGTTTGTACCTATATGTATGGAGACCTCCAGATGCTTGTAAACATTGCAAGATCTGTTTTCTTGCTAATGCTATTATGTCGCCTGAAGATGTTGTCCGAGAAATGTAAGATCTAAAAATGTGTCGTTTTAATGCAAATCTGTCCTGGTGAGGGTTGTTGAGGGGGATCATTTGTTAACACGAGTGATCCTGTTTGTACACATCAAATGGAGTATTAAATTGTCTGCCTTTTTGAACGACAAACAAATGCTGTCATGTATAAGAGGGAACTGTCACTATTTTTTTTTCGCCTTATTCATTGTGGGCTGTTGCTATTTTTTTTATTTTTTGCTGTGCACCGTATATTAATTACCATCCTGTACGTTTGGATAATTGCCTGACATTAATTTCCAGATAATAGCAGTGATGTTTCTAACTCCTCGTTGCACAATTAGATCCGAATGTAAAGCTGATCTCCCCCCCCCCCCCCCCCCCCCGCACACCACCAGGACAATG
>NW_005841872.1:455025-456254 GCF_000455745.1 Alligator sinensis
CCCCCCCCCCCCCCCCTTTGGATTTAACACAAAGGATTTGGCATTTGAGGGAATTTTGTAGTTACCGCTGGCCTTCGTTTTCCATGAGTTTTGTTTAATGCCAGTTCCTCGTCTCGAGCATTAGTTAATCAAACCACATCATCGTGTCCACCCCCTCCTCTGAATTGTATCCAAATGAGATCTCCTTGCTCGAGCAACGGGGCCATTGTTTCCTTTCTAGGAAAAGTGTGTGTGATTGCTCTGAAAATTAACAGTACGTTAAAACAATTTCAAAAAATGCGTTTAATTAATCCAGTGGTGCCCCCAACACCAGAGTTAACACCTCCTCGGGAGGAAAAAAAAAAGAAAATCGAGGAAACAATTAATAAAGAGCTTTTTTAAAAAAAATCAATTCCCCCAGTGTGAATTTTAAAGTGATTATCTAGGGGGCCAGGATTGATCATTTGATCCTGGCACTGCGGATATCCCTGACATTTATTATATTGTTGTGTCTCAATGGCATCCTTCCTTGAGAGTTCATTTAACAAGTAGGGGAGCCGAGGAAGCCTTAGAACTTAACAAACAGGTCTTGTCATCGCAAACGCCAATCAAATCCCAGGCTCTAATGGATATCACACGGCACCGTATAAATAATAGATGGAAATGATATACTCCTGGATAAAAAGACATTGGTAAAATATGTTGATTGTGTGTGTGCGCGTGCGGGTATGCTTATATATTTGTGTATATGTATACAATATATGTGCGTATATAATATATTTATGTGTATGTATGCATTATATATGTATATTCTATATATTATATGTATAAATATATATGCATGCATATGCTGCATATGTGTGTGTATTACACACCTATATTTATGCACACATATATATGCATGCACATACATTTTCTGTTAGCAGATGGGTGCACGCACGTCGTGCTAACGTGCGCGAGTCGTGGCTTGCGCGTCTTTCCCCTTAGGTGGCTCAGAAACCAGGCGCACCTCTGTAGTGAAAGAGCTGTTTTCAAGTTAAACTCTTCTTGA
Organism: Alligator sinensis; assembly: GCF_000455745.1. Classification (NCBI taxonomy): domain Eukaryota; kingdom Metazoa; phylum Chordata; order Crocodylia; family Alligatoridae; genus Alligator; species Alligator sinensis. Next base: position 456,056 of record NW_005841872.1, read on the forward strand.
TGGGAAAGGAGGCTCCTAGGCAAGGCCAGGCTGAAGGGAGAGCGCAGCTTCCACGTGTCTACCTCTTCACTTCTAGGTCAGGATTCAGCTGAACTAACTTGAGCTGCAGTTTGTGCATCAGGGAAACTTCTGACATCCCTCCACTCGTTCATTATCGATCTCCTCCCCCCCCGCCCTTTCATTAACAGTCTCTCCCCCT
>NW_005841872.1:457943-459370 GCF_000455745.1 Alligator sinensis
CCCCCGTAAATAGAAAATGAAGGGTAAGCATTTGCTGCCCCCTTGCATCCTATGGCTCTTTTTCATCTCCCCTGTGCTTTGCTTTTATTTTCATTATCAGAGAGAATTTGCAGCAATAACCTCAGCCCCTGTCCCTTTTTCCTCCCGTGGCTCTGCAGGTAAAGGCAGTACATCCCCTGCCTTCTGATCACACTCATTGCTTCAAACCCACCGGGTCCTGAGGTTGCCCCCCTCTTTCTTATCCATCTGGGCAAGTGGCCTGGGGTTTGCTCTGGGCACTTGCACAGAAATGCAAGAGAGCTGGATGTGGAGTCACTCCCAAGTCCTCAGTCCCAAGAAGGAGAAGAGAGACGGAGAGGTGCACCTCGTTAGTCTCATCTAAGAGCCCTTCTGAAATAAACTGAGGGAAGCGGGTCCATATTTTTCCAATGACATTTTTACGAGCGTCCCCTGGAAAACTTAGGTTCGTCTGTTCGCAACACGGATCCTGATGTCTTTTTAATATTTGCAACGGGTGATTAAAAAAAAATCTGCATAAGCTAAAAAGGTGCCAGCATGCTCTTGGGTTATTTAAAGCCGTTTAACCCTCTGAACCCGTCCTGACAGCCAAGAACTGGTCTTTATTACAGACTGGGACTTTCTGGTCGTGTGAACTTTCTCTGAGTTGCTAGGACAGCAAAAGTGCTTGTCTTGCACTGGGAAAAGCGCAGGCTCAACACTAGTCCCACCAACAGACGTAAAATAATTATGAGAAAATACACGTGTCATTGCACCCCAAAAAAGAGCTCGTCTAACTGCGTGCCAGGCACACGGGTGTTTTGCGATGTCTAGAGAGAGCGATACATCGACACGCCCAATGCGCGTGTGTACGGACACACGCGATTCTAGTTTGACACAAGTTGTCCGGAGAGCATCATCTGCTCCTGAAATCACTATTAGACAAATGATTCTCACAGGAAGTTTGCTTATCAAATCAGTGACTCGATAATCATCATGTTTTGGCAAACGTTTCCATCGCCTTTTCCAAGGGGGGTTAAGAGTCAGTTTTACACTCAGCCACGAACTTGCTACCTCCGCTCATGCTGAAAGCCCAGGCTGTTACTGGCAGATATGCCAAATTACTTTAGCAAGCACCGCACTGCCTCGGAATAGCCTCCTGATCATAGGGTCTGAAAAGTCCACAGGTTGCTTTAACTTGAGAAGAGGTGATAAACTGTTCGGGAAACTTTGCTTGACAAGCTGGCCTTTCTGGGTGTCTTGCTTGTAGCTTTACCCAAACCTGATCGAGATCGCAGGACCCCGTCCTATACATTTTCTAGGGTAAATCTAAAGCCCGGGTGCCGTGTAGTCCCCGACTTCAGAGATCAGGAAGAGAAAACTGGCAGATGATAACCCAAGCATGTGAAACAACACCTCACCCCCCCCAC
>NW_005841872.1:459837-461139 GCF_000455745.1 Alligator sinensis
TTTCCCTCCTCCCTTCTGCTCCGGGTTAAAGGAGTGAGTCATGTCTCTGAGCAAGTGTGAGCTAGTGCTAGGGGCAGGCTGATGGCCCGGTGCAAAATGGGACCCAACTTTATAGCTAGTCCCCTTTCCCCCTTATTCTTCTTCCCTACCCCTATTTGTCCATGTCCATTAGATGTTTCTTGCTCACTCCATAAGTGGTTAAGTAATTGCCAGCATCGTTCCCTCTCGAACTGGCACACATTCAAGTTGATTTTTTTTCCAGCCTAGTGACCCAGCCTTTCAGCCCCACCTCGAGGGAAAGCAGGGGAGAATACAACAGTTTCTGTAGGTGCGGGGGCTTTGTGCTGCACCCCTGAGATCACAACCTCTTGAGAAAGGAGGGCCGGGCCCTCGCCTATCCTACCCAGAGAAATCCAGTGACATTAGCCCTAAAAATGACAAAATGACAGTGGCTGGGATTTGTTTGGATCAGGGCAGCTGGGCCAGAGCACAGCTTTTGCAAACAGCGTTGGACAGGGAAACTAGGAGAAAAAAACTGTTAGGATCACTGAGTCAAACTCCTCCATGATTTAAGACTCCTCCAATGTATATACCAGCACCCCACTAAAAAAGTTGCTATCATCATCAGTTTGATGATACTGAACACGTACTGTTTTTCCTGCTCAAATAATAGAATGCAGTAGGCAGTGTATATTATGCAGGATGCAATATATACCGTGGGCTATATAATATATATTATTGTAATGTGTGTGATCCTACATAGAGGTAAATGCGCACATTTAGTAAACACATATATTATACATGTGATTGATATTTATAGGTTGTATGCGTGTGTTTCTAGGAGGAACATGAAACACACTGGGAATGTACTGAATACAGTTATGAATACATATAAAGAAAGTCGTTTTAACATAAAATATAGCCGTGTTCAGTAACAGCTTCGGAAGCGGTTTCAGAGCAGAGCATATATCTAACATAATATCAATAAATATTTGTTATTCTTTCTGCCCTTTAAAGGGCCCTCCGATCAATCGGGGGTTTCTTTTAGTTAATCAGAGAACTAATTATGAATGCGGAGTTCATACTTTTAAACGTGCCAAACCAAAGTGTTGGGCTTTCATATTTATAAAGGAAATTAACATTTTCGGATTTTTATTGTGTGACTTAGAGTGAAACTCTTTTCACTTTTTTTTTTTTGGTCCACATGAAGTAAATAGGCAATAACCATTTCAACATTTTAATCCACGCCTTAATTAACCCAAATCTGAAGATCAAGATTTGGTTCAGTACTCAGTTCTCTCT
>NW_005841872.1:461149-518444 GCF_000455745.1 Alligator sinensis
CCCCCCTCTCTCGTGATTAATTCAGGGACTGTAATCATCGAGATTGTACATCAAACCTTTCTGGTCCTGCTACCGACTCCTGTAGATTTTTATTGGTTTACATGAAAGCGAGTAAACATATTTCAGAGGATGCCCTTTCAATCTGCCTCCATTTTCACAGCACATAATTCCAAGGACAATTTGTTTTAATAATAAGAATGGATGCAGTGTTAATGGTTTTCAATTTGTGTTTTCTTTTAAAAAAAAAACATTAAATATTTATAAGTATCGATCGAGGGTTTCAGGATTTTACAGACGTCTTAACACATTTCATAGATGGGATTTTTTTTTAATTTAGAAACCTGCGCCGTATTCTCTTTTATGCTGTTTATTGATTTAAGCAACACCCGTGTCTCAAATGAGGGGCTAATAGATTTTCATTAAAATAGGCTCTCTTAATCCTGATTGTGAATGGATATGATTGATCCATCCAGCACACTACACATCTATAATATTAATAAAGGACATTATCATGGCAGGGCTTGCTTTTCCGTCATCAATGCAGGCTCCCCCCTCTTCCTCTCCCCCCCCCCTCCCCCCCCCCCCCCCCCACAACCTTAAAGATTTATTTTGGGCCCATAAAAATGGTCCGCAGGAGGGAAATGCATGAGGATGAATACATTTTTATATTACAACATGTTTTGTTGGTAGTTTCAGTGGAAAGATTTTTTTTAAACGTACAATCCACTGTGGCAACATATGGTGAAAATTAAAGTGCTTCCTCGCAAATCTAATCTTAAAACATTTATGTTGAGCTTTATTTTTAGAAAAACATGTTAAAAGGAGAGCAAAACAACATTAGATGAAAAGTAAAATAAAGAACAATTTAATGGCTATAGCTTAAACTAACAATAGGTTACTTTCCAGACTGAGTCTGCTGGAGAGATATCATACCTGAGGAACATATTAAGAAGCTTTCTAGACAGGAATTTCTACCGTAATTAAAAGAGTGTGACATAAATTTTAAGGGTGTAAATTCGTCTTTTTTCTGGTTTCTAAAAGGAAGCCAGAAGGGGGGAAAAAGAATTAATTCAACAACAAAAAAATAAGACACGCATGTGTACACGATTCTTTCTCTCATTACCCCCCCCCCCACACACACACACACATACACACACATGCATACACACACTCGCTTCATTTTGTTACATTTTTCTGGCTATGTTCAGTATTCATATAGTCCTTGCAAGGCAACGTAGGTGTGTGTGTTCAGATCCATCCCTCCCGTTAGTGCTCCTCTTCAAAGCAAAATACCAAAGTAATAGCCATCACCAATAGCCTTTGTGTGTAATTAATTATAATAGACTAGCCGGCTCTAATGGGCGATTTGTCCTACTGCCTTCAGTAAGACCAGTTGCCTTGAATAAACCAAGCAGGATTTGACACAGCCTGGCATAAAATCTGCAAGGAAAAACAAAGTTTGGGGCTGCAAAGTTTGTACTGATTTAGCAACACAAATTACACAGAGCATTGTTTGACTTCTCTAATAATGTGCTGGGGACGCTGCAATTTTGGACTGTAATAATGATTAATAAGTCAAAAGGGCATATTTTTCTTTTATGGTATGCAGTGCTCCAGGGAATAGTCCCTGTATGTCTTTAGAAACGAAGTAGGAATATTTACACACATGTATGGAGTTAGCAACAGCACAAAAAGAGAGAGAGGAAAAAAACCCCAAAAACAAAACATGCGAAAAGTCCAGCGACCTATTACATTTTTTCAATGATTTCCCAATGAGTCTTTCAATGAACTGCTACATTTTCCCAATTCGCAAGGAAGATTTATGGGATTATTAAGATTTCGAGTGGAAATATTATACAGTGGAAGTTTATCGTCTCTCCGGGATTGTCCACCATTTGATATCAATTTCCAGATGTTGTGATCTTTTTCGGGGGGAAAAATAATTGAGTCTATTAACTTCTTCCCCACAGAAGAGAAGGTTTTTATTTATTTACGACAACTGTCTTGTTTTCTTTGGGGTTTTTTTTAACCTTCCTCGCTGAAGTGAAGCCGTTGAAACAGAGCCAACTTAAATCAAACAGTGGGTTAATATGCAAGGGGAGGGGGGGGAATAATTTTATTTAGAAGTGTATGATGAGCAGCAGCCTGTGGGTTTCCCTGTGTTTTTACCCGGCGGTGCCTTTGGAAAACACAGCAGAAGATGACCCCTGCTGTGTGCGTTTCCTTGGCTCTAGGTGGGTGTCCACAGGCACAAAACCATGCACCTAACACTGTGACCCTTGTGTTCATTGATCAGTCCGGAGACTGGACCCCTCTGTCCAGCGTGTTTCCAGCGATCGTAGGTCTTGTCCAGGCGGTTCGTGCTCCATCTCTGCAGCAGGCGCCTCCATGCATGGGTTGTGCGCGCAGGGGCAAGGCAGCACCCGCTTGGGCAGGGTGCAGGGAAGCAGAGATGGTGCCAGCTGCGGTCGACTGGGCAGGCAAAGGGAGGGGGGTGGGATCCCCGCCTTTGTCTGGATCATGAAGCCCGAAGTGGATCTCTCTCCCACCGGGCAGGAGATAAAAAGACGACAGGAGCCCCCCTCTGCCCCTGCCTGAAGCTCTAATTGGAAGGTTGGGGCTCCATCTGCAAGCAGTGGGCTCCTGCTATGGGTGAGGCTGGCAGCTCCTCCTGGCCATCCCCCACCTCCCCACTGCACAGCCTCCCGGCCTGAGGCGAAGCTCAGGGCTAGAAGAACAGCTCGACCTGGCTGGACAGCAGCCAGCCGCCCACCTTGGTGAGGATTGAGACCCTGAAAGCACCAAAGCGGGGGAGATGGGGGGCAGCAGCATGCTAATGCCAGCGCCCATGCTGGGGGCAAGGCAGGGAGCGGAGTCTTTCCTTGGCCCTCGTGTCACGTCCAGACACACTGAAGGGGGGGCAGCCTCTGCCAGCTGCTTTCCAGCGGTTCCAGCGTGAAACCATCTCCCAGTTCTTAAAGACTCAGGATCACACTGGGAATGGGGGGCCTGCAGCCTAAGCGGGGCCCAGTGCATGCAGCCGGGCCGCTATGGGCAGACAGCCCCTGGCTTTGCACCCTGCTGCTCATCCCCCCCCCCCCCCCCCCCCCCCCCAACACACACCCCCCATATCCTTCTGGCAAAGCAAGTCCAGATGAACTAGCCTGTTCTTCCTCTTCCCCAGAGGAGAGGGCCTAGCCCGGAGAGCCTGAAGTCAGGAAGGGAGGATAGAGCTGCTGCCTCTTAGAGACTCATGGACTCAAAGGGGCCTAAGCTTCCTCCACAAAGGCACTGGTCATTGCCATGGGCCACCCAGTGGAGCACCCCTCCCCCCCCCCTTGTTCTGATGGACCCATGGTGTGATGGAGCTGCTGGGCAGCCTGGAGTAGAGGTCTGGGCACACGTTATATGTCGCAATTCAGGGGAGAAAGGGAGGAGGAGGAGGAAGAAGACGGACGTGTAGGTTGGACGGGAGGCAATTTAACCCGCGCTAAAATCCAGGACCTTGTTCCCAGTGCCAGGTCCCAGGATCAGACAACCCCGTGATGCCAAGCTCCCCAGATGGCAGCTAAGCTTTCTTGTGCCATGTGGGACAGAGGCTCGGAGAAAGGCACCCTCGGCCTCTCCTGGGATCACTGGTCCTCTGAGATCCGGGCAGGCACTGCTCACCCGCAGCAAGGTTACTGAGCCCCTTCTCCCCCCAAAGTCTCCACGGTTGCTCTGCTCCACAGCTGACCCCTTATCCTCAGAAACTGGAGAGCGACTGGTCCAGGGACAAGCAGCTCTACAAATAACTGGCCACGAGATGAAATGTCATCCAAAAGGTATGATTAGGTGGTGTGCTGGGCTTCAACATCGCTGCCCCACAAAACAGCGGGGTTTCAGAGAAGGTGGGAAAGCAGAGGGCTAGCATTGCACAGCTTAGCTTACCTCGCCTCGGGTTTCGCAAGCCAGTTAAAAAGCAAAGCAACCGTAAGAGCCTCCTGGTTGAAATAACAGCCTTTGATATTTTGACAGTCAAATGGAAAACTCTTAACAGGGGTAAAGTTTTGAAGTCTGAGGCTGGCAGTGCCCCCTAAAATTATATTGTCCTCCCTGCTGCTTCAGAATTGGACCCAGGACCTTGTAACGTTTGCCTAGGTCTTTATCTGCTGCCTTTCTGATGGCAAAAGACCCCCTCAATTGTATCATTTTACCCCAGTTAACTAAGCAAGTGCTGGCAGGATGAAATCCATGAAGTGCACGCATACCAGCTCTCTGGCTCAAGAAGGCTGTTTCTTCCAGGTTGTAAAGGCCTGCAAATTAAATACCAATTACTGGAGGCAGTAAAATGCTTTTTTTTTATTGCATGAAATCTACTCACACCAGCAAAGAACAGTCGTTTTATTTTCGGGAGGGGTGGAGGTGGGGATCACTGAAGATCTGTATTGGCAGGAAAAGAAAATGTACAGCTCTTGAATGGAACCAGAATGGGGACAAGGTTTCCTGGCGTCAGAAAACAGGTGGTGTTATGCAGAGGTGGTTATAGCAGGGATTATGAGAGGTGAGGGGCAGAGAGCAGAGAACAGCAGCCCTGTATAGGAGCGAATAACTGGTGTGATAGAGACAGTCGGTTCTCAAGACTGAAGTGTTTCAACCCCCTGAACAAGTGGGGTTCCAAAGGGCTGGTGGTGGCTGGAAGCGGGAAGGTCTGCCTGCACCGTGCTACAGATGGGCCACACCCCACCTGCCAAAGGGCTCCTTGCTTCATGCATCTTGGAGAGGAAAGGGTTACAGATGTCCTGCCTTTTGAACATTAAAAGAGGACTGCTCATTTCATTCCTCTCCCATCGGCTTCCCTGAAAGGGTCCTGGGGGCGTTGTTAGTTTGGGGGTTTTTACGGTTGCCCCCAAAATTAACCATGCAGGGATCAAACAGGCTGTCAATCTCCAAATCTTGACCCTGGCTAATGGACTGCTAGGTTCAATGCGCGGTAGGGAGAAACTTTCAGAAAGCAAATACGACTGGCAAGGGGACCGAAAGGGGAAGGTTTAACCCAGATGCAATAAAAGACTCTGCTTATGTGGGGTCTGTCCTCTTTTATAACTCGTTTGTACATGAGAGAGAGAAGGAGGGAAGGGAAGGGAAGGGAAGGGAAGGGAAGGGAAGGGAAAGGAAAGCGCACTTTGGCAGATGGCAGGAGCTAGACTAAGCGGTACAACAGAGAACTTCACCCTAAAACATTAAGCCCTTACTTTCTCCTCTAAGGAGCTCTACTATTATTCCAGATTCATCATTTTGGCCAGTGTTTCACAACTGCGCTCCAGGAGCCTTGCACACCAGCCCTGCGGTTTCTCCCTGTCCCACCCCCTGTTTCAAATGCTGCTCGGAGGTTATTCTATGGGACAGACGGTCAGGTATTGCACAGTAGAAATACTGCGCGCTTCTCACATTATACAACTGCGAGGGAGCGGGTGTTTGTCGAGTGTCAAAATTTTCTGAAAGGATGGATTTTAGTTTTTTCTTCCCCCAGTGATAGAAGCAATCTGAGGATTTCAACTTGCTAGCGTGACCCCAGCTTCATTTAACTATTTTTTTCTTCTTTTCTCTTACTTCCTAACACGTAATACACAGAGCCAGCCTGCTGCAACAAAAGAGATCTCCCAGGCTAATTGTGTGCAAGAGAGGACGGGCTCTCTTTAGATGAACCGGTCTCAGAAATGCTGGAAGAGTAGACTCGCCTAGACTTAGAAACACGGAGCAAATTGAACGATGCCATGAGTCCTACACTTATTTCAAAGGGTCCTTTCTCTTGCCACCCAAGTTGGAAACTTTCAAAACAATCAGTTTAAGGACGGTCTATTTTTGTTTGCATATGAATTTCTGTTATTAAAAGAACGCCACAGGCAGGGGATTTGGGTTATGATTATGCACTCCGTGAATGACAACATTAGGCAATGTGGCCTCGTTAAAATGAATAATTGCTCTAATATTGGCTTCATGTTATGGAGCTACTTGGGCAGGCGATGCTTATGTCCCAGCACGATTTTAAAGCATCAAAACTGACAGTTTGGGATGACGAAAATGATGGCTCTGAATATGATCCCCGCACCTATTGAAGTAAACCACGAGTTGCAGGAGAGTTAAGTGCTGATTGATTATTCTTTGACGGGGGAGGCGGGGAGGAGGTGCTCAGACCATTGCACTCTTTAAAAAAAAAAAGTTAAAATTAAAACGCGTTGCCTTTTCAAGCAACTTGCAATAGCTTTTAATGAAACTCGCAAGAGCTGCTTACTCAGATTGCTGCTGTCATTGGGGGAAGAAGAAAAAATCAAATCCCTCCTTTCGGAAAATGTAAGAAGCATGGGGGTAGGATGGGGAGCGGGGAGGGAGGATTTCTGAATAGGAGCCAGTAGCTTCATAGCAAAGATAGAGTCAAAAGCATCATGGGGAGAACTAAATATCCAGGAAAGGATGTTTCTTTTGGAGTCACCCTGCTGCTAGGTGATGTTAGTATTTTAGGTGTCTGTAACACTGCTTTAGACAAGGGAAGAAAGAGCGAGTCATGTGCCTATGTATCTGCGAGCAGGTTCTTTAGGTGACTGTGATATTTTTTTATTAGACCAACTAAATAGTTGGGGAAATTGCTCTTTGCAAACTTTCGGGCGCACACACCCTTCTTCAGCTCTGTATCAGAGAGGCACTGAGCCATTCCCAGTGCTCGATCCTAAAATCAGAGGGCATTTTGGCACTGGCTTCAGGAGCAATGTATCCAGGTCTACATCGGGTCTTCCCTGCTTTCTCCTCTCTCCCGAAACACAGATCGGAGGCGCCTTGTTTTCCCAACTGAACACTTTTTTCCCTGTCCGCTGGGGCAATACATGGCAGTGCAGTTGTTGTGCGCTTGGTTGGGTCACAACGCCCGTGTTGTTGGGCCAGCCTGTTTAGACGGGGCATTGCAGAAATAGTTGTGGTCTCTCTTTATCAACTCCAAGGAAACTGAGGCCGCAGTTTGTGCTGGTAGCTCCCTCCCTCATAGTTGATCCTTCTTGATGACATTAAATCCGGAACTATGAGAAAAATGTAGGAAGTAAAATCCAGCAGTTCCTAACATAATCCTGTCAGTATCTTGGGTGGAAGGGGGAGGGGGGTGTTAAAAAAGAGAATAAAAAAATAGGGAAATGTATGTAATAAGTGTACAAATGGGTATGTACACGTGTTTAAGTGTATAAGTGGGCATGTATAAGTCTATATGTATGTAATAAGTGTTTAATAAATGCATGTAATAATGTAATATGTGTGTGGCAATACTTCCCAGCCAAGTGCAGTGGTACAGAGTTGGTAGGTATCTATTCCCTGGTGTAGCACTCCTCTAGGAAGGTCTATAGGCACAAGCATCCCCCCCCCCCCTTTGGAAATGTCAGGGGATTCCTGCTTTTTGTTTAAAAACTGGCTGTCTGCAGGCTCTCCTGAGTTCCTCTGGGTACTGTGAGCAGCTGTAGAAAGCTGTAACGCTAGCCAACAGACCTTGTAGCCCCCACAGATGTCAATTAGTTTCTCTCGGGCTTCCTTTGGATTCACTGGGGTCTTGAGACCTCCATGTGCTGACTTATTTGTAAAGCATGAGTTATTCAGTAACTCCATGTTATTAATTAGAAGATTATCAGCTCTCAGTGGTGAGCTTGTCTGCTTTAGGGAAGGTCCAAGGAGACCCTAGCCCAGAGCAGGGGTAAGGAGAGTGTCAATTGGTTGCCATTGGTGGGACAGTCCTGCTTTCTGCATTAAGGAGCAACTGGAGGGGATAGGAAAGGCTGCAGGGATCCTGAGTGCCTTTCCAGACTCGGGTAACCCAGAAAGCAGCTTGTTGCAGCTGCACAACTGGGCGGGTAGGGGTTGGCCAGCTGTTCATGGAGCCAAGCCCAGGGAGAGAGGCCAAAGGTCTCATGCAGACTGCAAAGAGCTAGTGTCAGGGTTTAGGAGAAAAAAAACAGCATTAAGCCCTTTTGGCAACCACCAGAAGACAAGAAGCTGGGTGCTAAAAGGAGAAAGGGAGCCGCTAAGTACATTGCCTCTAGACACCATTGCTTTTTAAACGAGTTAAACTGACTAGACTCCCCTGGGAATAAATTTTAAAGGAGGCAAAATTCGAGTGCATGTCTAATTTGCCCAATTTTCTTTATCCTATATATTTTTGGTTCCACTCTGTATTAATACATCCTCAGCTAATTTGTGGCAGAGAAACTCATATCAGCAAAAGTCACTGGTTCATATAAGCACTAGTCACAGTAGGAAGATCCTTGCCTGCAATGACACTATGGCTCTCCTCACTGTGCCTAGCTATCAAATTCAAGGGAAGAGGATGTGAAAGGAAATAAGGGCAGCCTCAGACCCCACCTGTTTAAATACTTGTCTCTCAAACCTCTCTACACAGCTTAGTGTCAAAGGTATGATATTTAGCTGTCCATCCAAACTCTTGCAAGAGAACAGGAAGCATAGAGGGCAGCCCTGCAGTATCACAAAAGAACTGAAAGGTGCATACAACTGAAACAATAGGAGTCTGGAGAGAAGGTTACCCTCCAGTTAAGGCTACCAAACTTGACTGAGATCCCAGTTCATATCTTGACTTCTGTAGAGTTCCTCTGTCATTTTAGTTGCTCCTTGCCTCTATTCCCTATTTGTAAAATGAGGAAGATGATAATAGACCTTTTCTCTTTGTTCCTCCCTCTGTACTGTCTACTTAAACTGTAGGCTATTCAGGGGCTATGTCTGTGTGTTTGTTGTCTTCACCACTCACCAGTTCCATTTTCCTCCTAGTGTCCCTCAGCCATTATTACTATGAAACAATAAGTTTTAAAAGTTTTGTCTTTTCTCTGTCTCCGACCCTACTATTTACCAAATTTTCATCTCATACACCAAGACTAAGCAAATATCATTATAGCCTCTCTGCCAGGTGTCTGCCCTCCTTGTCAGCATACAAATAAATAAATTATAACAAAGCATTATCAGTTATTATTGGCAAGCAGATTGACCCAACTGAGCTGTTCTGATGGGTGGCTTTCCCTGAATGACTGGTAATCTTAAAATAAAGTTTGCCCAGCTACTTGTCCGAAGTATAAAACACTGGATAGATGTGAATGTTAATAGGACTGTTAAAGAACAATTCAATAAATAAGATAACCAGTCAAGAGAGAACAAGAGAGAATCCTTATGACTGGGTGGTGATGAGGCAGGTGTCTTTTTTCTTCTGAGCATTCACAGGAACCTGTAGCATTTTAATAGGATATAAGGAATATTTTCTGCTGATATTACACGGCCTCTTCCTTCTCTGCTAAGGCACTGATCTTGCAAGGAGGTATTTTTACACAGACCCTTTTGGCCTTCTGTTGAATTTTATCAAAGCAAAGGGGATTCTACACAGCACGCAGATTCCTGAGTAGGGTGCGGTATCTTAAGACTATATTTTTAAAATGCATATACTTTTATCAGACATGACTGGGCATAATGGAGCCCACATTTTAAAGGATGGCCAATGATTTCTGAAAATCCAATTTTAGACACCTTAGCCAGATTAAAGAGGTGCTATCCACCCTCTGGTTTTATTGACTTCAAGTATGGTGTAAGATGTCCACACTTATGAACCAGAGACCCATGATGTTTCATGTCAGACACCCAAAAGATGAGGCTTCTAAAATTTGGGAACACCTTTAAAAATGTGAGGCTAATATTTTAAATTTATGCAAAGGCAGATTATAATTCAGAAGATTATTGGGAAACAATATTAACTGTTAACTGTGAGGGAGGGTTTAAGCTTATGCACACATTTAATTTTAGACACTTTGAGTCACTTCCATTGATTTCCATGACATTATACATAGTACATAAGCTTGAATATGTGCATAATTGGGATGCATAGCTTTTCTCATAGCCTCCTAAGAGTGAAGTGTAATGGAGCATGCTGCACAGGATAAGTTTCTTTTACTAAATTTTTATATTTTGCTCAGATGTTTGCTTTTCCAGAAGCATACACATTTAATTAATTTTTAAAAATAACTTACTAGCAACAGCCTTTAAAGATTTTGATGATGCCTGTTCCTTAGTTTCTATAACTGACATTATCCCTTATGCTATTTTTGTTTTGTTTTAAATAAAAGTTATGTATACTTTCAATTTATTACACTTTCTAAAATGACTTTTAATTAAATGTTTGTTTTCCAAGAAAATGTAGATAAACAACTCCTAAGTCTAAACTCCAATTTAAGAGAGTTTTTAATAGGTATTTCCTTAAGTTTTTTTTAGTTAAAGAATTGCTGAAAAGCAGACACAAACTACAACCAGTTCCTTCAAACTTTCAAAACCTTTCTATCTTCAGGTTCAATGAAGAATATGCAGTTGGTATATTGGTGTGATTTTTATGGTGTTCAGGTTACAGAGCAGAGATCAAAATTTGGTCTGTTAATAGAAAGTCATCTTCAATATTAAGAATGAATAAACAAGTAACTCTCCAAAATGATCATCAGGAATTCAGAAATTATTGCTAAATTAATTGCTCGGTGCTGGAGCTAAATGAATTGCTAGATGCTAGGGCTCCCAGGGGTGCCACAAAATCCTTTGAAGAGTTCAACAAGGTGTGAGGAGATAAGCAGATAAGTGCAGCCTGCCTGGCTGTTCCCCTACCCACGCTGCCCAACCCATCTGCAAGGACATAAGCACCATAATAAATAAGTCAGTTTTTTTTAAATGGGGTGCCACTCAATTCACAAAAGTTAAGGAGCATGTCCATGAGTCTAAAGAAAAATTGAGAACCACTAGAATATTTTCTTAATCAGTAAAAATTATACCTTTACGAATATAAAAACTATGTCCTGTTCTTTTTGTCTCCATTGATCACATCACCAGTATGAAACTAAGTTCACCCGGGGGGGGGGAGCTTTATGGTTGCAGGTGAGCAAGGAGGCTGAGCAGCTACAGTGCAGCTATACTGCACCTGGCTTGTATCTGGTGCAGCTTGCACTCCCTGTTCTCGCTCTCAAGGAAAAGTCATCTCAAAACCCTGGACTCAAACATGTTCTGAATTAGAGCTAAACTTGCAGGCTTGAATATTTATGAAGTTCTTCTATCACAGAGAAGGGTTTTATGTATTCTCCCTTTTGAAATGTGAATGGATTCCAATTTGAATCATAGAAAATGATCCCAAGTAGCACATGACAAAGGATGTCTGACTACATGTGGTAACAGTAACGATTGATAATAAGCATCATTTGCAATTGTTACACCTCTACAAATGATGAACTTTTCTTTGAAAGGGCAATAATACTAGGAGCTGTTATTTTCCTGATAGGACCAAGATGTTGGGACTATGGTGAAAAGTAAGTAAGACACAGTACAAGACAGACCTACCAAGCTAAAACCATTACTGAGCTTTTTCAGCAGTATTTTTCATGCACAGGAGAAAAAAAGCATAAAGACCTGTGTCCTAACAAGAGATGCCATGCTACAAGAGATGTCATACTGAAGCCCCAGCATTAAAACTGAGAGATTCTTTCTGGACGTTAGGTCCCCGGACCATTGCATTTCCATCAAGAAACAAACAAACAAACAAACAAAGACTTCAGACCTTAGATGTAAAAAAACAAGGATACCAGGTCAGTAAACTGTGGTGCACTGAGATCCAGATAATTTTCCTTAGCACAACTGTGCTGACCTTTCATGAAGACAGGACCCAGAACCCTCAACCCTGCTTAAAACACTGATGAGGCAACAAGATAGAAAAGGGCCTGCAAGAAAACACCAAGGATCACCTAGTTCATTAGTAAGGCACACTGCATAGACCAGATATTAGGACATGGTTCTTAAAGTGACATTTACTGACTGTCTTCCACTTCACTAAAAGCACCAATGACAGCAAGTGTTATATAGAAAGCTTCCTGCCAAAAACAACATACTGTACCCCTGAATGGAGAAGGGATAAGAACTGATTGGTCCCGTGACATCTACATGGAGCACATCATGGGCCATCGCCAATACACCGACCCCACCAGACCAACCTCCACCGGACCAGACCCAGAGGAGACTGCCTGAATCCTCCTTCTGCACCTGATGGACTCCAAGAGGAATCTTCAACGATGGACCACTCCACTCCATCCAAAGAGGACCCCCACGATCAGACTCTATAAGACTAACTTCTTCAGTCTACCCTGTCCACCATTGTGGAACATTATACAAGTTTGTGTGCATCTATCTTCTTATCTCTCAGCATCATGACCCACCCCCAGGCTTAGTTGGCTAACATTGTACTGTCTGTAACCTAGTTCCATTCCCTTCCTCACCCCCTTCCCTTTTATGTTAGTTTCTTGCTGGGGCACTCTGTATTTCCCTTATGGTTTTGTCATCTTTTAGTTCATGACTCATAACATTTACTAATAAAATTCTATCCATTGTGCCAGTAGGAGGAATTCAACCACCTTCAAAATCAGACCTATCATGCTTGTAAACTGTGTTAAAGGAGTTTAAAGTCCATAAAGTCAAAGGTAAAATCTGAATGATTTTGCACATTAATTGTATGTGTGTGTGTGTTTAGTGTCTGGTATTTGTTTTTGTTTTGTTTTTGGTAACACAACCTTAACTCCAGACATGTAACTATGCTGCATTTACATGTAATTAGGGTGGATTTCTGTATAAAATTGAACATACATCCTAGCCTATTACATCCCCACTACTATAATATCATGTCACAAAGCTGAAAGGCTGGTTGGTGATGATGCAATTACAGTGGGGCAGAACATATCACTAGCAGAAATCAAAGAGGAGATCTAGACAAGGATTCTGATGTCTGTTTTTAACTAGTTGCTAACTTTTTTTGAACGAAAGTTTTAAAAGAGAAGTTTGTGATACGACTGAAATTAAGTGTTAAATTACTATAGAATCTATGCCTTGCAGGTTAATTTTGGGGTACAAGCAGACAGATGCAAATACCAAGTGTATTGCTATCAAAGAATACTGATATAAACTGTTACGCTGCAACTGTTACATCCCCATGATTCTGTAGCAGTACAAGTGTAACAAAACAGCTCCAACTTTAATCCAGCTTTACCAAGGGTCACAGTTAGGGTGATTATCATGCAGATGTAACAGTTACAGTGTAACAAGCTGGTGCATACTGCCTTGCAGCAGCTCTCTTTCCCCTTTTAAAGGCACTGAAATGCACTTTAGTCCATTCCCTCAGTGTCTAAATCCATCCCTTGTGCCTGAATTAAGGCTATGAGTCTGCAATCTAAAATGTATGAAGACATCTGGGCTCACCTACACCCCGTTCTCATTTGAAGGAATATTAACAGAAGCAGTTTCTGCAAAAAAATATTTATATCACAGCATTGGAAACAACAACAGTTGCTGGGAGCTAAGCCCTTTTGAAAATTCAGCCATTCAGGTACAGTTGCAGTTTTCAACTTTTCCAAACCTCCAACTGTGCACCCAAATTAATTGTATATTTTCATATAAAAGGACAAATCTTAGTTCTATCAAAGTCAATGTCAATGCTGCAATAAGACCAGAATTTGTCCCTGAATCAATCATAGTAAAACTCTGTAGCATAACACATCCCCAGTTTCCTCCAAGTTAAATTACTGGTCAATGGGCTTGGTTTGAGGATTTTTTTTTTTTCTTTTCACTGTTTGTATTTAAATATTTGGCCTTTTGGCAAGTAGTTATTTATTTGCATTTTAAACATGGTTTACAAATAACATGAAATTCTGACTCCATGGAAATCAGCAACACAACTCAGTTGAGCTTCCTGGGACCAAAATTTCACCCCTAATTTGTTTGTTTTTGTTTATTATTATTATTTCAGAGTGATGAGGTTTTTCAGAAAGGAGAGGATTTGAGAGCATTGGCACACTTGGGTAGCCTGATGGTAGACCTGCTCGATTACCATTTCTTATTGATTCATGTGGCAAAATTTGATTTTCCTATACATGTACATTAAAAAAAGCTGGTGCATTGACCTCAATAGAAATCCTTATGAGCCCACATTTGCTCATACACATATTTATGTGGACTGTGGCCTAAGGCAGCTAGTGAAAAGATTTAAGTTTGTAAAAGACAGACAGACTCTGTTAATATCAACCATTCCTTGCTGGAGTTAGACAATAGATAGCCATAACCACAATTAAAGCAATGGTGTTACAGGCACCGAGAACTATAAGAGATTCAGCCCAATAAGCAAGCAAGCTCCACCTCATTATCTCAGGCACAAATACGTAATTGTGTTGTGGCTGAAAGAAAACACACACAAACTCAGACACACAAATTTTAGGCACGCAAATTTTAAGTATTTTCTGAAAATGCAGTCCCGGTCAGTAGCAGAAATAGGATTAGGCTACAGCTGTGCCTGTGCCTGACTCCCAATCCTCTATTACATTCAATAGAGAAGATGAAAATACAGTGCCTCCACTTCAGTATGACCTTCTCTGCTTTTCTTGCTTAAAAGAGATTTGTTTTGACTGTTGAGAGCAGAAAAATAAACCCAAGCAGGTGCACAAGAATTAGCTAGTCTCAACATGCTTGGTTATGCATGGATAGGCTAACAAAAGAGAAATAATTTGCTAAAAAGACTTGATAGCAAATGTTTTTGTATTAGATCATATGTACTTAATAATCATCTTTGGTCCAAGTTACTAGAAGCAGTTTGGAGGTGAGCAGTTGAGCCTGAAAAATGAGAAAATGAGATCTGAAAGTGAAACAAATACAGATATGATTAACAATTGCTGGAACCTTTTAGTGCTTATACCATTTGAGTTAGGGTTCATATAAAAAAGAGCACCAGGGATTTAATATTTCAGCAAGGGCAACCTGCATCTGGGCTCAGTGAGGCCTAATTGTGATGAGGCGCTAAAGCTTCCTCATCCAATAAAAAATGACTGGTAGTATTTTAAACACATAAACCAGGAGGCAGAAAATAATTATAAAATTGGCATATTTATAGGATCAGTTGAAACTTTGCAATGGAATATAACACATTTTTTCATTTTTTTTCCTCTAGAATTTTCTGCCCACTTTTGACTCAACATAGATCAGATCTGATGATCCTCATTGCACGCTGGAAGGCATATCTCTTACCCTATGCTTTCCTTGAGTGAGTGGGCACATTGGGAATAAAAGAAGGGTTACTTTTTGTGGGGACAGACATTTTTAATGTTGATCCATGTGCAATTTTGAATATGTTTTTATACAGAGCGCAAGTTACGAACCATTGCAAACAGGTATTTCTAGAAATATGGATGAACAGTACTGAACAGTATTGACATTGAAAATTAGCATATGCAGTTAACTTTATATGAGAAAAAAATGATAAATAAACCAAACCAAATTCTGCTTCCACTCATACAGATTAAATTCTCAAATAATTCACCTGAAATTCATAGCATTACTCCAAATGTACATCACTGTAACCAAATTTTTTGTCTTGTTTTAAAGTGTATAAGGTCACCCAAAATGAAGGGCAGAACCAGAGCTGATGTAAATGGTCATAGCATCACTGACTGAAGCAGTATGTCTGCTGGAGATCTGCTCTATAGTACTTAGGTGACAACACCAAATCCTATTAACGGGAACTGCACAACACCATCCCACCTAGATTAAAATGACAATGCACTTTTTAATTCAGAAATATTCCAGCTATACATAGGACATGACAGAAACCTTTAAGCCTGGGAGGATAAAGCAGATTTCTTTCTTTCTGTCTGTCTTTCTTCCTTTGCTTTGCTTTGCTTTCCTTTGTAATGGCACTTTCTACCAGAATACAATGTGTTAATCCAAATAGGTAAATTAGTTTCAAGCTATAGGCACTCTAGGGCTACAAAGATGTTAGCAAATCCAGTAGGAAATGCAAACATGTCAATGAGAACAGGACTTCATGTAATGTAAACTTTTGCCATCAATACTCAGCAGAGGAACTTTATGCCTGACGCTGGGAACCAGAAGGTAAACAATTATCCAAAATAAAAATGACACTGAATACTGTTTCCTTAGTCCAAGCTGAGTGAAATGCAAAACATAAACCAACACTTAGATAAGGTAATATAAAATAGATTTTAATAGTGATTTCAGCCAACTAGATTTTAAAATTTGTAATTTAAAACAGAAGCTATAAAAATTTAAGATGTAGAGCGCCATATCTGAAGTTAAAAAGTAGTTTTTATCATTTTAAATCGCTGTAGTTATAAAGTATTCCTATTCTGGTACTATGCTGGATTTCTTTTTAAAACCATCCCACAAGTCTAATCCATATTATCATTACTTAAGTATCATTTTAATTCTGGGGTGAATGTGCCACTGCCCTCTATTGGATGGAGCCAAAACCAGGAGTATATCATAGAAGGTCTACCGGCAGCAGCTAGCACCAAATTTAGTATATATTACTTTAAATTTAAGTGTCCCTTACCCATGAATACCTTATGGCCAGCTTGGCCATTTTATCAGCTATTAGTGTTAAAATGTGTCAATATAGAGAAGGGTAGTTAATTTTTTGATATAAGTGTGTAGCAAATATTTCACTAACTACATATTTACTTGCAAACCTTACTCTAGGATATTGTTCAATATGAACTTTCCTTATGCTTTATTTTTTGAAAGGATGGTTTATATCAGAGACAAATTTAAAGATATATTGTTTGTTTAATCCTACTTTTGACAATGTTTTTATCAGTTCATTATCAACAAAGAACAATTTTTTTCCAGCTATCAGATGGTATGCAATATTCAATATAAATTATTCAAAGCAAAGAAATAAATCTTTCTACTGTAACAGTGGAGTCACAAATTTCATAGCTGTCTTTGTTTTACAGCTTAGGATAGGACAATGACCTCTAATCAAAACTCCTCAATACAGTCCTTACACTTTAGTTGCCAACTTGCCACTAAGGACCTGATTATCTATAAATTTATGGGAACCTGCAATAACTGGTGTTTGCCTCCTGATAATGTTTTCTGACACATATCAGGAGATTCAGCTGATCTGTGTTAGAGATTATTGTACAGAATCTGCAGTTTATACAGGCAATAAGTAGACAGAAGGTCCATTTGAGACCTTTAGCTATAGAGAAGCACATAAGGAAAACTGTTTCCATAGAAACATGCCCCACAGCTGTAGTTAGTATAGGAAAAATAGTTTTATGATTATTTCAATGAAGTTTTACCTTTTGTTTTCAATGTGAGACCTATACAATAGGTTGCTTCATATCAAGAGCTCAGTGGGTTATGAAGCTAGTGTATACATGGTGAAATGCACCCCAAAGTCAAGGGCCTATATAAGACCCCAAGTTAATCTCTTACATGATCTTAAAGGGTTCATTGGGCCTTGTGCAGACTGTATGCAATAGGATTTTTTTTTTTTGCTAGAAATAAGCATAGCATTTGAGCACGCCTTCTCTCACATTTGAGTATACCCTCTCCAAAAAGGAATGGCTACTTAAATTCAGAAATTCTAGCTCTCCCAATCTATTTAAAGCCAATAAAAAGATTTCCATGGATTTCAGGAAGATTTGAATCAGGCTCTTCCATAGCTAGTTAAAAAGCAGGGGGAAGGCAAAGAGCAACTGCAAATATTTTTGTAATATTTGGTTTCCATTTTTATCATTTTCACTGAAATGTAAAATTTTATGACCAATGAACTGAAAACAGCAAAGTTGGTACTTCCACAAATCCATCAGCACATCTTATTTCTATGAAAAAAATTGATGTCCTTGCTTTGAACAATTTCATTAGCTGAGGCACATGGAATAATCCATTTTATGGAGGCAAAAAGATAGAAATACACATCCAGTTCAGTTTATTTCACCTCATTTCAAAAGCATTAAAAAACCTGAACATTTTTCCTTCCTGCGTGGCACTGCAATAGATTTCATTAGCTACCACCACATATATGAGAGAAAGGAAGATATAATGATATCATAGCTTAAGTTTTTTAAATCAAGTTGAAATAGTCCCCAGACAAGCTACTAAATTTGTACAATATATAGCAAAACCTAAGTAATTTATGCTGCTAACTGGGAGACCCCTTGTACATTATGGTACTTTGTGAATTAGCATCTGAACAGGTTCAAAACACTAAGATGATGTATCACTGTTTGTACTAAAATCTGTTACAATGTCAAGTTCAGTGTATTTTTACCTATGTATGATAATAATACTAGTTATTTTGCTTCTTCTGCTGCTTCCAATTAGGCAACAAATCACATCCTTCCACAGCAATTTCACTCATATTGATAGAGTAATGCCCATGTAAAACTGGTCTAAGTTAGATGGGGCTCTTGCTCAGTTTTTTTCTGGAAATAACATACTGAATAATAAGTAAAATCTAAGGGACAGATTTTTAAGTGTACTTAACCTATGTAATCAGGACTCATAGTAGAGATGATATCTTTTATTAGACCAACAAGATTTTTGAAAAAAAAAATATTTTGCAAAAATCTTGTTGGTCTAATAAAAGATACCACCTCTACTATGAGTCCCGATTGCCTTTTTCTCTAGACCAATATGGCTGCAACCTGGATACCTTTTACCTATGTAGCAATGCTAGGTTTAAGGGTGTGATTGAAATCAGTCCCATAAACAGGACTTTGGCAGGATTTAGGTGCCTAGTCATAAAAAACAATCCAGATCTATCCCACTCTACCAGCCACAAAACTGTTTAGGCCCCACAAATCATTAGACACTTCCATTCTGGCTTGAAAAGTTCAACAGGGGCCTACAAATAAGCATGTCCAAAGTAATTAAGTTTGAACAATCAGGACTGCAGGTCCTGCTTATACTTCAGTGTGACATAGGTCAAAACTGGCAAGTGCCTAAAGCCTGTTTGGTGTCTGTAGAGCAAGCCTGACACAGACACTATTCAAGTTCAGTACAAACCACAGCACCATAGCTTCTTTCATCCTCAAGTGGGACTGATGGTGGTGCTGTCCCTTTTGCCCAATAGTCTAGTTGATAGTACACTCACTTAGGAAGTGGAAGACCTGAGTTCTACGTCTTCTTCAGACTGGAGAAGTGGTTTCAAACCCACATTCTCCATTTATCAGGGGAATGCTGTAAGTGCCAAGCTATAGAATAGGCGACGGGGGTCACTGAGCAGCCAAGAAAGATCTGTTTTCTGAAGAACCTAATCCTTTAGGTAGGTGCTGAGAATGCCTCTTTGATCAACCCCCACAGGTAAGATAGTTGGAGGAGTACTCCATGGACTCCTACAGATCATAAGTATTAGGTAGGCATTCAGTTTACTAAGCACTTAGTTAAGACTGACACATCTAAGCATGCTCAGAAGCAGAATTTTAAGGCACCTGAGCAACTCTACTGTCAAAAACATGGGCGCATACAGATTTTAAGCACTTCCAGGGTTAGGCAGCAGCTGAGCAGGATATTTGAGGATCTAAATTATGGACCTAAGTGATTAAAGTGGCAATTAAGTGGAAGTCTCTTTGTGGTTTTTGTCCTACAACTGCTGAAAACAAGGCTTCTAATTCATTTATCCTGCAACACTGAACAGAGCAACAGGTTGGTACCTTAAAAATATAGGCCTTGCTGCCTATTTTGCAGTATGGACAACAGGGGCTGCCAAGTCACATAAATAAATTAGAAACATTTGCTTATTAATGCATTAATGGCCTGGCTCTTCTCCAGCTTACATCAGGTCTGAGTGTAGAATCAGGCCCAAGAAATGACAAATGTGTATACTTTACAGTGAAAATAAAAAGAATCCGCCAAATTTCAGACCACAGATGGTTTGCTATCAATCAGTGGAGAAGCAGAATGGTGGGCAGGATGTGGTCCAGTATTTGCTGATTCTATGAAATGATCAAGCGTCCATTATAGAAAAAAGAGAAATATTTTTAGCTCTTTTATGGGCATTATGGGCATTCCTTTGCAAAGGACATGTTAAGATAAAATCAGCACAAACTGGTGTTGCAGAGGATTTAAAGAGACAGCATAATAATATAATATTATACTATCTGAGCATGAAATAATTTAATAACAAGTAAAATAAACACTCCCACATGCTTCCAACACATTGAATAAAAATGATTAATTCTAACACAGAGCTCAGCAGTTTTGTTATTTCTGGTTCTATTTAAGGGTTTAAATTTGACCTATTTTGGCTGCCTATACACATGCTCATTGGCGTTCTAATTAGAATGCTGCATTATCAACGCAGCATCATGTGTATTAAGCCCCCGCATGTTTTAAAATGGCCACAGAGCACTTTAACAAAACTTCACTGAATGAGGATTAGATAGAGCAACCCACAGCCATTTTTAAATGTGCAAGGGCTTAATATATATGACAGTGAGGAGTTTGAATTAGAGCGACTGCCTGAGAACCACTTTAATTAAAATGCACCCCCCCCCCACACACACACGCACATCTCTGAGCATGTGTATAGGCAGCCTTTGACTCTACAATAATTAAAGCAGGACATCTAGAAGTTGACTTTCTGACTACACCGTTTGCATATGTCTGATGCACTAGCAAGAAATTTACCCCTCATTGGTCATGTTAGTTCAGCAGTGGCAAGAATGATGTTTCATAATCCATTCACATTGCCACCGCCCCCTGAAATGAAGAGACATCATTATTTATCTAGGATACAGAGAGAGGGAACAACAGTTCCAATGCCACAGTTCTTTAAGAGATTAGTCTTAATATTGGTTGTAGTAGTTATTATATTGTTACTTCATAAGATCTAAGTACCATTCTTTTCTGGCTTGAAATAAACTGGATTGCTTAAAAAATTGTATAGGTTGCTTAAAAAATTTCAAGTGAAAGGTCATCAAGGCATTTCTACAAATGATTTGTTTGCCTTTTAAACATAGCCAAAGGTTTTAGTAGAAGGACACAAGAACAAATATAAATGGAGTATTTAGAAGGCAGAGGAAGTGAGTGACATAAATAAGCAGCTTTGAAGTACTATAAGAAAAGTCACAAAGGTACTTACTCAAAGGTACTTTCAAAGACCAGGGTGAAATCTGACCCCATGGCATGTTAAGTGGCAAAATTCCCATTGACTTCAATGGAACCAGGATTTCATCCCAAAAGGATGAACTGTGCTGATGCCAGTCATGGTTTTTTTCAGGGTGGGTGCGATGTATACTTGTATCTAAGTACAAGGGAGAAGAGAGTCCAAATTTTAGATTAAAAATAAATGTGAGCTGGTTGTGGAGGGTACAACAGAGAAAATGGCCTAAGCTTTAAATGTCAGATTATATAATTAGGGTCCTGAAAGGATAGCTGAATGAAAACTTTGGGTCAAAGATGGACATGACAGTAAAGTTTGCCTTGTTGAAATCTGGGTAGCTGAAGGAATTTATGACCAATTAGGAGCAAATCTGTAAACATTTCAAAAACTCCTATTTGAATTTGAAGCTTCAGTTCCAGTGAGTGCCTCTTAGGTACTTTTGAAAATTTGCCCAAGATGGATCAGAGAGGATAGTCAGGAAAACTATTCACAAATAGAACTAGCTATATATTTTTTTGAAATCTTGGTAAATGCCTTGCCAACATTTCACCATTTTTTCTGCCAGCTTAACTTAAAAATATATTGTTGCCCATTAAACAGATTCATTCCTTCTCCTCCCCAACTCTCCAACATGTACTTTTCAAGAATATTCATGCCATAAAAGGATTATCAAAAGTATATTTAAGGCTGTGGCCAAGATTTGTAAAACTTCAATATATATTTGTCTCGTATTTTGAGTGGAGGTAAAAGTACATAGTGATGACTAAGTCATCAAAACTGGGAAGAGAAACAATGCCACGTGATATAGATAACCATCATGTAGCTTTACAGGTACGAAGGAACTCTCACAGTTGAAAATTCATAAGTAATCACAAAGTGAACGTTATTCACAAAATATATTGTCAATTGTGAGAAAATATGTAAATGTTATGGTCTCTTTGTGGACAATTCACAAATAGAGTAAAAACCCTACATTTACTAGATAATTACATCATAAGGAATAGCTCATTAATCTCTCGTTTTATGAGACCGAGAGACATGGTGATTAAATTGCTGAAAGACTGAAGGGCATACCTCTGCCAGGGCTTACTTCTTGTGGTTCTTTTGGTCTCTGAAAGCCTAAAAGGGGACTGTCATGTATTATATGTTTGTACAGTACTTTGCACAATAGATTCCAGCTTGGTTGGGGCTTTTAGACACTATCACAATGTGTACATTTGGTAGCAGTAATAATCATAAATAATAAATTCACAATTATCCACATCAAAAATTAATGAACACTCTCCCCTATAGTTTCATCATTCCTAATATTTTGATGCCATAGATGATTGGTTCTTTTATTTGAACCACTCTTATGCCAGGCTGTCTTTGGCCTCTTGGGGTTTTTTTTCTGATCTGCTTTGTTTTCAGGTAAAAAATATTACATGACAAGTACACTTATTTTTTACATCCTTTACAAAATTAAAAAAATATAAAGATGCAGTATAAATATGATTAAATAGCACTGACATTTCCAAAAGCTTCCAAAACCAGCCCCAGGTCTGAGTCAAAGTTAATACAGCCAGACACTTCACAGAAAGCAACAGCAAAGAAAACTTCACTCCTACAACCCAGGCAACCCTGCACTAAGGATATGAGCGGGATGAGCTAGTAATTCTTTTCACTTTCTGATTTCTGTGATGCCCCCTTTTTGTCTTCTACTTCAATGCTAAACAGGAGCCCATTGTTACTTTTTTTTAATACAGTGACACGTATGTACACCAGGAATCTCTGGAGGGAACATACATATCACAGAAAGACAAATCAATTCTTTCTTGATAAATATTGGGTCATGCTTTGGAAATGCCACACTTCTCTTTCTCTCTCAAAATAAGGCTCTCTCTGTCAGTCCATTGGGCTTCATACTTCTCATACCTGAGGTAATTTTGTTTTACCAGCACAGCCAGAACAGAAGACCACAGAAAAAAATATCACTACACACTCTGAGACAAATGCTACTGCTATGGAAAGCTACGTAAAATTCCTGCGTAATTTTAGGAGAGCAGGCACAGGATCCTCTCTTAAAGCAAATAGTAACATTAAAATAATATATTTTAAGTAATCCCAACAATGTGATACTTAAAACTGTCTTCTTAGCAAAACTCAGAATCATTTTCCCCACACATACATTTAGAACTCAATTTTTTAACATCTACTCATGCAAATAGTCTCCTTAAATGTTAGAGGTTACTTGTATGTAAGGATCAATCATTTGAACATGCAAGAATTGTAGGATTGGGCACATAATCTTCAGAATTATAACTGTGTTTCATAAACTACATTATTACTAATTGCCAAGCATTGTGCTGTGTTAATTACCTGGCAGTTGCACTTTAAGATCCAAAGCAGGAATCAGGACCTCTTTGTAATAGCCATTATATAAACAAGTAACACAAATGCAATCCCTGCCCTAAAAGTTCTCCTATCTAGGCTACAATTTACATCAGCATAAAAAGAAAACTAACATTTTGAAGCAGTCTGCTCAGATATTTGCATGAATGACATTCTAAAATGCTCTCACCTGGTATTTTGCACAGGTTGGGGATCTTCAAATGAGTCTAGGTTTTCAGTTTCATCGTCCGCGTGACCCTAAGAATCCTGTAACTTTTTGCACTGCTCGCACATTATGCTGTGATGGTGCACTGTCAACACATGCAGCATTATGGACTACAAAATCCAAATACAGTTTGCAAAGCCATTGGAGGTTTTCCACAGAAAGTTTGCAAGGGCCTCTCCTAATTGAATTTGCCAAAATTCACATGGGTTAGGATTTAATCCAATCAATCCTACATCATATGTCTTTCAACATTTACAAAATATTTTTTCTAATTGTGACTCTCTTATGGAACCAAATGAATCAGAAATAGACTTAAATGAAAACCATTCCAGATTGTTCTACACTTTAACCTTACATCTGTGCCTAATTAGGATGTTCAATTTCCCTAAACTCAAGTAATAAAATGGAAGTAATCTGTGGCCTGTTTGTCAGTCATTATAGGGCAGCAGACCTGCAAATCAAGCCAGGCTCAAATGCTATGGGTTCAGTTCTACATGGCCATTGAATGAAACATTGGAGATGTTATTGTGCAGCAGTCTGCAAAAGAACCAAGAGAAAAGTTCATGAAGAAAGACATGTGTGAATGACCTGCATGTTGGGAATGCAGCTGAGCTTTTAGAGAAGGCAGCACATTAATGTGAAAAACATATGTGATTATTTAGACTCTCCCACTGACTAGATGAGGCCCTTATGAAAGATCTAATAATAACTGGGTCTGGACATTATTCTCAACCCCAGATAAGACAGCAGATCCCTTCTTATAACCAACTCACTAAGTAGAAGAGTCAGCTTGTTCAGTTGGAATGGTACCCAACCTCTTAGCACTTCCACATAGCTATCAAATATATTAGCAATTAACCCAGAAGCTGTTGCAGAAAGGTATAAGGAAGAACTTGGCATCTACAGCTGTTAAAAATGCAACATTTGTGGCTGTCACAAACCACTGGAGAAAAAAAAATACCCCCCACACCGAGATCTGTCATCATTCACTTCAAACATACACATCAATGTATTCCACAGTCGTGTTGCTTTTTGACATTCTGAGATCTGCATGAAAAATCCCAGTGGACTTGCTGTAAATCCATATCTACGATGGTAAGTTTTCATTGCATCAGTGTTATCATGTATATAATATTTGGTGATGCTGAATGAAAGATTGGCCTTGAACTCCTCCTAGACTATTAGGTCACACTATAGGTCAGCAAAAAGGTAATTTTCCCTAGATTTGTAATAAGGTCTGGGATTTGACCTATGGCCTTAGTGTCACAAGGTATTCATTATCTCCATACAGATGATATACAGGCAAAGAAGTATACATTTTTTATAGATCTGGTAGACTTATGTTTGATGGATAAATTTCATTTGATGGATTTTATTACCTGGATGAACTTAATTAGCCAACTTCTTTAATTTCTAAAATGTACCTTGTTTACACTGAGTTACAGCTATTCTTTACACAACCATTAGAATTTACCACGTGTAATCTAGAGCACAGTGCATGATGGATTTTTAGGCTCATTGGCAAACCAAAATAATTTAATTTCCCATTCCCCTTTTTATATCTAACCAACCTGAAAGAAAACATTTTGTTTCACACCCTTTAATCATTGTGTAATAACATTTTAGAAATAGGCCAAATTCTAAATATCATTTTGAAACAAAAAGCCAAAACATTTTGTTTGACAAATATCAAAACAAAATACTTTGACCTTTCTGGTGTTTTGATTTTTTTTTTTGTTTTTGTGTTTTTTAAATTTATTTTCTCATCTAAAAATATTTGCCAAATTTGGTTCAAATTCAGGGACTAGTTTTAGTTACCCCAAAACTGCACATCTTGGCAAATTTACTATCAAATGAAAAAAAAAATATCACCCAGACACAATGTTAATATTTACTAAAACAGCATGTAAATTTAGTGATCTTCAGCAAGTAGAAGCAGAGGTAATAAAATTATGTTGGAATTATTCCTTTTGGGTACAAAAGTCCTGTATAAAAATATACACCTTGAAAAGTCAAGGAGTAGGTTCTACAGTCCCTTGTGACCATGAATGCCATGTCCTCCTGGAGGCTGGGGGGGGCACAGCGAGCTCCCTCAGGCGGCTGTGGCACTGTCAGCAGTTGGAGCATGGTGGAGGCAAGTGGGGACCACCACAGACACCAGTGGCAATTGCGGACTGCCTGCAGATGCCACCGGTGATGTCAGTGGCGAGTGGTGGGGTGGCAGGCAGCAGTGCCTTTTCACAGGGGGTGCACTGCCATGCTCAGGGGGTACACGTGCACCCACTTGCACCCCTTACACGTCACCAATGATTGTGACTATTTCAGTATCATCCTGCAGTTAATAGAGCTGGTGCAGTGGATGTAGCTCACAATGGTATTCAACTTATTTGTGGGAAATTCTGCTATATAAATGCTTTGTTAAAATGGAACAGAGATGATGAATGTTATCAGTCACTTAAAGGGTAAAACCTTATTAGAAGATAGGAGGGTTTAAATTAAAAAACACAAGCATTTGTTTGAAAGTTAAAAAATTCAAAATTCAAGATTACACTAAAAAAGATCATAGAAAGGTACAACTAGAGTGTGCCGCATACTTTTAACTCTATTCTTCCCATACAAAACCCTGGGACAATGCCATACCTGCATGCTGTACAATGTTAGCAACAGCACTGTAACCTACAGTTAAATAATTAGGTTCATACTCTTTTAAGACTAGTTTGCACAGCTACTGTATTATAAAAGTAGCTTTAAAGTAGCTTACCCAGTAATAAGCAGGGTCCACCTACACAATAAAATCACTTGGTTGTGTAATAGGGTTGGTCCAGTGTTTCCAGTCCAGGCACAGGGATAGGGTAAGATTATGTTCAAGAGAAAAGCTCATTCCTGAGGCACTGTTGTGTTCTAGCTATTTGCTCATAGAGCGTGGCCCTTTGGCAGGGCTACTGCAGTTAGGTGTAGTTCGGAGCAGCCCAACACCAGATCCAGGGGCTTTACTGGCCATTGTGGTTTACTCCAGAAATGGGGAGGATGGTAGAAATGTCACCTAAAGAACTAGTCCAATGTTGCTGAAGTTCAAGCTCTTCCCTAGGAAAAGTTCATAGTCATCATTGCTATTATGAGGTAGATCCAGTTTTAAGATTGAATTACTTGGGTGTCCATTCGGTGACTAAAAATACTAAACCTGCTACAAGGTTAAATATCCATTACACTGAGAAGCAATTTACAGTAGAGAATTGACCTATAAAATGAACACATTTCCAGTATACTATTCCAAAGCATAGTTCAGAAAATAACTGTGCTCCGCAATAGTTCTCATGAAACAAGTCACCTGTTAAAATTATGGGCTTCAGGGAGCAAGTCTATATATTTTAACTGGACTGTATGTGTTAGACTAAGGCTTTAAGTAAAACATTACCTCAGTGCTTCCTCCATCCTCCCCACAAAGTGGTAGGTGATTTAAAGGTAAGGAATGTCATTGGGACCTCAGAACTAGTGATGTATAAGTCTTTCTGTCCCACAAAACTTTTTCTGCCCCTATTGTGTTTGCATCTTCTATCATGCTGTCCCTTCCACCCGGAACATTTTACCACTTCATATCAGGCAAGTATTTGCTCTGTATTTCAAATTCCTCTGTAACACACTTCTTCCTGAATTCTTGATTTGAGAGTCTCTGATTCTCCCATTGCAACATTGATCCCCTCAGGGGTAAGAACAAGGACCTAAGTGCATGCACTCTACAAATACCCCGCTAAACACAGGAGACATTTTCACAGATGTACAGTGATGAGTCATAGCATTTGGAACACGAATGTCTCTTATTATCATGGAACATGTCTATTTTCAGGAGTGACCCATACAACTTGAGCTGGGATTCTCCAAAATTTGCATAGGGGAGTTAAGAGGTTCACAGAGGGGAAGATGAGCATCTAATTGTCAAAAAAGCCAAATTTAATTATTTGATACTCTAGGGCCTAATCCAAAACCCACTGATGTCAATGGAAAGATGTCACTGAGATTTGGGTTAGGTCTCTTGAGGACTGATGGTCACTTCTCCAGAGGAAGAAATAAAGTGTTATTGTGTGAAAGAGTTCTGCATTCAGCAAATGGGTCTGGGTAGAAAATAGATTTCAGTCTAATGTCTCAACAATTATTGGAATGTCTCCTATAGGTCCATACATGTTTTCACAAAACTTCTACCCATGTAACTTGAAGAGAAGTCCACTTTGACTTTTCACCACGACTAACTCCAGAATTGGAGAGGGAGTAAATCTTGTTAGTGTAAACTTTTATTTTTCCTCTTACCCTCTGCCTGCCTTTAGATGATACAATTGTAAAATCATAACAATCATTTTTTATATACTTACAGAAATATATTTTTACAGCATAAAATGCCAGTATGTGGTAGGTTACAGGTTCAAACTTTTTTTCAATGTACAGTTGCATAAATATGTTTCTAGATGGACCAAATTCAGCAGAGGCATCTGTTGTGGTTCCTTCCAATATATGTGCTTAGTGAAAGTTTGTTCCCCTGAGTCTGGTGAGTACAGAAATCTTTAATTTTATTGTTTTTTAAAAAGTCAGTTTCCAGACCTTATAATTAATGGGTAAAGCTGGAAAATGTGAACCCCAAAATTATTATTTGAATAAACCCCAGATGTTCTTTTTTTTTTTTTCAAATCTCAGTTTTTTATCATTTTGGAAGGGGGCTGACTCATGATTTTTGACCTAGGAATAAGGGCACTGCAGAGTCATGGAAAATACAATAAGGACAGAATTCTGTTTCACTCTACAAGCCCAAATGATCATGTAAGTGGTTTTTTTGGCAGTTATGCACAGTTTGCCATTGTATTATCCACTGAGTCAGGAGACGGAAGTGTCCACACAGCTTCTGAGCCTGAACAGTTTTTTGTGAATTGGCTGGGCAGATATGCAGTTGCATGTACCTGCGCATGTCTCAAAAAAAAAGAAAGAAGGTGCTCTTCCCATATTTTAGACTGAATTTCTGAGTAGAAGGCAGATTAGATTTGTACTTTATAGACTAACCAAAGGCTGTGGAGGGTGTACATTTATACGCCACGCACACACACACACACACACACACACACACACACACACACACACACATGGCATATAAATGTATATACCCTTCAGTTAGTCTATAAGGTGCAAATCTATCCTGGCTTCTACTTGACTTCAGACTAACACAACTAACTACATCTCTCTGATATCTGAGAATGATTGCCCAAGGATTGGAAAAACCAAGATCTAAGCTTCTTTCACCTAGAGAGGTTTGAAGCTGCACCTCTGTGACTTCCCACTGTAGTGTTATAAGCACCAGGCCACGGGTTAGGCATTATCTAGGTCCTTTCCTGAAACTGAGTTACTAAACTTTGAATTTAATGTTCATTAGATTGAAACCAGTAGGGATATTCCTGCTTCATTGGAAGTAGGAGGCGAGCCTCAAAAGCAAAACCAGAGAAGAAATTAGATTATCCCTAACCTGTGGTTGGATGATTAAAGCCTTGGGTGAAGGGGACCTAGAAATTGGGTCTCTTGCTTCCTGCACAAGTATCCTAACAACTCAGTGACTGGGGCTAACATTTGGGTGGCTCCTTCTCCCCCATATTACTATTGCTTGTCATGGGATCTTGCCAAATACAATGTTATGACCTGTACTCACCCAACACAAGTGCGTACATAGCCATGTATCTACCCAGGTAGTGTGCAGCCTATTGCACATGCTCAGTACCTGTATGAACACTTACACACCCACCCTATGTGCGCAACAGAATAGTAAATGGTGCTGTTGCTGTTTGCCAGACACAATAGTAAAAGTTGCAAGTTGCTGTTTTCCAGACATATTTAAGTCATTTTTTACACTTGTGCACAGCTTCCAGTGTGAAATAGAATGCCCTAACACTATTCACTAAACCTTACAACCCTGCCAGAAACCTAATGGATTTTGTTCCCAGAAAAAGGGCCAGTATTGAGCACCTCTATGGTTCTAGTTTTCAGACTTGTTGTGTGACCTTGTAGTCCACTCACTGATGGTTTTGCACAATCAGACACTTACCTTGAAGGCCCAAGCTCAGTAAATAAAAAAGCATTTTCTTTTGATAACTACAAAAGGATACAGGTACTCACTCCATCCTATTGGCGGTGATGTTGAAAACAAGTGCCTTGTCTGCCACTGACAGGAAGAAAAGAAATAGTATGGAACTACAGAGTTATTTCCTGATATAGGAGAACCGTCTCTTCTGGCATAAACCTTACCCTTTAGGGTCTGTCTGTTTGTATGCCAAGAAATGCTGACTCACTGGCCAGTTCAGTAACTCTATTACAACCAGTGCTAGGTATTGCCAAAGGAAGTACCCTCAGAATAACAAATGACGTCAGTGGGTGCATCTACACATGCTATTCTGGTGGCTGAGTAAACTTTGGTGCAGTTTATGTCAGAGTTTATTCTGCTTAAGCACTGTGTTTACATGTGCACCCAGGACTACAGCATATTGAGCTGGGTCAGAGCTGCCGTGGCTGGCAGGGGCCCAGGGGATCAGCCTGCCAGTCCGGGGCTGTTGCGGAGGGGCTGGCTGGGGCTACAGTGTGGGGCTAGCTGGCAGGTAGCCCCGTACTGAAGCACCCTCATGCCCCAGCCAACCCCAGTCAGAGTCTATATGTGCGTTGAGGCACACTAAATAACTCCACTGGATAGTATTTGTGTTCACAAGTACTATACTGCAGCAGAGTTATTAATTTACTGCGCCTTAATAGGGGCACACATGTAGATGCTGACATTTTACTGTGGAGCTAGTTAGTCAGCTCTGCAGTGAACATCTTGTGTAGACACGCCCAGGGTATCTAAACCTAGGCAGGTTCAATGAATTTCCAGCCAGCAAGCAAAGGCTGCTTTTGGCTAGATGAGGGTCTTTTTCTGAATAATTTAAAACAAAGCAGACTGAATGAGTCAGCAGGGTTCTTATGAGAGAAGCACAAGCCAAACTATTGAATGATTGTCTAGTTTATGCTCCAAAGCATACAGAATGACTTCTTATTAAAAAGTTCTTAAAAGGCTCGGCATTTTCAGTCTTTTAAAAAGATTAACAAATGTATTTAATTATGTGGCTAAGCAGCTTTGAATGTGTTGAAAAATCTCGCATATTAAAACTTGTAAAGCTTTATCTACAAAGACACAGAACATGGTAGCAGAAAGTTTCACCACTTCCTAAAAAATATGTTAATGCCTTTTCTCTGAGATATGTAACTAAAAATACAAGGCAGGGCAGGGTGGCACTTTAGAGACTAACCTGTTCAGAAATTCACTAGGTTTCATAGGTAACAGTCTACTTTGTCAGTTACTATTTTACCTCTCAAACAGAATATGTTGTTGTTGGTCGTGTTATAACATCCCATCATCCCA
Source organism: Alligator sinensis (assembly GCF_000455745.1). Classification (NCBI taxonomy): domain Eukaryota; kingdom Metazoa; phylum Chordata; order Crocodylia; family Alligatoridae; genus Alligator; species Alligator sinensis. The sequence continues at coordinate 492,143 of NW_005841872.1, forward strand.
GGGTGCAAATTACCATTTGTACTATACCATTATGCCACCTCTCCCTCTGATATAGAGAGTGGTATGCCTATCAACCAAAACATCATCTGATTTAATGTAATAAGGGTCTGTACACTTAGACCTGGATTCTCTCCTGCACTGAAGGAGATCTGGGGACTACTCTGAATTTATACCAGATGTATAGGGTCCACAAGGAACCACACACCTGTTTAGAACTTGCTAAGTGCAGTCCTGTCCTAATATGCCTCTGCCCACCCCTCTACACCAGTGGGTATGGGCTGTTACAGCAGGCAGCTGTGCTGCTATATGCCATCTGAGAACTTCCTTAAGCCAAGGGCAGTCTTAGATGGGCATTTATGGACAGATTCAAATCACTCTGCACAGAACATAAAGGCAGAGGTAAAAAAGGGGACAGAATCTGTCCCCTTCTCTTAAAAATGGGTTAACTTAGCATGAAAATGTTCTGAAAGTTGCCAGAATGTCTTTGAAAATGAAGAAACGTATTCCAAAGGAACTGGAGAAAATGACCCCTTTGAGTCAAACATTAATAAAAGTCTGCAGTGATATAAAGATGATCTCATTCTCATGGCTATTTCCCATTTGCAGTTCTCTTTCCATGTATATATTTTACTCCCAGATGTTGTAAAGTTAATTATACAACCATTTGTGTATTGTGAAATTGAATAAGACATACTGGAGACATATGAGTCACTGGAGTGCAACAAAGGGCAAAGGAAAAGGATCCATTTGGACTCGTAAGATAAAGAGAGTTAACACACAGGACCATAGTGAGAACATTTGACTATGAGGACCAGATGATGTCCTTGGAAAAAGACAAGGGCTCATGCTGGAAATTTCCAGAGATTTCTTCTGTGCACTAACATGGCCTATAAGAGCAGCACAACCTCTACTATATGGTATCCTGCAGTCTAATTGTTTTGTAGTTGTGGCTATGTCTGGAGAAAGGTTTTACAGCCTTGTACTTCATAAATCATCTGTTCAATACACTAGTCCTATCTTTATGGCTAGATGTAAGTTTTTAGAACCAAAATGTTAAGATGTGGAGACCAAGCAAAATATGCACAGGGAAATACCCAGCTGGACCCATACAAAATCCTTCTCTGCACTTGAAGACTAGATACTGCATTAAAATTGATATAGTTTTCACATTCAAGTATCTAATTTCTCCATGGACTGGTGGGATTTATCTATGAACAGGTAGGTTTGAAAAGGAATACCACATCCTGGACGAAATCCTGAAGGCCCTTAAGGAGTCCTTAACCCCTGGATTGTCTACATATTAACACTGACACCTAGTATTAAGGACAATTTAGGTGGCTTCAAATTATACCACTCCAGGGCAGGTTTATCTCTGATCCATGTTACCCAGTTCATGTTCCGTTAATGTGTGGCCACTCCTCATACATGAGCTGCCCAAGTTGAAGTCCTCTAGCATCCCAGGATGCAGTGTCCCCTCTCCCACCCTCCTGTTCTATGCGGACAAACTTTCCACCCCATGAACTCCACTGTCCAGGGGGCGGTTCTAGCACCAAGCCAACTTCTCTCCCACCTTGTGACCTTCTCAACCCCAGGGGAACAATCCCATGCAAACAGCCTGCAGAGCACATGCCAGCTAGCCAGCTTGCAGGGCATGGATGGCTCTAGGAGTGAGGTCTAGGGGGGTGGGGAAAAATAAGATAGGGGGATGGATCAGATCCCCACAGTGAGGGCTTCCTTCCCAGGGCAGGGGCAGTAGCTCCCCCAAAAGTGTCTTCCCTCCCCACTCCCACCTCCTAGCTGCCACAGGAAGCATGACCACCCCAATCCTAAAACCTAATTTATTAAAATATGAGACCTTCTTTAATTTACTTCCTTTTTATTTATTTTTATTTTTTTACTTCTTTTTATGTTATCCTTCACTGACTGACTTCCTTCATTTCACCACGTTTCCTCCACCCCCATTTCCTTTTCACTTCCCATTTCATTGCCCACCCCCATGCCATTCACTCACCACTGCCCAGGTTTTTGTCCCCTTCTCCCCTGAACCCATGCCTCATACACCTCCACCAAGAGCAGGGATAGAAGCCTGATCTAGCTCACCAGCTGCAGCTCCTAGTCAGCCTTCTAGGGGCAAGTCATAGCTGTGCAGGTGGGGGACAGTCTGAGAAGGTTTTTAGCCTTAAGTTGTGAGAGCTCCACTAGCTAGCACTAATAGGATGAGTTTACATGTGCAATTAATGTGCAGTAAGGTTACTACACAGTAAAATATGGTGCAGTAAGATGTGGCTAGGAACACATCTACACATGAGCCCTGTCAGGCACAGATTTGCATCCCATGGGAGCAGCCCCTGCCCTGCTCTGCTCCCCTATAGCAGCCAGGGGTAGCTCCAGACTCCCCTGGGTGCCAGCCTGGGGGCTGGCAGGGGGGACAGGGTCTGGTCTTGATGTGCATGGGGCCAGGAGAGCTGTGCCAGCTGCAGGGGCAGCTGTCTTCCAGCCCCATGCATATCAGGATGGGTCCCAATGTTCACAGGTCCAGGAGACAGCCACCCCTGAAGCCAGCACAGCTCTCCCCACATGGGGGCTTTCCAAAATTGCCACGTACCCACTGATAGAGCCATAGGGCCTTGTTACACATTGAACTTTGAGCTGCTCAAATGTTGATCAGTGTGGATGTGTCTACATGAGACATGTTACTGTGCGTTAGATCAATGTAATAACATGTGGTGGATTTACTGCATATTAAATTAGTCTAATTTACTAATACCAGCAATTTTGCTCCCAGTCAGCCCAGAAAGCATGGGGCTAAGCCCGCATGTGTGAAAAGCTGTGCTGGCTTCAGGGGCAGCTGTCTCCTGGGCCCGTGTACATTGGGACCCATCCTGCTGTCTGGGCTGACCAGGAGCAAAATTGCTCCTGGTTAGCACCTACACATGTGCTACTGTGAATTACCTCATGTGCTATTTATCTAGTACCTGTATGTGCTGGTATGAGCAAATGGCACATTAGACTAATTTAATGTGCAGTAAATCCAGTGCATGTGTAAACGGTGAAGTTTTATTGCACAGTAAATTGTCTCAGGTATACACACCCACATGGACCAACATTTGAGCAGCTCAAAGTTCAATGCGTAACGAGGCCCTTTGATTCTATCAGTGAGTACATGTTAATTTTGGCAAGTGTATGTATACCTCCCCTTTTTGAAAATTTGGCTCACTTTAACTATTTCAAAATATTAGCTAATTCCCATAAGTCAACTTTTAACCCATGGTTATTATGAGCCCCCACCCCTTTACCATTGAAACCAAAAGACAGATACCAACTTATTTTATTTAAAGATAACACCACCTTTATTCAAATATTATAGCCCTGTCCAGTGTATAGTAAGTGAAGTCACAAAACTTTATGAAGTATTTAATGTAAGTCTGTAAAAACGATGGTGCTACATACCTGATTGTGACATGTGACGTGGGCTATATCTTGACCTTGAATGGGCCACAACCACAGGTGCCATTCATATCTCTTTGAACACATGGGAGATCTACTCTCTTTCTGGAGCATGAGTAACTCCCATTTCTGCTAACAGGACTTAAGTGTGTGCACCAAGGAGAAGACAGACTTCATTTAAGGCACATCCTGAAGAATGATAATGCCAATCTGACAGTGGCACCTGAGCCTCCGTGACAGCATGGAAATTAGGATATATTTTGTCAAATAAGCACCTGTGAAAGTCAAAAGATTTCTACAAAATAAAAATTCATAGATTCAGAGATTCTGAGGAGCAGAGTATTGTTTCCCATGTCATATCATTCATTAACAACTTTTCTCCTGACTTTTTGCTCCTGTAATGAAAGTCAAAAGTGTACTTTCACACTTCTGAAGGCTTATGGGTCATCACTGCTGCATGGTGAGATTGAAAGACAGTTTGCTGTCTGTGACTATTTAAAGTTAGGACTTTGACTAAGCCATAAAGGTTTTAGGGTTCTGGTTTGTAAAAGATTTTTTTAAGACTTTACACTCAACTTGTCAGGCGATAACACTATTTTATTAATATTATTTCTGTGAATTCTTAGCATGCCAATGAAAACCACCCTTTCCTAATGGTTTTTGGCTAACGCAATCTTAAACTAAGGGGCCACAGCTAATGCTTCTACCTCTTCTTATTGCTATTTCCTAATTTTGCTAAATCCTGGGGGAAGAGGAAGTAATGTTTTTCTGCTTTTGAAAGTATTTACAATGTTGCCAACCTAGACAATTTTATTGTGAGTGTTGATATATTTGGCAGGTATCTTATAGTCCTAACTCCTGGACTCCTGTGAGTATGTGAAAGGTAGGATCTGGACCCATTAAACTGGGAACTAAATAAATTCATCATAAATTCATACACTGACTGGCTTTCAGGCCAGAAGGGGCCACTGTGATTATCTAACCTGACCTCCTGCATAACACACACACAGAAACTTTCCCTGTCTTATTTTCTGCTTCAAGTTCCCTAGCAGGGTTTGAAATAAACCCTTTCTTATAGAAAAATATTCAACCTTGTTTTAAAATTCTCCAGCAATAGGGAACCCATCACAGCCTTTGGCATATTGTTCCAAATTGCCCAAGCTGTTAAAAATTTGCACCTCATTTCTAGTCTGATTTTATCTAGCTTCCTTTTCCAGTCATTGTTCTTATTAGTTGTTATACCTTTGCCTTCTAGATCGAAGAGCTCTGAATCACCACAATTCTATTCCCTGTGTAGGTAGTTATAAACTGTGATAAAATCACCATTATTCTTGCCTTTGATAAGCTAAGAAGATTGAGCTCATTAAATGTTTCCCTGTAAGGCATGTTTTCCAAACCTTTAATCATTTTCTTGGCTCTATTTGAACCTTCTCCAATTTTTCTACATTCTTCTTGAATGTGGATGTCAAAAATGGAGATGGTATTCTGATAGTGTTTTCATCAATGCAAGATACAAACAGAACATAAACATCCTATTCATTACTTCTGTTTTTACATACAAGGATTTAATTAAGGCACTTTTGGGGCACCTTGTCATGCAGGGACCTTACAGCCAGCTGCAAATTCATCATAAACCCCAGGGTTTGGGGATTTTTTTTCTCTACCTCTCAGTGTAGAATCCCTCTTTAAGTATGTCGGGACTTCTTTGTTCCTAGAGATATGACCAATCCTACATATGTCCACTTTGAAAACACACATTATTTGACTGTGCTCAATTTAACAGATAATCCAGGTAACCATTTCAGTGACCAGTCCTCTTCACTGAATCTGCAGCATTTGCAAATCTTTACAGTAATTACTGTTTAGAGGTTTCCTCCCCAAATCATTTATAAATGAAATGTTAAATAGTGTAGAGTCAGTAATCAACCCCTTCTGGATGTCACCAAAAACATATTTCTTGATCATTTTTCTATTCATAATTGCATTTTGAAATATATCTTTTAGTTCATTTTCACATGTGACGTATTGATTATATAACATTCTATTTTATTTTTCAAGATGTATGGTACCAAGAAAAATGCCTATAGAAATTTTTTACATCATATCCATTACCTTTATCACCCAGATTCATTACTTCATAAGAATGGCATTGTTAGTTTGATAAGATCCTATTTACCATTAGTCCTTGCTGATTATCATTAATTGTCCTTTTTTTTTAAATCCCACGTTTGCCATTTCATTATTTTGCCTGAGAACTGTGTCAGGACTGAACAGTGCTGTTACCCAAGGCATCTGATTTGCCCTTTTTAAATATTGGTACAATGTTAGCTTTTTTCCATTCCTCTGAATCTCTCCACTCTTCTAAGACTTGCTGAAAATCATTATTAATGATCTAGCAAGTTCCACAACCAGTACTTTAAAATTCTTGTACACGAGTTGTCCAAACTAGCTGATTTTAAGATGTCTAATTTAGTAGCTGCTGTTTAACATCATCATCTTTCATTACTGTGGGAGCAGAAAGTATTTTATAATCATATAATCTGAAAACATTGTTTTCCTCCAAAATACAGAACATAAATAGTTACTGAACAATTCTACTTCTTTGGCACTATTATTAACAATTCTTCCATGACCATCTGGGAATGAACCTATAGCATTTTTAAGTTTTCTTTTGGTATTGAACTACTTAAAAAAATTAAGTTCTTCTTATTGCCTTTAAGTCTGCTGGAAGTAGATTTCCTCGTGTCTTTTTGCTTACCTTATCAGTTTTCTATGTTTCTAATTTATATTAATTACTATCAACTCCCCCCTTTTTCATTTTTATGTATTTATTTTGTTTTATAGCTGCTTTCTCTCTTGTACTTTCTTGTCAGTGTGACTGTGGCTTTCTGGACATCTAGTTAAAATGTTCTTAACCCATTCCCACTTATCATTCACATTTTTGTTTAAATTCTTCTTCCCAGCTGATTCAGCTCATAATTATTTCAACTTTGTAAAATTGGCCCTTTTAAAGTGCCAAGAACATATATTACAGTTGTGGATTTTATTTGATTTGCATATAACAAATCTAATCAAGTCATGATCATTTGAATCTAAGCAACTGCTAATTTTTAGTTCTGAGATCAGCTCCTATTAATCTGTCAAGATGAGGTCTAATATAGAATTCCCTTGTGTTGTATGCAACCCTTTCTGAGTTAGGAAATTGTCACCTATAATTTTTAGATATTCCAAGGACATTTTAGTACTGGCAGCATGAGACCTCCAGCACATGTCATTCAGATTGAAATTCCCTATGATAATGCTCTATTCCTACACATTTTAGATAGGAGTGTAAGGAGCCAGTCATCCTATTCTGTAGTGTGATTTAGTGGTGGTCAGTAATAGGCATCAACTAGTATTGCATCTTCTGCTTTGTCTGTTAGCCCATTGATTCATAAGCATGCAAAATCATTTATGTCAGTGACTCAGAAATAGGTAATGCCATTTTTGACACAGAGTTCCATCTCCCTTCCCCTTTGCCCACTCGATTCTTCCTAAATAGCTTATAACCAATAATTTTAACAATACTGTCATGACAATCTTCCCACCAGGATTATATAATATCAACTAGGAAAAAAAATATGCTCATAAATGAGCAGTTCCATTCCCTTTTGTTTATTATGCAGGCTCCTAGCATTGTTGTATAGGCAATTAAAAATACCCCCTTAAAATCCCTCAGCCTTAGATCCAAAAAATGCAAGAAACCTGTAGAACATGTGGCCAATGCACCTGAGTCCTGACCTAGAGCATCTCTCCCAAACCTTAAACTCCCTAGAACTCAGTGGGCGTGTCTACACAAGATGCTTTATCCTGGTTTATTGCACAGTAAGTGCACAAGTCTACACGTGCATGCACTTACTGCATAGTAAAAACCCCTAATCATGTGTAAATTTGCTACCTGCAAATGCAAGTAGCAAAATTACACATGATTCATTACTGCACAGTTATGCACATGTAGACAGGACCCAGGAGCAAGTCTCAGGTCAGCCCTGCCACTAGGGGTCCAGACTGAGGCTGGCCTCAGGGCTGGGAGCTTTTCCTGCCTCTATAATAGCCGCTGCCTTGGCCTGTAAAAGCCTGAAGGCATTTTGAGCTCTGGGGCACATTAGCAGAGAGCCTTAGGGTACTGCAGGCCCTTATGTCACCCTCGGCAGGCCACAACCTAGCTGTGCCAGCCTGCCTGCACCCCAGCGCCGCTACTTGGCACAGCGATGCCACATGGCTGCCAGAACCACACCATCCAGGCCTACAGGGTGCTGCAGACTGCTGCAGCCTCCAGCCAGGCCTGTCAGCACCCAGGCCCAGCTGCAGACAGCTTCTGGCTGGCAAGGCCAGCTCCATCTACCTGCAGTGCACCACCAGCATCCTGCCTGGAGGCTGCAGGTGCTGTGGGCAATTGCCTGTGCTGCACAGCTGCCAGTGCTGTGCCAGGCCCCTATGGTGGGCACTACAGGCAGCTGCCCAGGCCTAGTAGCACAGGGACAGCCACTTGGGGGCCCAGAGAGCTGGCACAGGATCCCTGATGGCATCCTCCTCACCCATGACTATGTTTGTGCCCACCACCTGGGGCCCAAACTGGTCCAAGGAGACAATTGCCCATTTGATGTTGTGGGGTGAGGCATATGTGCAGCACCAGTTCTAGCAGGGTGTAAGCTCTAACGCCCACATCTAGGCTGCATGTGGGAGCGCACGCACAACTGGTTGGTGCAGCAGTGCCGCATAAAGGTCAAGGCCTTGTGGACAGAGAGGAAAACCATGACCAACCACAATCCATGCCTGCAAATCCATGCCCTTTATGCAGCAACTGATGGACATCCTGGCACCCCCGGACCCAGGCTGCAGCTGTGCTGTGTACAGCAGCATGGGCAGCCTGCCCGAGCCCCTGCCCTGACCTGGCACCCACAGTGGAGGAGGGCCCCTCAGGTGTCCAGCAGCCCATCCCACTGAGCTCCCTGGCTACACCCTCCACCAGTATCTTGGAGAGCCTGGGCCAGCACCTGCCACAAGGTTCTGCAGTCCCAGAGTCAGACACGAGGCATGGCCAGCTCCTCCCTGCAGGGTTGGGGGTAAGGGTCCCCAGCTGGGTGCCTGCATGCTGTACCCTGCTGTTCATAGATTCATAGATTGTAAGGCTGGAAGGAACCTTGAAAAATCATTGGGTCCAGCCTCCTGCACCAAGCAGGAAAGATAACTGGGGGGTCAGGTGACCCCAGCAAGGTGGCTGTCTAGTCTCCTCTTGAAGATTTCCAGGGTAGGTGATTGCACCACCTCTGGAGGGAGCTTATTCCACAGTCTGGACACCGTGACTGTGAAGAAGTTTTTCCTAATGTTGAGCCTGAATCGATCTTCCAGGAGTTTGTGGCCATTACTCCTAGTTTTCCCCTTGGGTGTCCTGGTGAGCAGTTGTGCACTCAGCCCTTAAGGTACTCCCCTAGTGTAGTGGTAAGCTGCTACCAGGTCCCCTCTCAGCCTTCTTTTTTTCAGGCTGAAGAGTCCCAGATCCCTCAGCCTTTCTTTGTATGGCTTGCCATGTAATACTCTAATCATATGGGTGTCTCTTTGGACTCTCTTAAGCTTGTCCACATCTTCATTAAAATGTTGTGTATGGAACTGGATGCAGTATTCCAGTTGCAGTCTCACCAGTGCTGAGTAGAGCGGAAGAAACACCTCCTTGGTTTTGCTGGAGATGCATCGACTGATGAATGCCAGAGTATTATTTGCCCTACTGGCTACAGCAGCACACTGCTGGCTCATATTCATATTGTGTTCTATTATTACCCCCAGGTCCCTTTCATTCATGGTGCTAGTAAGTTTGGCGTGCCAAGCCTGTAGGTGTGTTGGGGTTTGGTCATCCCAAGGTGGAGCACTTTACATTTCTCAACATTGACCTTCATCAGATTCTGATCTGACCAACTTGCTAGCCTGTGTAGGTCTGCCTGTATCTGTAATCTATCTTCAAGTATGGCCACACTTCCCCATAATTTGGTGTCATCTGCGAACTTGACCATTTAAGGAGACCAGCTGGAGCCACATGCTATCACCACCATCCAGGACTGAGCAGAGCCACCAGCCATGCCAGCCCCAGGCATATGGTGAGTCCTGCATTGAGGGGAGGCCACTCCCTGCCCCTGATCCTGACCCCTGCCTCCCTCCCCATCTATCCCACTCACACTCCCCTAATCCTGGGTTCTGCCCCCTCCCCCCACACACACAGCATGCTAGGAGGTGGGAGACAGTGCAAAACTTTATTGAGAAGCCCATGCTCGTGCAGCTAGATGGAAATGATGCCCTCATACACAAAGGAATGCATTTATGTTGGCAGCAATGTCCTCCTCAGCTGCAGGGGAGAGGGGCTGGAGACATGTAGCACAGCCAAAGGTAGCCTTCCAAGCAGTGACAGAGGTCGTGGAGCAACCCGGGCTTGCCCCGCACCATCTTAGCTCAGGGTCCCATATCAGATGTGCAGGTGTGCCTGAAGCACCATGAGGATCATAGCAGCAGGGCAGCAGCAGCAGCAACAGCAGCAGGGCATAGTGGGTCGGACACCCCTCAGTCCACACAAACAGCTCCTCATGCACTACCCAAGGCACGTGCAGCAGAGGCATGCTCAGGGTGCAGCGGCAGCATGGCAGGCTGGCTCCAGGACACCACCCTGGAGAGGTCCTCCACAGGCATGTCAGGAATGCGGGCAGCTCCTTATCCCAGTCGTTTGGGAGCCCCACACCCTCCAAGCACAGGTACCATGGGCTTTGCAGCAGCAAAAAAGACCAGGTCACCTGCAGAAGGATGCAGCAGGCAGTGGGGACAGGAGCCATGGCAGCAGGTGCTTTTAGGAGCCTGGCCTGTCCTGCCCTGGGAATGGGGTGGGGGAGGCAGCCTGCCTGCGGCCAATACCCAGTAGCCTGCTGGCCACTGGGGAGAAAAGAGAGATGGGGGCTTAGCTAGCAGCCACCTGGGCCTGGGCCTGCCTGTCTGACTGTCCATGGTCCCTGGGCACCCGTGCATACTCAACCCCTGATCTGAGGCTCGACAGTGCACAGCCGCTGGTACAGAGCATCGTATCCCAGAAATGTTGCAAACTGTCACAAACAGCTCTTTCTCATGACTTTGCAGGTCCTGCAGCTGCACACAGGGAAGAAGCCACACTTGGCAGCTGGCATGCAGTCTCAGGGTTGCCACCACCCACAGCCAGGACCCTGTGGATGTGCTGGCTCTGCCAGAGGAGGACACAGAACCACACCATCCTCCTGCAGCGGCTGGTCGCAGTGTCAAAGGACCAGCTGGAGGACTCATAGTCCTGGCAGACAGAGGACATCATCCACAAGGATATGTGGGACCAGGCAGACTGGGAGTTTTGTGCATAGCTCCTGGCCATGGAGCATGAGTGGCTCGAGTTCCTGCAGGAACAGAACATGATCCTACCCTGGGCAGTGCAGGCCATGGACAATGACCACTGGATGCTGGGCACCATTCCAGTCCTGCCAGTTGCCTTCCTGTTGCTCACTTCCTGTCCCCTAACCCTAGCCCTGCCTGCCTTCTGGCAGCCACCTGCCACTCAGCAGGAGGCCCCCACCTGGGCCTGGGAGGAGGTCTTACACCACCGCCAGCTGCCAGGAGTCCCTTTCCCAGCCCCCATCTCAAATACCCTGCCAACCAGCCCCCACACCTGGGCCCAGCCCCACCATTAACCCCAGCACCACCTGGCTGCAGAGCCACAGCTGCCTCCAGTGGGGCTAGGACTGCATGCTGGCCCTCTTGCCCTGTCCATCAGATGCTGGAGAGGGAGCCACCCACACTATGGGACCAGCAGCTGTCACCCCTGGGTGGGCCCCCCACCCACCGCACTTGCTGTGGCATCCACACCTGTGGGGGAACAGGCAGAGGCCAGCGTGCTGGGCACTTGTCCCTGGGCTCTTCCTCCCATGTGCCCACACCCCACACTGGGTGTGGCCAGCTGCTGGGTGTGGCCAGCTTGAGCAAGGTGAGGACCAGCCAGGTGTCCATGGGAAGGAGTGGCCATATGGTGGTGTCCTGGTGCTCCAGGTGGGGCTGGAGCTGCTCAAGGAGGTCCCAGAAAGTGGCCCAGGTCACTCCAGCCAATGTTCATTGTCCCAGGCATGCTGCACAATGTTCAGCCACCAGTACTAGCTGGCTGAGCAAGCCCAGTGGTGGCAGGGCTGGAGGCCCAGGAGGGTGAGAGTGGCCCTGGCAGTAGCATCCAGAAGCCCATCATTGGCATCCCTGCTAGCAGCTGCTGCACGGCAGCAGCAGTGGCCCTGGGACAGTGTGCTATGGCCAGACAGGTGGACACTGCACATGGGGGAGCTAGGAGGGCCCAGATGGCCATGGGCCAGGTGGCAGTCAGCGCACCAGGCCAGCAGGGAGAGCATGGTAGCCAGAAGGAGCACTGGTTGTTGCTGCCAGGGGCAGGGCCTGGAGCAGCCATAGCGTGGGGAGGCAGAGTGGGCAAGGAAACAGCTGTTGCATTCTGTCCATGCACTGGCACACTGTTCCTAGCCAGGAAGTGGCTGACCAGGGAGCAGCAAGTGGAGCTGCCTTTTGAAGATGACTGCCAGCTGCTGGCAGCTACAGCCAGACCCTAGAGCTCACCCCTGGTAGCAGAGGCCCATTGCAGGGCTGCAGGAAGTTTGGTGCTAAGAGCAGCAAATCTGGTGCCTAGTCCCTGCATGTGTAGATGCCTGTCCAGGAGTGCTTGATCCACAGAAGATTACTCACAAGTAAACTGATCCCATATCAAATGTATGTGTACATGCACCCAGTGGGTACCTCTTTATTTAGCTAGAAAGTTCCTTAGGACCTAGCATTCTGCTTCTGAATGGGAGTGTCTACACGAATTGTTTTACTGCACGGCAGATTAATTTACTTCATAGTAAAGTGTTGCTGTCTACACATACGTGGCAATTAGGGCACAGTAGGCTAATTTACTGCATTTCCAGATAGTTCCATTAGATACAAGTGGTATCTGGCAGCAGAATAAATTACTGCACTTAAAGGCACTTAAATATCAGGATTAGTTTACTCCAGCTCAAATTGAGCCAGAGTATATTCAGTTGCATTAACTGCATGTGTAGATGTGCCCAGAACTACTCTGGCATAAATTTAAACTGCCCTTGAATTTTTTCATTCCTTTTTGCCATTAGCACGGATTCAATGGGTGTAATGGAGGATGTTCCACGGAAAAATCTATAGCCTGGTGGCTAGTGCTGTCCCCTGATGACTAGAAGCTGTGGGTTTGAAACCCTCAAACTGAAGGGTATCCTAGGCTACAACATAAAATGTGGGCACCAACGACAAATCCCCTAGCAATGCTTTAAAGAAAAGCAGTAAATATTGCTTAGTTCTTGGAAATAACAGTGGTGGGCATTCTTCAGGAGAGGAATCTGGCTGCTGGAACCTGAGATGTATAGATGCCTGTGTACAGGAGCCTAAGCTGTGGAGAGAGAGCGGTAGTTCAGCTACACCCTGATAGCATTTTGGGTTGACTTTCTCTACTCAGAACCCCAGCTTAGCATATGGATTTCTTTGATCACCTTTCTGAGGCAACTAAAGTTCATTGTGCACTGTTTAGGAAACCTAGACAACTAACCTTGGGTTTTGGCTTCCACTCAGAGGCCAGGTACCTAAAATGTAAGCATGGCAGCATCTGACTTGTATACACGGATCTCTTCTGTTACATCTAGTTTTCAGTACCTTGATTTTTTTTCTTGATATCTTGACTTTCTGCTAAATGGATGTTCTTTGTTCCCTCTTTTCATCCTCCTCTTTGGTTGTTAGTTAACTCATCTAGGTAGTCTCCGCCCCTAGAAGACTGGTTCCCCACTCTGAGATGAAGACTATTCAAATTCTGTAGACCCCTTTCTTCTTCACAAGAGATGAATAAATTTTTTGCAAAAGTAAAACATCCTGCTTTCCAGTAAACCTTACCCAATTATTCATTTCCAAGATCTTTTGGTTTCTGCCTTTCTTGTGGACAGCAAGACTTGTCAAGAAGATTATTAGGACATTCCTTCAGCAGCCTTCCAAGATCTGTGAAATGAACTGTAATCTGTGAAACTGTAACTGTAGCACCAGAGGGTGCATCTACACATACACATAACTGCTCAGTATACTGATTTCATGTGGTGTAAAGCATTACAGTCTACACATGCAATGCTATTAGACTGCAGCAGACTGCTATTAGACTGTTGTAAGATAGTACTGTCCCTGACTGTACTATCTTATAGCAGCAAAAATAACTGCACCTAAATGTACATGTAAATGCTGACCCAACCATACATTGCATTTGCTCAGCCCAGGCAGGGAGCCAGATCCTTGTCTGCCACCTAGCCACAGGGCTCAGCACACTGGAGCACTCTAGTGCCCCAGGCAGTCCCTCCACTGTCTGACACTGCCTCCTGGAGCCCAGGGCTGACCCCCATCCCCCCCAGGTCCCCTGACAGCTTAGGGCTGCTCCACTCTGGCTCAAACTGCTGCGGCCCCAGGTATAGCATCTCCACATGCACCTTAGACCTCAGCAGTTCAAGCATCTACATGTGCTATTAAGGTGCCATGATAAACTCCAGCACAAATTACACCAGAGTTCATTATGTCACTTTAATGGCACACATCGATGCACCCGGTATGGACTATCACCATTGGATCTTGCCCAAGAGAAGCCTACCCAATGATAAAAGGAAGGCTTAGTTGTCAGATGACTTCCTTTCCTCTTTTTAAGTTTTGTATTTCATTAAGAAAATTGAAATAAACTATGTAAATGTCAGCAAAGGAAAACTACAATATTTGATGTGTTTACATGCTGTGGTGATAGACACATTATAAATTAATACAGACATCCAGGGTGTGTCTACACAAGATGCTTACTGCGCAGCAGCGTGCTGGGCAAAAACCGTGTTAATATGCTACTGCACAGTTAACGTCCAAAAAACCCATGTGCCAGCACTAATGCGCAGTAGCATGAATTACTGCGTATTGATTTAGTACTTGTTTATACAAGTACTAAACTTAATGCACAGTAACTACGGCACATTAATGAATGTGAGACACACCCATAGAGAAGTTAGAAATAAGCAGAGTGGACTATGTAACTTCAGATGGATATGGACTGGTGGTTAGCAAAAACAACTGTAACAAAGGATTCATGAATACTTTCTTAGGATCTTGACAGTGATGCCCTTTGTGACCTTTGGCAAGTCATTATGTTTCTTTGCCTCATTTTCCTTATAAATCAAATGTTTATCAGTATGTTTCTCACAAGGATGATAAAAGGCTTAGTGCAATAAAGTTTGCAGAGTCAGAGAAACCAAGGAGAGCTTACGCCTTTCAGTATATCAAGACTACTATGTGGGCCAGTATTTGTGGAAAGAAGGATTATAACCCTTCCTCCTTTTCAACCACACTGTCCCCTTCAAGGCAATATGCATCAGTAGGCATACATGTACAGAGCACTGGAGCTGTAACTACCATGATCCCTGGCATCCTTTTTCCACCTGCTCATCATACAATGACTGATTACACCCTAAACTCCCATGTTTTTGTATTAGCCTTATTTCTTCCTTTTATGGTGTGTATCTACTCAGTAGATAAAC
The DNA here is from genome assembly GCF_000455745.1 of Alligator sinensis. Taxonomy (NCBI): domain Eukaryota; kingdom Metazoa; phylum Chordata; order Crocodylia; family Alligatoridae; genus Alligator; species Alligator sinensis. The sequence continues at coordinate 507,235 of NW_005841872.1, forward strand.
TCAGTAATCTATTCAATAGATAAGTACTCCTCACACTAAAGATCCCACAATGCCTGAAGAATCTTCTTTGTTTTGGTGGTTATCATTGACTTCCCTGTTAAGCAGAGTTGAATCCCTTATTCTTTTCAGCCTTCTCTGTTATTTTTCATACATCGATTATATCAGTAGAGTGAAGGAAGGTATTACAGGGAGAGACAGTGTTGTAAGAGAGGCATCAGAAGGGAAGTCAGCACATATTTGTGCTGTCAGTTTTAATACATCATTTCTAAAAGCTGCATATATTGTGGTCCAGTTTCTGCATATTTGGTAATTGTTCCTGCTTTATTCTGCAATCTGAATGTTAGCGTTTAATGTTATTTCCAATAGTGTTAGGATTCACTCTTTGATTCTTGGTACTGCTAGTGACTTGCACTGTCTGAAAATTGTGGAGGTCTCTGAAGCACCTAATTCTGTCTACCAGCAGTACTTTATCTACTGCATTTTTGCAGAATGGCAGTTACACCATTATTTCTGATTTTCAGTTTTGTTCAGCAATTTATTTCCAGAAATAATGGACCATATTACAGTTCTGGAATAGAGAGGGATTGATTCTGCAGCCTTTGCACATGATAAGCAGTGCTTACTCATATGAGTAATCCCATCTGTCAAAAATGAGTACTGATCAACCCCACATACACAACAGAGGAAACAGATGATAGAAAGAGAAAAACAGAAACTGATTATGCACAACAAAGCACTGCCAAAGGCACAAAATAAACACACCAAAAAAGATTCTTTCCTCATATCTTTCAGCTGTAGAAATTGTAGATATTATTTGTAAAAAAATATTTTAAAAATCAAATCAGACGGAAGGGTGGGCTGACGGATGGGAATTGACTGTACCCTTTAAAATTATTTGTTGATTACTTTTAGCATCAGATACTGTCCTTTGAGGAATCGTTTTTCATATGGAACCAAACCCTGGCTCAGAAAACAAGGCTGTATTCCATGTGCAAATGAAGCTCAACACTACTGAAGAACAGAACCTCTCCTCACTCTTGGTCCCAGCCTGCATTAGCTAGTGGACAATAGGGGCACACCTGCTAATGCAAAGAATCATTCTGAGTTCTTAATATACCCTTTTCAACCAAGATTTCAAAGCTCTTTACAAAGAAGCCAGCATCATTTCCCTTTTTTATAGATGGGGAATAAGAGGCATCAAGAGGTTAAATGAGGAGCCTAAACTGATGCAGGACTAGAACTCAGGTGTCTTGCATCCCAGCCCATTGTACTATTCTCTAGGCAGTCTTGCCTCTTATAATAAGGCAGGCTTTCATTCTGTCTAGTAAACCCCAAATAAAAAGTACCATAAATTTTAAACAGATGTTACAGACATTTGGTAAAGCGTGCTATGATATTTTAAAAGTTTTCATAGACAGGCATCTGTTTTCCAAAAAAAGAAAAAAATGTCCAAGTTTGCTAATGGAAGCATCTTCTATTTCCTACAGTGAAAAGCTTAATATACATGAGAGAAATGTTCTGCACCATCTGCAATTCATTCAGACACCTGGAAGAGAGAGGTGAGGAGGAGGTTAAGTTGGTCACTTGCCTTTGAGAAGTGGAATATACTTCAGTTTGCACACTATGTAAAAACCTCAACAAAACCTACCAATGAACTAGAACAGTAGTTTTCACCCTGTGGTCCACAGACCCCCTCAGGGTCCACAGGCTATGTCTAAGGGGTCTGTAAAAGATGACCATGATAAAAAAAAATATGTTAATACTCACACTTACAATTCAAAGGGGTCCATACCTCCATTTGAAATTTTTTTAGGAGTCCGCAAATGAAAAAAGGTTGAAAACCACTGAACTAGAACACAGCATGAGGCATTCTCAGTCACTTTGCAATCTGCCCTTAAGCAACATTATGTAACACATCCCCTTTGCCTGTCTTGCCCCCTCACTCCCCTCGCCCAAAGTAAATCTGATGGTTTCATTCAGATTGTTTGCTTGTGTTGATGTGGTTTTGCTTTGTTTTGGAGCGACTGAAAAACTAACATTTGCCCTAAAACAGAAATTGAAAGCATCTTGCTACAAGCTAATTTCCTATGATTCCATGATTCTAAACAATTGAAGGATAGCACACCTCTCAAAATTACCAGATGAGAATGAAATACATAGAAACTGCTTCATTTACATCACAAACGGCCATGGTGCTGATCCGAAGAACAAGCCTAAGCCTGAACAGTTCAAGTAGAACATTAGTGAACCAAGACACACAAAGGGAAAGCTGTTCTCTTCCAATTTAAAATGATATTACAGGTGGAATATTTTAATCCGTAAGGCAATTCTAGGCAGTCTCCATTCATTGTATCCTGTTTGGAAATGGTCTGCAGAATGCAGCATGGAAGGCATGGTTTTTTATTTGCAGACTTTGAAAAAATGACTTTTGCTCCCTGAAGCCTAAAGTAGGAAGAATGAAATCAACAATGGCTGTGGAAACTGAAGGTTCCTATGTGCTATGCAGCCATCTCCTCCCCGTGGAATACACAAGCTGATGTTATTGGTGCATTGAAACTGGAACACTTTCCTAGTATCATGGTGCACGAACCCAAATAGCAGAAAATAGGATCATACTCCCTACTCTTGGTCCCAGCCTGCATTAGCTGGTGGACAATAGGGCCACACCTGCTAATTCAAAGAATCATTCCTAGTTCTTGATACACCACTTTTCACCCAAGATCTCAAAGCTCTTTACAAGGAAGTGTGACCAGATTGTAGTGATTACAGGAGGCAGAAAGGTTGTAGTGATTTCAGGAGGTGACAAGGAGTCATGATACCTGGCTTGAATTCTTGGTTCTCTTTTTGACTCTTTGTCTAACCTTGTGTAAATCACCCAGGGCCTGATCCCACAAGCCAAGCAGAATTCTGCATATGGAGTGTTTACACAGTCAAACCCCGCTATATTTTACTTTCCCTTTACATAAAGGGTCCAGTGCAAGACTAGTTTTAATAGAATCAAGAATGGGCCCAATCCACAACATTCACAGTTTATAAAGTGCTTTGGGATTATTGTAGACAATAATTGGATGGTTAGTTTCAGAAAAAATATTCCCAGGTAATCAAACCAGCTGTTTCAAAATAATTTAATTTCAGGATTGTCTTGGTCCTAATTCTTTTTTCCTCATGGTTTTGTTTTGTTTTTTAATAATCCTTTGAAGTAAATAAGCAAGATGTGCATTATCAACAGAATGGAAAAACAATGTAGAGGAAATAAAATATATTGTCTACATGCACAATAAAAAACAATACCAGATTGAAATAGCCATCCATTATAGTCCACCATTTGTAAATACATTTAAAGAATAAATTATCAGGAAAAAGAGGATGGAATAATTACCATTATATGTCTCTGAGAGTGTTTTTCCATTAGCCACAATTAATACAGTAATGGTAAATTGAAATTATGCCCCATTTCACACTTATAGCAAAGAAACATTAAAGGAAAAAAAGAAGAAAAGAAGAAAGAAAAAGCACAGTAGACAATGTAGAAACATTTCTGAACTGATCAATGACTGTGGATTTTGTTTTCTATTTAATGAATGCAACATTTTATAGTTCAAAATTCCAAGATACTGATAAAAAGAAACTCATAAAAATATTCGCCTCCTCTTCACCTATATAACATTGTATTATTGTACCAATAGCCCATATACGACAGGGCTCACTCCTGCAGTGGAATCATTGTACAAGGAAAATTTTGTCCCTGACTGCAGAGAGATCAGGATTTGGCCTTCTGCATTTCCACTGAGTTCTCAAAGTTGTAAAGCGCATAGGGTTTTGCCAAAGTAATAATTAGGTGCTGTGAGATTATAGAATACCCAAATAAATTGAAAATGACCAGACAATTGTCGGCTTTGTGTTTTATTAAATATTTATTATTGTTGTTATTTATGGTCTTATAAGTGATTAATTTTCTTCTGGGTTGATAACAAAGTGCCCCATAAATCCTACTTGTCCCTTTCTGAGTCATATAACATGTTGCAGCCTCCCCCATGCATCTTTAATTCAAAGTATATGCTAATGTAAAAACATGGGTTTTTTTTAATGACCAGTTTTCTATTAAATACATTCCTTTTGCAGTAGGAAGCAACTGCATTAAAAATAAATACCTCCGACAGACCTCCTGCATACTTCTCCCAATACATAAGCAAAAAAGTATGTGTGGTCAAGCCTACATTGTTCCATTTGCCAATTGCAAAATAATAATGATGTTTGATAGAAAAAAAAAATTCAGCTGTTGTGGGGAGGGAGTGAAAGAGACAGACGATTCTGCTTATTGAATGCTATTGACTTCATGGAGCCAATAAAACAAGTTGCAAATAAAAGAAAGAAGAACAGATTCATGCCATAAGATTGCGTGACGTATCCCTTTTCTGTTTGTATTGCATTGTGATTAAGTGTGGTGGGGCCCTCAGGGAGGGAATTTTTGATTTGAAGGTTAAGCCAATATTAGCAAAAAATAAAATAAAGTGAATCCAATGGCCCAGAGCATCACAGCCACAGTCGATTCCAAGAATGTTTGGTTACAAAATGAGCAACTGACTAATTGTGTAAATGCTGTTAATTAGCTGTGCAGAGCCCCTAACTGGGCTTTTCCCTGTAACTAATAAGAAATCAATTAGCTAATGAAGTGGCCATTAAATGCTATGCTAATCTTAGCTGGGGTATTTTTAATGTTTCTTCTTCCTTTTTTTTTTTTCTTTATGATCCTTCCTAATTGCCACTGCCATACGGAGCTCACAGCTTTCAGCATGTCTAATGAAACATCATTATATCATAACTGGCATTCTTGGAAGAGTTAGTGGCAAACCTGCTTCCCAATTATTTTTAATTGCCAGACATACTCATAACTGGGCCTTTTACCAAGTAGTTCAGAGCCGTGCACTGTCATGTAATATACACAAAGATGGTGTTTTCTTTTCTTTGCATATGAAGGTTGGCTGTTGTATTGACCATGCTAAATAATGCACATTGCACCCTAAACAAGAAGCCAGAGCAATTGCCTTTTCTCTGTCTTTGATTGGAGCCTGTGGAGACTCAACATTGCCTTCCCACTGAGCAGTTAAAACTAGACAAATCTCAAGGAGAATCTGCCTCAGCTTGAAAACTTCCAGTGTTTTGTGCACACCATCCTAAACTACCATTTAGAATTACAAATGCAATTGTTGCATCTGGGTGTTTATGCAGGGACGCCATAGGATTAGCAACTATGCCGTGTAAATGTCTTCAGTAATTCTCACAAGTTTGGTCACTTCCTAAAATAGTTAATTATCAACATCTCTACAAATTCTGCTGTACAAAGAACATAAAATGTGTTGCTTTTACCACATGCACATATCTCTGCCATCACTCTTTGCCCTCCAGGATAGCTCTTTAAAAGGGGGTTGAGGTGAGCTGGAATCCTGTCTCCTAAAATGCTCCTGTGGCTAATAATTCTCACTTACTAACCCAGCATTTCATAACAGAATCATCTTTAAACACCGAATCTAAATGAACTTCTCTAAATCTACTTGTGCTGAAGTAGGTTGTGTGTCAGGATTAGACGAGCTTGCTTTTTTCTCCAATACAATAGTACTTAGGACATCTGTGCACGAAATACGTGTGTGTGTTTTTTAAAGAATGTTTTCAAAAGAGATTCGTGTCTCCCTCCCTCCATCCCTCCTTTTTTGGATAACATGCAAATTGAATTGGTTAATTCTGCACCCCAGTTTTCAGGAAATCTGCCACCAGCAGCTGCCACTGTTTCAGATGTCAGGAGGATACAGATACACTGTGACATTTTGTTCATTAAATAAACAAACCAGGTTCAGGCTAACAACATTAGGTAGAAAGCCCCATCAATTCTTGTACATTTAGTTCACATAATAGGAAGTGACAATTGTTCCTTAGCTTCATAAGCACTATATTGAAGAACAAAAGGAAAAAGCATACATAATGTGGCAACAGCAACAACAGTTGCCATAAAATCCTGGAAGGTTGATTTAGATTAATGAGACACATAACTTTTTGCCCAAGGCTACTTAAAATAAATATGGCTACAAACATGGCTACTAGGAGAGAGGAAAAAAAATGTCATGATTTTTCTCTTACATAAGGTTTTGGTCTTGTTTATTTGATTTGACTGTCAAATCAAAAATATACACCAGCAGTAGCCCTTGTATGGATAAATGAAGTAGGTTTGCCGAGTGCTGCAGAATAAACACAAAAGGAACAATGTTCCATACTTCTAGTGGAATAATACCTCACTATAAAACATTAAACCAATCTAGGTTTTGAAAAATCCAAAACAGAAGTCAATCACATTTAAATCCCTTTTCAATTTTAGCAAAACCAGCCAATTGAAATGTGTGTATTACTGACTTTTGCATTGAGACATAAGCTAGAAATAATGACTAAGAATCCTGAAGCACCGTCTAATTTTGCTTATTAAAAATTACAGTATACAGCAACCATTCAAACTACAAATTCAGTAATACATGTTGTAAAAAAGTAGCTATCCAGAAATCACACCGTTGTAAGGCTTGGAAATTATAGATAAGGCTGTCAGTTGGACTTAGTCGGAAAAGTATAGACAATAGGAAAAAAAAATCTGTGCACATTAATATGTACAGTGCCCTGATGTAGTATTCCAAAGGGACTTCAAACTACTCTATGGAAAAAAAGCCAAAAGTCCTACTGGGGCCCTGAATGGAGTGAGCAAATGTTACAGCTTATACACTGTCAATAGTCTTACTGCTTTTCTTTTCCCTATATCTGTCTGCCTTAAGGTATTCTAGAACATCTGTCACTGTCATATGTAAAGGTTTCCACTAAAGATAATAGGTCACAGACCCACAAAGTGTAAAACAGCATAACTATTAAAGATAGTCAAACAGTGTTGATCTGAACTGAGGAATCTAGCCCTGTAGGTTTCGTACACTGGTTTTTAAATTTAGCATACACGTATAAATAAAAGTATGCTTTAAGATATATATGTTTATACAAGTATAAATAAAAGTGTGTATTAAGACATAAATGTTTACAGCTTACAACTTGTATGTTATCAAATTGCATATGTCATGATGTGACTTTTAGGCATATCTGACTTGTAAATATACTTCTATAACAAATGAATATCATCCTGTATGCACATAACACGACTGGTGTGCTACATTATTATTGGAATAGACTATTAGTTATATAACCTAGTGTACTATCACTTATTTTAGTAGAATCCTTTTGTTACATTGTTGCACTATTTGCTGGATAGTATTTACATATAAAACCTTACCATATTTACTCAAATACAAGATGAGTCCCTCCCATCCCCATTCAGCAAGGGAGGGATGAGGCCAGGTCTCATCTTAGATTTGAGCCCTGGCCTGGCATAGGCAGCAGCTCAGCTCTGGCTTCAACCCCAGACTTGGGGCTAAAGCTGGAGCTGAGCCTCCATCTATCCTGGGCCAGACTGGCTAATTTGGCAAAGGAGGGAGTTTATAGGCAGGGGAGCATGGGGGAAACGGCAGAGTAGGGAGAGGAACAAGGGAAACCCATGTACATGGCTTGGGAGTATGGGGGGCATTGTGCACCCTGCCCCACCCAGCTGCCCCCTCCTCCTGACCTTCTGCTGTGGCTCTGGTCCCTCCAGTTCCAACTCAGTTCAGCCAGGAGCTGCTACCTCTTGTCCTTGGCTAGGCTCGTCTAGGCCAGGCCAGGACCACCACTGCTTCTGACTGCTTTGGAGCTGGAGCAAAGCAAAAGCAGAAGATAAGCGGGGCACAAAATGAGAGGGCAGGCATTCAGGGATTAGGGAGCACGTATAGGAACACAGGCAGGGGCACAGAGGAGCAGGCTGGAAAGAGAAGCAGGGGCCGAGGGAGGCAGAGAGTGGGAGGGCAAGCACAGAAGACAAGAGGCGGAGGGATATGTGCGGGGGCAGGTGGGGGTGGACAAGGGGCAGATAGGGGAAGAGGCAGGATGCAAGGGGTGGAGGTCTAGCACCTCATGGCCCTGCCACCATTTTGCTCACCACAGCAATGGGAGGATACATTTAAGATGATCTTCCACTGATCAGATGCCATAGATAGAAAGTAACAATGCATTTATACTTTTCCATATACAGAATCCAATTATTGCAATCAAAGTCAGCTTGGATTCTGGTAAATACTGTAGTAACAATTCTCAAAATAAAGATGAATACTATTGCTTCACTTGAATTATTCACTTCTAGCCATGGACCCTGTCTCTTACATGCAAGAACCACCCCCACAGGGAGAAACTTTTTTAGTATCAACTTGCTATGTTTAAAAGCCTGTCTCTAATCAGGAAGAGCAGGGGCTCCTATGGAAAGAGGCAGAGGTATGACTCTCAGAACCTACATTCCCTTGATATCTGCTTTGACCCAGGTTAATACCACTTGCCTTTGCACTGCTGTCTAGTCCCATCAGCTTTCCCTGAGCCCTAAAGAAGCTAGCTGTTATAGGAATCATACTTCCAAGGCTCCCCTCACTGCAACTGTTTTCTGAAAATCCCTTAAAAGAAGAGTCAGCAATGTAAAGGAAGAAACAGTCCAAGTTGGTAGAGATGTATGTAATATTAAAGTTGTGCCAGATTGTTTTATGAGTTTGGTGCAAGGAAGAAGATCCAGACATGCCTTTGGTTTTAGACCCTCTGTCCTGCCCTAGCATACCTTTCTACTCCATGGAGTTCTGCAGTGCCCAGTGATAGGCATCTACCAGGTTAAGGATATTTCCACATGAATGCAGAGTTCCCTTTCTTACATGGCATGAATGAGGGGACATAATGAACTATCAATACTATGAAATTACAGATTCATACAAATCCCAAATGGCTAAATCTGTTTTATATCCCTCTGCTGATTTTTCCATATATATTCAGTATGCTGAACTGAAAAAGCAGTATCATGGAATTGTCCAGTTGGTTTGGTTTAAGGTCCCACACTATGTACCTAGAAAACATCTGATGTCTTTCTGATTTGGTCAGCCAGGTAGAAGAGGGATTAGAACATATAAAGTAAGAGCCACAAAGGTCATCAGTCCTTTTCCATCTTAAAGACCTTCCTATGTCCTTATCTTCACAAACCTCTCTGTCAGTAAGAAATACTTAGATAGTTTTTTTGTAGTTGTTAGTTCTGTGTCTGATTCTCACCCCGTCATTAAATGCCTAAAAGTATACTAGTTTCCTAACAGAAAAATTCATTGTTTGAAGTACACTTATTCCTATTTAAACACACATGCATGCACATGCACACACACCTACATGCATAGAATAATTTCATTTCACTAATATATATGAGATTGGGTACAAAATAAAAACCACCCAGTCTGCATTCTAGATAAGCAACTTCCATTACAATATGTCCCCTTATGCATCAAAAAAAATTACAAACTTCATTTACACCAGAGGTATGATATTTTAAAAGAGATGTAAAACTAATTGACTTGTAAATTTCTTAGTTCATTCACTTATTTTGTTTGGTGAGGAACTCTACATTTCACACAGAATTTCACACAGACCATCTGTAACTAAGTGCAGTTTTCCTTTGCCCTATGTGAACAACAACAGAGTAAGATTATACCTGTCATAGTCGAAAACACTATATTTATGTCTCCATTTAATCCACTCATTGCTTTACAACCCCCAAGTCCTCTGGGAAGTGTCACAAATCTATATAATGTGCCTGAGTGCTACATTTCGCATTTGGATCTCTGATTTAGCTGACAGATGTGAAAATACACATTTAGCCAGACAACTCCCTAATGACTACACATGTGTGAATGCTGAAGTGTGCAAGTTATTGCAGGTCAGATTGGCATTAACTTAAATTCAGAATTTTTGCCCTGATCTATATTTTGTTGATTGTGCAAGTATTATGCTCTCAGTATTCCACCCAGATTCAGTAGAGGCACAGCCTGTTTTTGAGACTGTCCCAAGACTTTTGACATGTGAGTTGGAAAATGCACCCGTTTTGAGGATGGCAACATACAGTAAAATGGAGCCAGGTTCTAAACAAATAAAGAATGCAAAAGTTTCAAAACTCCACAACACAGGTTTGATAACACCATGCAGGCTTAACTCCTGCGGTCTTAGAACAAGAGCCAAGTCCACTGAAGTCAACAGCAATAATTTTATTGGCTGAAGAAGCTCTGGATCAGAACTTACAAACTTTGGGCTCTTTCATGCTCTGCAAATTAAGAGGATATATGCTCCCTTCTAATTTTGCAAATGGAGGAGAGTCACACAAGGGCAGTCCAGAAAGGAAGAATGCCACAGTTAAGGCATTTTTCTACTTCTTCCCGTGTTTGAAACCCCATCTACAAAGTTCTTACTTTTTATCGTTAAACGATCATGAAATAGAGAAGAATTTGGCACATACATTCATAAATTATCAGAACTAAATTGATGAATTACCATGTGAAAGTAATTAAATGAAATCAGCCTGTTTCTTTCTGGTCTTACATTACTTTTGTCTTGGGAATTCTGCCAAATCACTAAAAAGTGGGATGTAGGTGCCATCCCCCAAGAGGAGAAAAAAGATGCCGCATAAACAGTTATATTTTGTGCATCATGTTCTCTAAAATACAATGAAATCTTGGACAAATAAATATGTAGGCATAAGATATTTCTAAGCAACTTCAGCTTTCAGGATGAGCATTTTACTCAGCTGATCATTCTAGACTGCAGCACCTTTGGCAGCCTTACAAGTCATACATTCATAAAGATAACCTGGTTTTGAAGACATTCTTTGTGGTTCTAACTAATTTTCTTTCAAGGAGAGACAAATATCCATCTTTCCATCTGTCTCACTTTCTGATTTATTTGAGGAGAATGAATATTACCCATTTTCTGCAGTACTAGGACCATATGGACCTTTTGCTGGAAGAGAAGTATCATAGCCTGCTTTCTTTTAGAAAGACCCTATGAATTTCTTTCATGCACCGTGACTGTATTCGATCACACACAATCAGTATCATCTGTACAATAGAGTAACATGGCTTTCCCTGATAACCAGAAAAAGTTGTTTTTAATTTACAGACACGCACTGTGTTTTTAAACCAGAGAGCATCTGCCATGATAAATAGCAATTTACAAAATGAAAGACATGCCTCCAAACTTATGAAGAAGGGTAAATGTCGTCATGTAGAAATGGGCCAAATTTCTGGGCATTC